>NC_057814.1:542164380-542489764 GCF_018294505.1 Triticum aestivum
TCGACGGGAGGCGGCGGCCGCAGCGGGGAACCGGCTCGATGCCGAGCGTACGGTGCGGTCCTGCTTGATTCAAGGTGCGTAGATGAAGGAGTCGGCGACGAGGAAGCTCCTCGACATCCTCCCAAGCGCTGAGGAGCACGGTGGCCGCTGGATCGACGGATCCATGGTGACGTGTGCTTCGGCCTCGAGCGAGGGAGGAGAGATCGAAATGAGGGGGAACTGGGGGAGCTAGGGTTTGACCAAGAGGGGCGTGCGGCCTCAAGTAGCGCTGGGAGGGTCGGGATGGCCGGCACGTGGCCGATCCGGTCATGGACGCGCGGGCAATGGCCACGGCGCCATGGATGAAGAGGGGGAAGGAGATAAGATGGGGGAGTTGGGCTGGGCCTCCCTGTAGCTATAGAGCCCAAGTGCACAGTAGTTTCTTGCTCCTTTTCTTTTCTCTTTTATGTATTTCATTCAGCCATTGTTCATATTTATTTGAGTGACAAAAATGATTTTAGTCAAACTTGAAATTTGGCACATAATTCCAGAACAACATTGTGGTGTTGCATAAAAAGTTTTAGAGCCAACGGAATTGTTCAAGCATTTTTAGAAATTGAATAGGTCAACTAATATGCTGCTGGACCACTTTATATTTCCCTAGGGATTAAATGGTGAGCCAAATGATGTTGATTTCTACATGATAATTAGTTAGTGAATATTTGCAACTCAGCAAACATTTTTATTATACCGTTTGAAGGAATAAGAATTAGACTTGTTTTGGAAGTTGAATTTGATACGTGTTTGAACCAAAGTACGATTAGCAATAGTAATTGCGATGACTCGGCACCATTACCATGGGATTACTGTAGCTTAATTATCCGGGCATTACAGTAGGTAAGAGCGGTTCTTGCTAGAAGCCCGTGGCATCCATGTAAAACTTGCAACAACAAAGTAGAGGACGTCTAACTTGGTTTTGCAGGGCACGTTGTGATGTGATATGGTCAAGACGTGATGAGATATAAATTATTGTATGAGATGATCATGTTTTGTAACCATTATCGGCAACTGGCAGGAGCCTTATGGTTGTCGCTTTATTGTATGAAATGCAATCACCATGTAATTGCTTTACTTTATCACTAAGCGGTAGCGATAGTCGTAGAAGAAATAGTTGGCGAGACGACAACGATGCTCCGATGGAGATCGAGGTGTCAAGCCGGTGATGATGGGGATCATGACGGTGCTTTGGAGATGAAGATCAAAGGCACAAGATGATGATGGCCATATCATGTCACATATTTCGATTGCATGTGAGTTTATCATTTATGCATCTTATTTTGCTTAGTACGGCAGTAGCATTATAAGATGATCCATCACTAAATTTAAAGGTATAAGTGTTCTCCCTGAGTATGCAGCTTTGCTACAGTTTGTCGTGCCGAGACACCACGTGATGATCGGGTGTCATAAGCTCTACGTTCACATACAACGGGTGCAAGCCAGTTTTGCACACGCAGAATACTCGGGTTAAACTTGACGAGCCGAGCATATGCAGATATGGCCTCGGAACACTGAGATCGAAAGGTCAAACATGAATCATATAGTAGATACGATCAACATAGAGATATTCACCATTGAAAACTACTCCATCTCACGTGATGATCGGACATGGTTTAGTTAATATGGATCACGTGATCATTTAGATGACTAGAGGGATGTCTATCTAAGTGGTAGTTCTTAAGTAATATGATTAATTGAACTTTAATTTATCATGAACTTACTCCTGATAGTATTTGCAAATTATGTTGTAGATCAATAGCTCGCGTTGTAGCTCCCCTATGTTTTCGATATGTTCCCAGAGAAAACTAAGTTGAAAGATGATAGAGAAATGATGCAGACTGGGTCCGTGATCTGAGGATTATCCTCATTGCTGCACAAAGAGAATTATGTCCTTGATGCACCGCTAGGTGACAGACCTGTTGCAGGAGCTTAGGCAGACGTTATGAACGTTTGACAAGCTCAATATGATGACTACTTAATAGTTTAGTGCGCCCTGCTTTACGGCTTAGAACCGGGACTTCAAAAATGTTTTGAACGCCACGGAGCATATAAGATGTTCCAAGAGCTGAAATTGGTATTTCAGACTCATGCCCGAGTCGAGATGTATGAGACATCTGACAAATATTTTGCCTACAAGATGGAGGAGAATAGCTCAGCTAGTGAGCACGTGCTCAGAATGTCTGAGTACTACAATCACTTGAATCAAGTGGGACTTAATCTTCCAGATAAGATAGTGATTAACAGATTTCTCTAGTCACTATCACCAAGTTACTAGAACTTCGTGATGAACTATAATATGCAAGGGATAACAGAAACAATTCCCAAGCTCTTCGCGATGCTGAAATCGGCGAAGGTAGAAATCAAGAAAAAGCATCAAGTGTTGATGGTTGACAAAACCACTAGTTTCAAGTAAAAGGGCAAGGGAAAGAAAGGTAACTTCAAGAAGAATGGCAAGCAAGTTGCCACTCCCGTGAGGAAGCCCAAAGCTAAACTAAGCCTAAAATTGAGTGCTTCTACTGCAAAGGGAATGGTCACTGGAAGCGGAACTACCCAAATACTTGGCGGATAAGAAGGATGGCAAAGTAAACAAAAGTATATTTGATATACATATTACTGATGTGTACTTTACTAGTGTTCATAGTAACCCTAGGGTATTTGATACCGGTTCAGTTGCTATGATTAGTAACTTGAAACAGGAGTTGCAAAATGAACAGAGACTAGTTAAGGGCAAGGTGACGATGTGTGTTGGAAATGATTCCAAGGTTGATAAGATCACCATCGCACACTCCTTTTACCTTCGGGATTAGTGTTGAACCTAAAATAAATGTTATTTGGTGTTTGCGTTGAGCATGAATATGATTGGATCATGTTTATTGCAATACGGTTATTCATTTAAGTCAAAGAATAATTGTTGTTCTGTTTACATGAATAAAACCTTCTATGGTCATACACTTAATATAAATGGTTTGTTGAATCTCGATTGTAGTGATACACATATTCATAATATTGATGCCAAAAGATGCAAAGTTGATAATGATAGTGCAACATACTTGTGGCACTGCCGTTTAGGTCATATTGGTGTAAAGCGCTTGAAGAAACTCCATGCGGGTGGACATTTGGAATCACTTGATTATGAATCATTTGATGCTTGCGAACCATGCCTCATGGGCAAGATGACTAAGACTCCGTTCTCCGGAACAATGGAGCGAGCCACTGACTTATTGGAAATAATACATACCGATGTATGCGGTCCGATGAGTGTTGAGGCTCACGGCGGGTATCGTTATTTTCTGGCCTTCACGGATGATTTGAGTAGATATGGGTATATCTACTTGATGAAACACAATTCTGAAACATTTGAAAAGTTTAAAGAATTTCAGAGTGAAGTAGAGAATCATCGTCACAAGAAAATAAGTTTCTACGATCTGATCGCAGAGGCAAATATTTGAGTTACGAGTTTGGCCTTCAATAAAAACAATGTGGAATAGTTTCACAAACTCATGCCACCTGGAACACCACAGCATAATGGTGTGTCCGAATGTCATAACCGTACTTTATTAGATATGGTGCAATCTATGATGTCTCTTACCGATTTACCACTATCGTTTTGGGGTTATGCATTAGAGACACCTGCATTCACGTTAAATAGGGCACCATCTAAATCCGTTGAGACGAAACTGTATGAACTGTAGTTTAGCAAGAAACCAACGCTGTCATTTCTTAAAGTTTGGGGCTGCGATGCTTATGTGAAAAAGCTTCAACCTGATAAGCTCGAACCCAAATCGGAGAAATGCGTCTTCATAGGATACCCAAAGGAGACTGTTGGGTACACCTTCTATCACAGATCCGAAGGCAAGATATTCGTTGCTAAGAATGGATCCTTTCTGGAGAAGGAGTTTCTCTCGAAAGAAGTGAGTGGGAGGAAAGTAGAACTTGATGAGGTAATTGTACCTTCTCTCGAATTGGAAAGTAGCTCATAACAGAAAACCATTCTCGTGATGCCTGCACCAACTAGTGAGGAAGCTAATGATAATGATCATGAAACTTCGGATCAAGTTACTACCAAACCTCGTAGGTAAACCAGAGCACGTTCCGCACAAGAGTGGTACGGTAATCCTGTTCTGGAAGTCGTGTTACAAGACCATGAAGAACCTACAAACTATGAGGAAGCGATGATGAGCCCAAATTCCGCGAAATGGCTTAAGGCCAAGAAATCTGAGACAGGATCCATGTATGAGAACAAAGTATGGACTTTGATTGACTTGCCCAATGATCGACGAGCCATTGAGAATAAATGGATCTTCAAGAGGAAGACGGACGATGATGGTAGTATTACTATCTACAAAGCTCGAATTGTCGCAAAAATGTTTTCGACAAGTTCAAGGTGTTGACTACGATGAGATTTTCTCACTTTTATCGATGCTTAAAAGTCTGTTCAAATCATGTTAGCAATTGCCGCATTTTATGAAATTTGGCAAATGGATGTCAAAACCGCATTCATTAATGGATTTCTTAAAGAAGAGTTGTATATGATGCAACCAGAAGGTTTTGTTGATCCTAAAGGTGCTAACAAAGTGTGCAAAGCTCCAGCGATCCATCTATGGACTGGTGCAAGCATGTCGGAGTTGGAATATACAATTTGATGAGTTGATCAAAGGATATAGTTTTATACAGACTTGCGGTGAAGCCTGTATTTACAAGAAAGTGAGTGGGAGCACTACAGCCTTTCTGATAAGTATATGTGAATGACATATTGTTGATCAGAAATAATGTAGAATTTTCTGGAAAGCATAAAGGAGTGTTTGAAAGGAGTTTTTCAAAGAATGACCTCGGTGAAACTTCTTACATATTGAGCATCAAGATCTATAGAGATAGATCAAGATGCTTGATAAGTTTTTTCAATGAGTACATACCTTGACAAGTTTTTAAAGTAGTTCAAAATGGAACAGTCAAAGAAGGAGTTCTTGCCTGTGTTGCAAGGTGTGAAGTTGAGTAATACTCAAACCCCGACCACCGCAGAAAATAGAAAAAGAGAATGAAAGTCATTCCCTATGCCTCAGTCATAGGTTCTATAAAGTATGCTATGCTGTGTACCAGACCTATTGTGTACCTTGCCATGAGTTTGCAAGGGGGTACGATAGTAATCCAGGAGTGGATCACTGGACAGCAGTCAAAGTTATTCTTAGTTACCTAAGAGGACTAAGGAAATATTCCTCGGTTATGGAGGTGATAAAGAATTCATCGTAAAGAGTTACGTCGATGCAACCTTTGACACTGATCTAGATGACTCTAAGTCTCAATCTAGATAGTATTGAACATGGGAGCAATTAGCTAGAGTAGCTCCGTGCAGAGCATTGTAGACATAGAAATTTGCAAAATACATACGGATCTGAATGTGGCAGACCCGTTGACTAAACTTCTCTCTCAAGCAAAACATGATCACACCTTAGTACTCTATGGGTGTTAATCACATGGCGATGTGAACTAGATTATTGACTCTAGTAAACCCTTTGGGTATTGCTCACATGGCGATGTGAACTATAGAGTGTTAAATCACATGACGATGTGAACTATTAGTGTTAAATCACATGGCGATGTGTACTAGATTATTGACTCTAGTGCAAGTGGGAGACTGAAAGAAATATGCCCTAGAGGCAATAATAAAGTTGTTATTTATATTTCTTTATATCATGATAAATGTTTATTATTCATGCTAGAATTGTATCAGCCGGAAACTTAATACATGTGTGAATACATAGACAAAACAGAGTGTCTCTAGTATGCCTCTACTTGACTAGCTCGTTAACCAAAGATGGTTATGTTTCCTGACCATAGACATGTGTTGTCATTTGATGAACGGGATCACATCATTAGGAGAATGATGTGATGGACAAGACCCATCCGTTAGCTTAGCATGTTGGTCGTTAAGTTTTATTGCTATTGTTTTCTTCATGACTTATACATATTCCTCTGACTATGAGATTATGCAACTCCCGAATACCGGAGGAACACCTTGTGTTCTATCAAACGTCACAACGTAACTGGGTGATTATAAAGATGCTCTACAGGTGTCTCCGAAGGTGTTTGTTGGGTTGGTATAGATCGAGATTAGGATTTTTCACTCCGAGTATCGGATAGGTATCTCTGGGCCCTCTTGGTAATGCACATCACTGGTACAACGACGTCCTCAACAAACGGTTTAAAACCCCTTTCCGCGACGGCATTTGGAAATGTCGCCAAGTGAGTGTGGGCGATAGGGGGTCCTTCCCACACGACCCAGAAATCGTCGGGGATAGGCCCTCGTGGGACCTAGGCTGGGGCCGTGTGCGATCGGGCGAGGCATGGAAACCCAATCATTTCCGTAGGTATGTACATCCCACACGGTGAATCCCAGAAATCATTTCCGTAGGTATGTACATCCCACACGGTGAATCCCAGAAATCATTTCCGTAGGTATGTACATCCCACACGGCGAATCCCAGAAATCATTTCCGTAGGTATGTACATCCCACACGGCGAATCCTAGAAATCATTTCCGTAGGTATGTACATCCCACACAATGAATCCCAGAAAATCATTTCCGTAGGTATGTACATCCCACACGGTTCTTTGTGTGGAAACGTTTGTGCAAGGTGGCCTAATGCAAACAGTTCGCTGCCGGAAGCCGTGTGTGATTGTTAGTTGATTGAACACTCCTACTATCTAGAAACCGTGTGGGTTGTTTGAGTTCATCGCCCACGGTGCTGTCTGAGTAACCGTTTGTAATAGAAAAACCCCAATAAGCAGGGTAATTAGCCTATTATTGATAATCCATGTACTAATCAAACTTATATTTCTTATAAAACACACCAGATATTTCGTATCCGTATAAAAGCAACCAGGATTTCATAATCGGATTACATCAGATAGCTTCGGCACTCAGTTACACCATTACACAACAGCACCAAGTTTCACATGCAGCATCAAGTAGCATCATACACGGTAAATAGACAGATGAATCTCATCTGGGAAACTGCGGAAGCGGAAGGCAAATATTGAGCCTTCAATGATGTTGAATGTCCTTGCAACTTTAGGCCAGTGGCTATGGATAACTGCCCGCCCAACCTTCGTCCTCTTCAGCAAGACTTCAATATTGTACCGTGGGTGTTGAATGAATACCTTCCTCGCCTCTTGACCATGCAGGTGGTTTGAGAGGTAATCATCGGTGAACTGCTTTGAAAAGTACTAAAAAAAGCTATGCAGAAATCGCTGTTGTAAATTTTGAAATGGCGCAAGGGGTAAAAACAAGGTAAAAGAGTTGGTACCATCCTATAGTTGACTGATGTCTTCTTCATTGTGCAAACAAAGATCTTGCTGTTATTCGTCGCAAGTTTCTTCATCCTAACAATCTTTCTGAGTTTCTTGACTTGACTGATATTCATGGACATCTCATTTCCCCATATGCAAAATGGGTCGAACAGTGGGTCTAAGCCTCTGACAGCAGGACCTACATGTGCAAGACCAAATTGTAAGAAACCCAAATATTAGAATGATTCCTGCAACTGCACAATAATGTGCTATTAGCCAAAGGACCCTGATTGAACAAACCTCGATGGTAAACCGCAGTGTCTCCCATTGTTTCCCTGCAACACACATAAGGAAGATCTTGATCAGGTTAACTGAGAGTTGCCATACTATCAGTAGAATATGTATTGAGTACAGCCAAATTCGATTGGTGTCACATGCATAACAATACAAAATTGTACCCACAACAAATGAAAATCAAATTCCAGAACTAAACCAAACAGTTAAATGGACAGCTGACCAAATGAACCAAAATAGTTAACTGAGCACAACATTGCAGAATAGAAACATGTACTAGAAGGTAAGACGGTTAACAAAACAAAGAATGCTTGAGAAGAGTACTACGAAATGTAGCAATTGTTGGACCAAAGTGTTAACTGAACATTACATTTCAGAGGACCAAACTGTTAACTGATCATCAGATTGCATATTAACATTACAGAGGACAAATCACTAGAAGGCACTGGCGGTGGCCTCGAGAAAACATCACGAACTGTATTTTAAAGTAGACAACCACGCGGCGGTGTCGACGGTGGCCTCGAAGACGAGGTGCTCCTCCAAGATCTGGTGGTCGACACACATTTCAGCCATAGCGACCTCGTTCGCGCGTATGGCCGCATGCTACTCAGCTCCATGTTATACTGCGTGTAAAATGGCTATGGGCGGCGCTTAATTGGAGGAGGGGGCAGTGATTTCAGTGGAAGGTGTCGCTCCGTCAGTCGGGGCATGTGGGACGGGAAAGGAGGAGGATGGTGTGGGTGGGGTGTGGATTACCTGACCATATCGACGACGCCGCGCAGCAAGAAGAAGGGTCGGCGGCGAGGAGGCCGCGCAGCAAGAAGAAGGGTCGCCGGCGAGGAGGCGGCGCAGCAAGAAGAAGGGTCGCCGGCGAGGAGGCAGCGCTGTAAGAAGAAGGGTAGCCGGCGAGGAGGAGGCACTCGCCGGCGAGGAGGCTGAGCTGCCAGTAAGCAGCAGTGAAGGTTTGAACTTGGAAAGCAAGGAGGAACAGTGGAAATGTGGCTTTTGGTAGGAGGGAGGGGGCGGGGAGATAGATATTTCCACGGTGGCAAAAACATTTCGCTCGGTGCCGCGAGAAACTGGCGCGCAAGTGTGGTTCAAGCGGGGGCGGTGGACTGTAGACGACGAAGCTTCCTGCGTAAGCCAGACAAGACGGTGCGCCAAGATATTTTATATCGCATCCCACACGATTCTTTCTAGTAAACTGTTTGTGGTATACCTGATTTTTTTTCATTATGTTTTGAAAGACGAAATGGTGTTACGGAGGGAAAGGATGGTGTTTGAATTGCTAGAACATTTATGTACAGTGAACATGCAACTAGTACATGAGTGTCGTGCTTAAATTTGGAATTATTCCGAGTTCGTTTGGCATTTTTATGCATTAATTGAGTTTCTGGGCATTTGATGTGCATAATTCAAATTTCAACTACAAGCACATGCTCCAATGCACCAAAGTTTGCTGAAAAATCACATGTGTGTCTTGGGGTGAATTTATAGGTCCCATGCAAGAAATGGGAATAAAATTCAAACATCTGGGTGTCGTGGCTCAGCCGGAATGATTGAGAAACTTGGTTTTTTAATTCTTGTAAATCCAAAACACGGCTAAAAATCATGAAACTTGGCATGGTGTCATGACATGGCACCAACATGCTGCAGTAAGGCCGAATTGGGACAAGCTTTGGTGTAAGCTTCTTGCAAACCGAAGCTTCCCTCAAAAGGCGCCTGGTTCCGAGAGAAAACGTGTCACCTCCGTGTGCGAAACGACATACGTACACTGCCTTCTCCCGCCTTAATTTTTTTACACAGGCAGATTAGACCAAATAGAAGTATCGTGTTAAATTTTGGAATTGTTCCGTGTTCGTTTGGCTTTTTTATACATTAATTGAGTTTCTGGGCATTTAATGTGCACAATTCAAATTTGAACTACAAGCACGTGCTCCAGTGCACCATAGTTGTTTGAAAAATCACATGTGTGCCCTTGGGTGAATTTCTAGGTCCCATGCAAGAGATAGGAGTGAAATTCAAACATCTGGGCGTCGTGGCTCGGCCGGAAAGATTGAGAAACTTGGTTTTTTAATGCCTGTAATTCCAAAACACGCCTGAAAATCATGAAACTTGGCATGGTCTCATGACATGGCACGAACATACTGCGGTAATTTTTTGGCACAATTGGGACAAGCTTTGGTGTAAGCTTCTTGGAAACCGGAGCTTCCCTCAAGAAGGCTCGTGGTTCCGAGAGGGAACGTGTCACCTCCATGTGCAAAACGACATACGTACACTGCCTTCTTCCGCCTTAATTTTTTTGCACATCCAGATTAGACCAAATAGAAGTACCGTGCTAAATTTTGCAATTATTCTGGGCTCGTTTCTCCTTTTAATACATTAATTGAGTTTCTGGGCATTTATTGTGCATAATTCAAATTTGAACTATAAGCACAGGCTCCAGTGCACCAAAGTTGTTTGAAAAATCACATGTGTGTCCTTGGGTGAATTTCTAGGTCCCATGCAAGAGATTGGAGCGAAATTCAAACATCTGGGCGTCGTGGCTCGGCTGGAAAGATTGAGAAACTTGGTTTTTAAATTCCTGTAATTCTAAAACACGCCTGAAAATCATGAAACTTGGCATGGTTTCATGACATGGCACGAACATGTTGCGGTAATTTTTTTGGCCGAATTGGGACAAGCTTTGGTGTAAGCTTCTTGCAAACCGGAGCTTCCCTCAAGAAGGCTCGTGGTTCCGAGAGAGAACCTATAACCTTCGTGTGCGAAACGACATACGTACACTGTCTTCTCCCGCCTTAATTTTTTACACGGCCAGATTAGACCAAATAGAAGTACCGTGCTAAATTTTGGAATTATTCCGGGCTCGTTTCGCCTTTTTATACATGAGTTGAGTTTCTGGGCATTTAATGTGCGTAATTCAAATTTGAACTACAAGCACATGCTCCAGTGCACCAAAGTTGTTTAAAAAATCACATGTGTGTCCTTGGGTGAATTTCTAGGTTCCATGCAAGAGATGGGAGTGAAATTCAAACATCTGGGCGTCGTGGCTCGGCCGAAAAGATTGAGAAACTTGGTTTTTTAATTCCTGTAATTCGAAAACACGCTTGAAAATCATGAAACTTGGCATGGTGTCATTACATGGCACCAACATGTTGCGGTAATATTTTTGGCCGAATTGGGACAAGCTTTGGTGTAAGCTTCTTGCAAACCGGAGCTTCCCTCAAGAAGGCTCGTGGTTCCAAGAGGGAACGTGTCACCTCCGTATGCGAAACGACATGCGTACACTGCCTTCTGCTGCTCTTCAACAAGGCATTGGTCTGCTCCTGCTGCTCCGCACTTCCGACGATCTTCGCCCTCAGCAGGTCGCGCTTGGCCCGGAGCTACGCATTGCTCTCAATTAGTTGCCAGATGACATCGGTAGACTGTTCAAACGAGGTTGTTAGGTCATCCTGCAACCTCTCCCACCTGGAGATCTGATCCATCTGCCTAAGGACGAGGGCACGCATGCGCCTGTAAGATTTCTCGCTTGCCCGCGAGGCATTTTCCCAGGCTGCCGCGGCAAGGGAGGACATCTCTGCTGCACTCGCGGCGCGGCGGGACATCTCTTCTGCTTCCGCGGCGCGGCCAGACCAGTCCGCTGCATCGACGGCGCGGCGGGTCCTCCGTGCTGCTTCGGCGGCGCGGCGGGACCTCTCTGCTGCTACGGCCGTTCGGCGGGACATGTTGGGTGCTTTCGCGGCGAGGCGGGACATCTCTCGTGCTCCCGCTTCCAGGCTCGCCTCTCCCTGGTGGCAATCTCTTGACCCAGAACTCACGCTGGCCATGGCGGATGCAAGGGAACGATGATGAATGACTTGTTTGTTTTTGACTTTTTGTGGATGAGGAGTTGAGGAGGAATGTGCAGTCATCTTGGAGTAGTAGTATTTATAACCGCGTAGTAATATGCTCCTAAGTGGGAAAACGTTTAGGTTTTGATCGGTGTGAACAGGTTTGCAATTTGGAATGTGACGGGACGCAGCCTCCCTGTTCTTCTAAAAAAATTGTGACGGGACGCATGCTCAAACTTTACTGACGGTTATAAGTGCGGCACTATTCCCGGAAGGCGTAACGTGGGCACGTACGCCTTCTCAGCCGTGTACGTGGCGTTTGCACCATAGGGTGCACCGCAATACGCAATGTCAGCACACGTCTTGTTCCAACAATCGTGTGCGCTCGTTATTACCATCGCGCACGCTTATTTTAATTAGAATGGGTGTGCCCGTCTAGCGCACACACGTTGATCTATCTAACTGTTTCAGTTTGTTGTGGCTAATCGCAAACAGTTCATCCATGTGAAGTGTATGCCATCAATCGCAGACAATTTGATCTGGCTTACCCGTTTCTGTTTTGTTGCCTAATCGCAAACAGCTAATCCTTCTGAAGCGTATGCCCTCAATCACACACACCTTGATCTGGCTGACCGTTTCTTTTGTGTTGCCTAATCACAAACAGTTCATCCGAGTGAACCGCATGCTGTATATCGCACACACCTTCATCTGGCTGCCCGTTTCTTTTGTGTCGCCTAATCACAAACAGTTCATCCGAGTGAACCGTATGCTCTATATCGCACACGCCTTCATCAGGCTGCCCGTTTCTTTTGTTCCACCTCATCGCAAACAGTTCATTGGACTGAACCGTATGCCCTGGATCGCACACGCAACTAAAATTTGAACCGTGTTTGATGCATCCTCCATCGCAAACGTTTTCACCTTTTTGACGGTTGTCATACACCACCGTTTGCGATTATTGCATCGCACACAGTTTCTCGAAGGGTCTCTGATCGTAGTGTCGCGTTAGCAGCATCCTGCAGTAGTGCATCACTATGAGCCTTGCAAGCAATGTGACTAATGAGTTAGTTACGGGATGATGCATTACGGAACGAGTAAAGAGACTTGCCGGTAACGAGATTGAACTAGGTATGAGGATACCGACGATCGAATCTCGGGCAAGTAACATACCAATGACAAAGGGAATGACGTATGTTGTTATGCGGTTTGACCGATAAAGATCTTCGTAGAATATGTAGGAGCCAATATGAGCATCCAGGTTCCGCTATTGGTTATTGACCGGAGATGTGTCTCGGTCATGTCTACATAGTTCTCAAACCCAGAGGGTCCGCACACTTAACGTTCGATGACGATTTGTATTATGAGTTATGTGATTTGATGACCGAAGTTTGTTCGGAGTCCCGGATGAGATCACGGACATGACGAGGAGTCTCAAAATGGTCGAGAGGTAAAGATTCATATATTGGAAGATTACATTCGGACACCGGAATGGTTTCGGGAAGTTACAGATAAGTTTCGGAGTACACGGGGTTACCCCCCCCCCCCCCCGGGAAGTTAATGGGCCATACATGGGACTTAGTGGAGGAGAGAGGGCCGGCCAAGGAGGTGGCGCGCGCCCCCTTGCCAATCAAAATTGGACAAGGGGTGGGGGCGGCGCCCCCCCCCCCCTTCCCTCTCCTACTCCTCCTCTCTTCCCTCTTTGCTACTCCTTAAAGGAAAAAAGGAGAGGGGAATCCTACTAGGACTAGGGAGTCCTAGTAGGACTCCCCACACTTGGCGCGCCCCTAGGGGCCGGCCACCTCTCCCCCCCCCCCTTATATACGTGGGAGGGGGGCACCCCGAAGACACACCAAGTCTTCTCTTAGCCGTGTGCGGTGCCTCCTTCCACAGTTACACACCTCGGTCATATCGTCGTAGTGCCTAGGCGAAGCCCTGCGCCGGTAACTTCATCATCACCGTCGCCACACCGTCGTGCTGACGGAACTCTCCCTCGTCCTCAACTGGATCAAGAGTTCGAGGGACGTCATCGAGATGACCGTGTGCTAAACACAGAGGTGCCGTACGTTCGGTACTTGGATCGGTTGGATCGTGAAGACGTTCGAGTACTTCAACCGCATTACTAAACGCTTCCGCTTTCGGTCTACGAGGATACGTGGACACACTCTCCCCGCTCATTGCTATGCTTCTCCTAGATAGATCTTGCGTGATCGTAGGAATTTTTTTGAAATACTACGTTCCCCAACAGAAATCACCACCAGAAATGAGTTTCCCACGATGAGATATACTCTAGAATTGATACCCTCATCAGAATCTTTATGGCTCTCGTTGTTGTGCTCGTGGTCGTCCAAGCCCGTGCTGCTCTGCTCGGGTTTAATTGAATGTTGTTGGTCTAACTATATGTATGGCGATTAAAAAAAGGGGATGTCTCACTGATGAGTGGGTTCCATCATATGGAGGCAACTATTATGATGATTATGTGTTTGTGGTTTGGCTTCGCAGCTTTCATATTCGGCCGACGACGGCAACCGACTGTTGGGGAACGTAGCATGCAATTTTAAAAAAAATTCCTACGATCACGCAAGATCTATTTAGGACATGTATAGCAATGAGAGGGGGAGATTGTGTCCACGTACCCTCGTAGACCGAAAGCGGAAGCGTTAGCTTAACGCGGTTGATGTAGTCAAACGTCTTCCTGATCCAACCGATTAAGCACCGAATGTACGGTTCCTCCGAGTTCTGCACACGTTCAGCTCGATAACATCCCTCAAACTCTTGATTCACCAGAGGGTCGAGGGAGAGTTTCGTGACCACGACGGCATGGTGACGGTGATGGTGATGTGATCCGCGCAGGGCTTCGCCTAAGCACTACGACGCTATGACCGGAGGAGTAAACTGTGGAGGGGGGCACCGCACACGGCTAAGAGAACAACTGATGTGCTATGGGGTGCCCCGCTGCCCCCGTATATAAAGGAGGAGGGGGGAGGTCGGCGGCCTAGGGGCGCGCCCAAGTGGGGGGAAACCCACTAGGACTCCTAGTCCTAGTAGGTTTCCCCCTTCCTTCTCATGGAGGGGGAAAGAGGGAAGGGAGAGGGAAAGGGGCCGTGCCCCATCCTCCTTGTCCAATTCGGACTCCCTTGGAGGGGGGCACCACCCCTTGCGGGCTCCCCTCTCTCCCCCCTATGGCCCATGTAGGCCCAATACTTCCCCGGGGGGTTCCGGTAACCCCTGGGTACTCCAAAAAATACCCGAACCACTCCGAAACCATTCCGGTGTATGAATACCATCTTCCAATATATCAATCTTTACCTCTCGACCATTTCAAGACTCCTCGTCATGTCCGTGATCTCATCCGGGACTCCGAACAATCTTCGGTCACCAAAACACATAACTCATAATACAAATCGTCATCGAACGTTAAGCATGCGGACCCTACGGGTTCGAGAACTATGTAGACATGACCGAGACACATCTCCGGTCAATAACCAACAACGGAACTTGGATGCTCATATTGGTTCCTACATATTCTACGAAGATCTTTATCGTTCAAACCGCAATGACAACATACGTTATTCCCTTTGTCATCGGTATGTTACTTGCCCGAGATTCGATCGTCGGTATCTTCATACCTAGTTCAATCTCGTTATCGGCAAGTCTCTTTACTCATTCCGTAATGCATCATCCCGCAACTAACTCATTAGTCACATTGCTTGCAAGGCTTATAGTGATGTACATTACCGAGAGGGCCCAGAGATACCTCTCCAATACTCGAAGTGACAAATCCTAATCTCGATCTATGCCAACTGTCGGGGGATGAACCCCGGGCAGGCAACAGAACCCGGATCCTTTTAACAAACAACGGGGCCAGCATCGCCCATCAAGCCGGCTCGTGCTTGGCCGGATTGCTCAACTCAGCCAAGCCTCTCGACCCGGCCAAACTCTCCAACCCGACTAAAGTCCTCAACCCGGCCCCAACGGCCAGCTCAAGGCGGCCGAACCCGGCACACCAAGACTTCTCCAACAAGCCAGCCTCACCTTTGGCGTGTTCCTCAACCCGGCCTCGGGTCAGCTCCCATCCCAGCCGTACGATGGGACGAGTCTCCATCCACCGATGACCGAGGCAACAGTGCCCCGCCCATGCCTCTGGTCAGTCGGACGTGGCAACAGTGCCCCGCCCATGCCTCTGGTCAGTCGGGCGTGGAAACACTGCCCCACCTACCCGCTGACCAGGGCCGGCGTGGCAACAGTGCACCCATCATCACTGTTGACGCCAGCAAGCGGCGACCTGACAGAGCGCCACTGTAGCCGACTCAACCAAACCACTCCCTGACGATTGACAAGACGGTGAACAGTGCCCCTAGGCACGCGGGGCCGCGCCAGGAGAACCCGGCGAGCCGTGACACCCGGCGGGTCCCAGCGCCAGCTTCCCGGATGATGACAACCCGGCCCCACGGCCTTGTAACATTACCATTGTACCCCTGGGGTGTTGGCCTATAAAAACCCCCAGGAGCCTCATGCATACAAGCACGACGAGAACGATAGCGAACACCAGTTCAACTAGACTAGCCACACCAGGAGCGGGAGCAGCCTAAGCCTTGGCCTGCCTTCCTTCTTCCTCGATACAGCTCTAGGAGCGACACTGTACTGCTGCATATAAACCACACTCGGCAGGACTACGGGTGTTATCTCTCCGGAGAGCCCCGAACCAGGGTATGTCTTTCGTCCCACGCTCGCTCATGCCGACCTCGCCTCTGGAGCCCATCAGTGCCCTCGAGCCTCTTCCTATCTTTAGTCATCCCTTGGCATCTGCCGTGTGCCCACCACGACAGTTGGCGCCCACCGTGGGGCAGCTCGAGGTCCTGGCCGGAAGCATGTTCCAGACGGGGCTCCTCTCCGACTCCGACGAGCCCGTCACGCTGGCGGACGACGTCATCGACGCGCTTGCTATCTCCTTCGCCGCGCTGCGCATCTCCGATGCGCCTACGACCGACGAGTACCCCAGCGAGGTACTTGACCTTTCTGACTCCCCTCTTCCCCCCGGCAGCAGCACTCCCGCCGTGGCGATGGACCTCTGTGTGGAGGTTTTCGTCACCGACACCGGCGCCTCTTCCTCGTCCAGCACGGGAAGGAAGGCCATCGAAGCCAGGGCCGCAGCGGCTCGGGCCGTCTCGCCCAACCTGCTGCGCGCCATGATGTAGAGCCTTCGCATCGCCATCGGCACCGACATCGACACCTCCAAAATCGCTGAGGCCCGGACTCGGCTCGAGGAGGACCGCCAGCGTTTGCTGGACCTGACCGTGACGCTCGCCGCCACACAGCATCGCCTGGACTCCGCTCAGCTAGAGCGCAACGCCGCCTACGGCTTCACGCCAACCGCGGCCGAGCCAAGCCTGGTCGCCGACGTGCGAGCCCGGGGCGGCGCGATCGGCTGCGCCTTTGGCGTCGTCCCGCCCGTCTACGAGACTCCCGTGAAGAACATGTGTGCCGCCAAGGCGGCCGCAGTCGGCCTGGATCAGCTCGCGGGTGAGGAGCTGAAGGACCGCCTGAAGCGGGTGCACGACCTCCTCGACGCGGCCAACGCGCAGCAGGACCGCCTCAACCAACTCGCCAAGCTGGCGGGATCCGGCTCCGCTCGCGCTGGCGGACCCGGCGACCAGCAGAACACGACGTCCTCACCACCCGGCGAGGCGCACTTCGGCCGCACCCGGACCCGGCGCAACCCCGCCCCGACGACTGCCGGCGGCTTGGGCGACAAGCCGGCCCTGGAAGATCGGCGCAGACTCGACCAACCCCTGCAACCCGGCCGGCGTCCGGCTTCAGTTGACCCAGCCCCCGTGGCGCGGTCGCCAGACGGCTGGGCCCGTGCACCATCAACGACACCAATGCCCGCCACCGCCTCAACCGACTCGCTCTCTTCCTGGAGGTGGAGGAGAGCGGCGCCGTCGGACCGGCGTACTTCGGCCCGCGCATCCGGGACGAACCCTTCCCCAAAGGGTTCACGCTCCCCCGCAACACCCCCAAGTACAACGGCATCGTGAAGCCAGAGGAATGGCTCACCGACTACACCACCGCCATCGGCATCACCGACGACAACCACCGTCTCGCCGTGCGCTACGCACCACTCATCCTCCAGGGGTCGGCCCGCACATGGTTGAACAGCCTACCGGTGGGCAGCATCAACACGTGGGTCGACTTCGAGCAAGCCTTCGTGCGCAACTTCACCGGGACCTACCGACGACCCGGCCGCCCCAGCCATCTCGCCATGTGCGTGCGCGGCGGAAACCGGCCGCAAGTACCTCGCACGTTGGACCGAGCTCCGGAACAGCTGCGAGGGCGTCCACGAAGTCCAAGCAATCCAGTACTTCGTCAATGGGTGCCGGGATGGCACCCTCCTCAAGCACAAGCTCCTACGCTCCGAACCGTCCATCGTGGCCGTGCTCATGGTGACGGCGGATAAGTACGCCAACGCCGACTCCGCCATGAAGATCCAGGTGGCGCTGGATGAGGTCGGCAAAGCAAAGCCAGTTCCCCCTCCGAAGCCGGCCGGCAAAGGAAGCCGGCAGCAGCACAACCAGCAGAACAACAAGCGCAAGGCCGACCAGCCGACCCAGCGCTACGACAACCGGCTCGTCGCAGCCGCCGAGCAGGCACCCGCGACCGACCCTGCCGCCAAACACCGGCAGACCGGCAAGACGGCGTGGCAGCCCGCCATGAGCTTCGAGGAGATGCTCGACGACCTCCGCAGGCACCATAGCGGCGTAAGGCCGTCCACGCACACGCTTTGGCAGTGCGTCATCACGAAGCGCATCATGAGGGGCGACATCCCACCTCCTCCGGCCCCGGCCCCGGGAGCGGGGCAGCCGCCTCCGCCTCCTCCACTGCCCCCAGCTGGCGGCGCGATGCGCGACAACGTCTACCCGGCCCAGAACACGACTTACGTCGTCTTCACTAGCCTCGGCGACGACAAGCGCAGCGAGCGCCTCTTTCGGCAGGAGGTGAACACCGTCATCCCGGTCAAGCCGGAGTGCATGCACTGGTCGGAGCGCCCGATGACCTAGACCCGGGAAGACCACACGGCTGTCATGCCAAACCCGGGTGGCTACGCCCTCGTCCTCAACCCCACCATCGCCGCACCTCGGCGCACATGCAAGTTCTCCTGAGTCCTCGTCGACGGCAGCACCAGCATCAACATCCTATACCACGACACCATGACCAAGCTCGGCCTCGAGGCCAAGGACCTGGAGCTGACCCGGACGATGTTCCACAGCATCGTCCCCGGCCTCCCCTGCTCTCCGATCGGCCGGATCCGGCTCGACATCTTGTTCGGCGACAGCAACCACTTTCGACGCGAGCCGATGTGGTTCGAGGTGGTTGACCTGTCCAGTGCGTACCATGCGCTGCTGGGCCAGCCCGTGCTCGCCAAGTTCATGGCGGTCCCCCACTACGCTTACCTGAAGATGAAGTTGCCGGGTCCGAAGGGCCTCATCACCATCATCGGCGACTACCGCAAGTCCCTGGAGTGCGCCCGACACGGCGCCAAACTGGCCGAGTCGCTGGTCATAGCCGAGGAGCAACGCCAGCTCGACCGGATCGTTGCCCGCCAACGAGACGTCGGCCGCACCGATCCCGGCCGAGGAGCCGGCCGACGAGGCCTCCTTCAAGCCCTCCAAGGAGACCAAGAAAGTGAAGCTGAACCCGGAAGACCCCAGCTGCAGCAAGTACGTTGTCGTGGGCACCCGCCTCGGCAGCAAATAGGTAGGCGAGCTCGTCGACTTCCTCCGTGAGAATCGGGATATTTTTGCATGGACCCCAAAGGACATGTCGGGTATCCCGAGGAAGTACGCCGAGCACAAACTCCACATCCGCAAGGAAGCCAAGCCTATCCGCCAACCCCTACGAAGTTTCTCCGAAGAGAAGAGAAGAACCATCGGTGAAGAGGTCGCCAAGCTTTTGGCGGCTGGCTTCATCATGGAAGTGTTCCACCCCGAGTGGCTGGCCAACCCAGTCCTTGTCCTGAAGAAGAACAAGTCCTGACACATGTGTATCGACTACACCAGCCTGAACAAGGCCTGCCCCAAGTATCCGTTTGCCCTCCCGCGAATCGATCAAGTAATCGAGTCCACCGCCGGGTGTGAGCTCCTGTCCTTCCTGGATGCTTACTCCGGCTATCATCAGATAAAGCTGGACCCGACCGACGCCCTGAAGACGTCCTTCATCACGCCCTTCGGGGCGTATTGCTACATCACCATGTCGTTCGGCCTGAAGAACGTCGGCGCCACCATCCAGCGCTGCATGCAGAAATGCTTGCTGCCGTAATTCGGCCGCAACATCCACGTTTACGTGGACAACATCGTGGTGAAGACCAAGCAGCACCTCCCGCTCCTCGACGACCTGAAGGAAAGCTTCGCCAACCTGCGCGAGTACAAAATCAAGCTCAACCCGGAGAAAAGCGTTTTCGGCATCCCGGACGGAAAGCTACTCGGCTTCCTCGTCTCGGAGCGCGGCATTGAGGCAAACCCGGAGAAAATCAAGGCCATCGAGCGCATGCGCAAGCCGGCCTGGCTACGCCATGTACAGAAGTTCACTGGCTGCTTGGCCTCGGTCAGCCGGTTTCTCAGCCGGCTGGGCGAGAGGGCCCTGCCCCTGTATCAGCTGATGAAGAAGACGACGCCGTTCGACTGGAACGACCAGGCAGATGAGGCTTTCCGGGACCTCAAGCGCATGCTCTCCACCGCACCAGTCCTGGTCGCGCCAGCCAAGAAGGAGCCGCCATTGCTCTACATTGCCGCGACCACGTGGTCGGTCAGCACGGTGATGGTGGTCGAGCGACCAGAGAAGGGCAAGATCCAAGCCCTCCAGTGCCCGGTCTACTACCTGAGCGAGGTGCTCTCCGCCTCAAGCAGAACTATCCGCACTACCAGAAGATGTGTTACGGTGTGTACTTCACCGCCAAGAAATTGAAGCAGTACTTCCAAGAGCATGTTGTTACCGTGGTCAGCACGGCCCCCCTCGGCGAGATCATCGGGTGACGGGATGCCTCTGGCCGGTTCACCAAGTGGGCGCTCGAGCTAGCCGGCCACACCATCCTCTACGAGCCTCGCACTACGATCAAGTCCCAGGCCTTGGCCGACTTCCTCGTCGACTGGACCGAGACACAGTAGCTGCCGCCATCGCCGGACTCGATGCACTAGCGCATGCACTTCGACGGCTCGAACATGCGTCTCGGCCTGGGGGCGGCATCGTGCTTTCCTCCCCGAAGGGCGACCGGCTTCGGTACGCACTCCAGATTCACTTCGCCGCCTCCAACAACGTCGCCGAGTACGAAGCTCTCGTGCATGGCCTCCGGCTTGCCAAGGAGCTCGGCATCCAGCGCATCCTATGCTACAGCGACTCGGATCTGGTGGTGCAGCAGTGCTTCGGCGAGTGGGACGCCCGCGACCCCAACATGGCGAGCTACTGCTTCCTCGTCCAGAAGTTGTCCGGATTCTTCGCGGGCTACGAGTTCCTCCACGTCCCTCGCGCGGAAAATGAGGCCGCCGACACGCTCGCCAAGATCGCCTCGTCGCGACAGTCCATCCCGTCCGGCGTCTCCCTCGAGCACCTGCACAAGCCGTTCGTCAAGCCGTCTCGGGACTCCGAGTTCATCTACGTCCCAGAAGACTCGGCCATGCCTCAACCCAGCCCGGGGACTGCCGATCCCAGCCCGGGGACTGCCAAACCCGGCTCGGGGGCTGCCGAACCCGGCCCGGGGGCTGCAGCCACCGACTCGACTGACGCTGTCGCTAACCCAGTCGCCGCCGTCCCTAACACGGGGGCTGCCGCCCCGGAACCCGCCATGGTGGCCGTCTTCGCCGTGGTGACGGCACCATCATGGGCCCTGCCCATCTCAGAGTTCCTGGAAAACGGGGTTCTCCCCATGGACGAGACCGAGGCCCGGCAAGTGCAGCGCCGTGTGTCCGCCTACAGCATCATCAACAACGAGCTCAAGCGCAGCTCCACCGGCGTATTTCAGCGTTGCGTCGAGCAGGACCAGGGCATTGAGATCCTCCTCGACCTACACCAGGGTGAGTGCGGGCATCACGCCGCCTCGCGGTCCTTGGTGGCCAAGGCTTTGCGCCATGGTTTCTACTGGCCCACGGGCCTCCAAGACGCCGAGTCGCTCGTCCTCGAGTGCGAGGGATGCCAGCGCTTCAGCAAGCGCAGCCACCAGCCAGCCTCAGCACTCCGAACCATCCCGATCGCCTGGCCTTTCGCGGTCTGGGGACTCAACATGGTGGGGCCCTTCAAGACCGCTCGAGGCGCCATGACGCATTTGCTGGTGGCGGTGGACAAGTTCACCAAATGGATCGAAGCAAGGCCAATCAAGAAGCTGGACGGGCCGACGGCCGTCCGGTTCATCAAAGACATCGTCGTGCGTTACGGCATGCCGAACAGCATCATCACGGACAATGGCACCAACTTCGCCAAAGGCGCGCACGCGCAATACTGCTCCATCTCCGACATCTGCCTCGACCTGGCGTCCGTTGCCCACCCGCAGACCAATGGCCAGGTCGAGCGGGCCAACGGCCTCATCCTATCCGGAATCAAGACGCGGCTCGTCGAGCCGCTCGTCCGCTCACCCGGCAGTTGGCTCGACGAGTTGCCAGCCGTCCTCTGGATCCTCCGCACCACGCCGAACCGGTCGACCGGGTTCACCCCGTTCTTCCTCGTCTACGGAGCCAAAGCCGTCATCCTGACCGACGTCGAGTTCGACTCGCCGCGCATCGCGATGTACACTAAAGCCGAAGCCAGAGAAGCCCGCGAGTGAAGGAAATATGCCCTAGAGGCAATAATAAAGTTATTATTTATTTCCTTATATCATGATAAATGTTTATTATTCATGCTAGAATTGTATTAACCGGAAACATGATACATGTGTGAATACATAGACAAACAGAGTGTCACTAGTATGCCTCTACTTGACTAGCTCGTTGATCAAAGATGGTTATGTTTCCTAGCCATAGACATGAGTTGTCATTTGATTAACGGGATCACATCATTAGGAGAATGATGTGATTGACTTGACCCATTCCGTTAGCTTAGCACTCGATCGTTTACTATGTTGCTATTGCTTTCTTCATGACTTATACATGTTCCTATGACTATGAGATTATGCAACTCCCGTTTACCGGAGGAACACTTTGTGTGCTACCAAACGTCACAACGTAACTGGGTGATTATAAAGGTGCTCTACAGGTGTCTCCAAAGGTACTTATTGGGTTGGCATATTTCAAGATTAGGATTTGTCACTCCGATTGTCGGAGAGGTATCTCTGGGCCCACTCAGTAACACACATCACTATAAGCCTTGCAAGCATTGTAACTAATGAGTTAGTTGCGGGATGATGTATTACGGAACGAGTAAAGAGACTTGCCAGTAACGAGATTGAACTAGGTATCGAGATACCGACGATCGAATCTCGGGCAAGTAACATACCGATGACAAAGGGAACAACGTATGTTGTTACGCGGTCTGACCGATAAAGATCTTCGTAGAATATGTGGGAGCCAATATGAGCATCCAGGTTCCGCTATTGGTTATTGACCGGAGAGGTGTCTCGGTCATGTCTACATAGTTCTTGAACCCGTAGGGTCCGCACGCTTAACATTACGATGACAGTTATATTATGAGTTTATATGTTTTGATGTACCGAAGGAGTTCGGAGTTCCAGATGAGATCAGGGACTTGACAAGGAGTCTCGAAATGGTCGAGACGTAAAAATCGATATATTGGACGACTATATTCGGACATCGGAAAGGTTCCGAGTGATTCGGATATTTTTCGGAGTACCGGAGAGTTACGGGAATTCGTATTGGGCCTTAATGGGCCATACGGGAAAGGAGAGAAAGGCCCCAAAGGGTGGCCGCACCCCTCCCCATGGGCTAGTCCGAATTGGACTAGGGAGGGGGGGCGCCCCCTTCCTTCTTTCTCCTTCTCCTTTCCCTTTTCCTATTCCAACAAGGAAAGGAGGAGTCCTACTCCCGGTGGGAGTAGGACTCCCCCCTTGGCGCGCCCTCCTCCTTGGTCGGCGGCCTCCCCCTTGCTCCTTTATATACGGGGGCAGGGGCACCCCATAGACACAACAATTGATCATTGATCTCTTAGCCGTGTGCGGTGCCCCTCTCCACCATATTACACCTCGATAATATCGTAGCGGTGCTTAGGCGAAGCCCTGCGTCGGTAGAACATCAACATTGTCACCACGCCGTCGTGCTGACGAAACTCTCCCTCAACACTCGGCTGGATCGGAGTTCGAGGGACGTCATCGAGCTTAACGTGTGCTGAACTCGGAGGTGCCGTGCGTTCGGTACTTGATCGGTCGGATCGTGAAGACGTACGACTACATCAACCGCGTTGTGTTAAACGCTTCCGCTATCGGTCTACGAGG
Organism: Triticum aestivum; assembly: GCF_018294505.1. Classification (NCBI taxonomy): domain Eukaryota; kingdom Viridiplantae; phylum Streptophyta; class Magnoliopsida; order Poales; family Poaceae; genus Triticum; species Triticum aestivum. The sequence goes on from NC_057814.1 coordinate 542,188,252, forward strand.
GTACGTGGACAACACTCTCCCCTCTCGTTGCTATGCATCACCATGATCTTGCGTGTGCGTAGAATTTTTTTGAAATTACTACGTTCCCCAACAGTGGCATCCGAGCCTGGTTTTATGCGTTGATGTTATGCACGAGTAGAAAACAAGTGAGTTGTGGGCGATATAAGTCATACTGCTTACCAGCATATCATATTTTGGTTCAGCGGTATTGTGAGATGAAGCGGTCCGGACACATTACGCGTACGCTTACGCGAGACTGGTTTCACCGTTGCGAGCACTCGTTGCCTAAAGGTGACTGGCGGGTGTCTTTCTCTCTCACTTTAGTTGAACCGAGTGTGACTACGCCCGGTCCTTGCGAAGGTTAAAACAGCACCAACTTGACAAACTATCGTTGTGGTTATGATGCGTAGGTAAGAACGGTTCTTGCTAAGCCCGTAGCAGCCACGTAAAACTTGCAACAACAAAGTAGAGGACGTCTAACTTGTTTTTGCAGGGCATGTTGTGATGTGATATGGTCAAGACATGATGCTATATTTTATTGTATGAGATTTTCATGTTTTGTAACCGAGTTATCGGCAACTGGCAGGAGCCATATGGTTGTCGCTTTATTGTATGAAATGCAATCGCCATGTAATTGTTTTACTTTATCACTAAGCGGTAGCGATAGTCGTAAAAGCAATAGTTGGCGAGACGACAACGATGCTACGATGGAGATCAAGGTGTCGCGCCGGTGACGATGGTGATCATGACGGTGCTTCGGAGATGGAGATCACAAGCACAAGATGATGATGGCCATATCATATCACTTATATTGATTGCATGTGATGTTTATCTTTTATGCATCTTATCTTGCTTTGATTGACGGTAGCATTATAAGATGATCTCTCACTAAAATTTCAAGATAAAAGTGTTCTCCCTGAGTATGCACCGTTGCAAAAGTTCTTCGTGCTGAGACACCAAGTGATGATCGGGTGTGATAGGCTCTACGTTCAAATACAACGGGTGCAAAACAGTTGCACACGCGGACTCAGGTTAAACTTGACGAGCCTAGCATATGCAGATATGGCCTCGGAACACTGAGACCGAAAGGTCGAGCGTGAATCATATAGTAGATATGATCAACATAGTGATGTTCACCATTGAAAACTAATCCATTTCACGTGATGATCGGTTATGGTTTAGTTGATTTGGATCACGTAATCACTTAGATGATTAGAGAGATGTCTATCTAAGTGGGAGTTCTTAAGTAATATGATTAATTGAACTTAAATTTATCATGAACTTAGTCCTGATAGCATTTTGCAAATTATGTTGTAGATCAATAGCTCGCGTTGTTGCTTCCCTGTATTTATTTTTGATATGTTCCTAGAGAAAAATTATGTTGAAAGATGTTAGTAGCAAAGATGCCGATTGGATCCGTGATCTGAGGATTATCCTCATTGCTGCACAGAAAAATTATGTCCTTGATGCACCGCTAGGTGACAGACCTATTGCAGGAGCAGATGCAGACGTTATGAACGTTTGGCTAGCTCAATATGATGACTACTTGATAGTTTAGTGCACCATGCTTAACGGCTTAGAATCGGGACTTCAAAGACGTTTTGAACGTCATGGACCATATGAGATGTTCCAGAAGTTGATGTTAATATTTTAAGCAAATACCCGAGTTGAGAGATATGAAGTCTCCAACAAGTTCTATAGCTAAAAGATGGAGGAGAATAGCTCAAGAAGTGAGCATGTGCTCAGATTGTCTGGGTACTACAATCGCTTGAATCAAGTGGGAGTTAATCTTCCAGATAAAATAGTGATTGACAAAATTCTCTAGTCACCATCACCAAGTTAGTAGAACTTCGTGATGAACTATAGTATGCAAGGGATGACGAAAGTAATTCCCGAGCTCTTCGTGATGCTGAAATCGACGAAGGTAGAAATCAAGAAAAACATCAAGTGTTGATGGTTGACGAGACCACTAGTTTCAAGAAAAGGGTAAAGGGAAGAAGGGGAACTTCAAGAAGAACGGCAAGCAAGTTGCTGCTCAAGTGAAGAAGCCTAAGTCTGGTCCTAAGCCTGACACTAAGTGCTTCTACTGCAAAGGGACTGGTCACTGGAAGCGGAACTACCCCAACTATTTGGTGGATAAGAAGGATGGCAAAGTGAACAAAGGTATATTGGATATACATGTTATTGATGTGTACTTTACTAGTGTTTATAGCAACCCCTCGGTATTTGATACTGGTTCAGTTGCTAAGAGTAGTAAATCGAAACGGGAGTTGCAGAATAAACAGAGACTAGTAAAAGGCGAGGTGACGATGTGTGTTGGAAGTAGTTCCAAGATTGATATGATCATCATCGCACACTCCCTATACTTTCGGGATTAGTGTTGAAACTAAATAAGTGTTATTTGGTGTTTGCGTTGAGCATGAATATGATTTGAAAATGTTTGTTGCAATACGGTTATTCATTTAAATTAGAGAATAATTGTTGTTCTGTTTACATGAATAAAACCTTCTATGGTCATACACCCAATAAAATGGTTTGTTGGATCTCGATCGTAGTGATACACATATTCATAATAATGAAGCCAAAAGATGCAAAGTTAATAATGATAGTGCAACTTATTTGTGGCACTGCCGTTTAGGTCATATTGGTGTAAAGCGCATGAAGAAACTCCATACTGATGGGATTTTGGAATCACTTGATGCTTGCGAACCGTGCCTCATGGGCAAGATGACTAAAACGCCGTTCTCCGGAACTATGGAGAGAGCAACAGATTTGTTGGAAATCATACATACAGATGTATGTGGTCCGATGAATATTGAGGCTCGTAGCAGGTATCATTATTTTCTGACCTTCACAGATGATTTGAGCAGATATGGGTATATCTACTTAATGAAATAGAAGTCTGAAACATTTGAAAAGTTCATATAATTTCAGAGTGAAGCGGAAAATCATCGTAACAAGAAAATAAAGTTTCTACGATCTGATCGTGGAGAAGCGTATTTGAGTTACGAGTTTGGCCTTCAGTTAAAACAATGTGAAATAGTTTCACTACTCACGCCACCTGGAACACCACGGTGTAATGGTGTGTCCGAACATCGTAACCGTACTTTATTAGATATGATGCGATATATGATGTCTCTTACCGATCTACCACTATCGTTTTGGGGTTATGCATTAGAGACAGCTGCATTCACGTTAAATAGGGTACCATCTAAATCCGTTGAGACGACATCTTATGAACTGTGGTTTGGCAAGAAACCAAAGTTGTCGTTTCTTAAAGTTTGGGGTTGCGATGCTTATGTGAAAAGGTTTCATCCTGATAAGCTCAAACCCAAATCGGAGAAATGTGTCTTCATAGGATACCCAAAGGAGAAAGTTGGGTACACCTTCTATCACAGATCCGAAGGCAAGACATTCGTTGCTAAGAATGGATCCTTTCTAGAGAAGGAGTTTCTCTCGAAAGAAGTGAGTGGCAGGAAAGTAGAACTTGATGAGGTAATTGTACCTGCTCCCTTATTGGAAAGTAGTTCATCGCAGAAACCAGTTTCTGTGACGCCTATACCAATTAGTGAGGAAGTTAATGATGATGATCATGAAACTTCAGATCAAGTTATTACTGAACCTCGTAGGTCAACCAGAGTAAGATCTGCACCAGAGTGGTACGGTAATCCTGTTCTGGAGGTTATGTTACTAGACCATGACGAACCTACGAACTATGAAGAAGCAAAGGTGAGCCCAGATTCCGCAAAATGGCTTGAGGCCATGAAATCCGAGATGGGATCCATGTATGAGAACAAAGTATGGACTTTGGTTGACTTGCCCGATGATCGGCAAGCCATTAAAAATAAATGGATCTTCAAGAAGAAGAATGACGCTGACGGTAATGTTACTGTCTATAAAGCTCGACTTGTTGCGAAAGGTTTTCGACAAGTTCAAGGGATTGACTATGATGAGACCTTCTCACCCGTAGCGATGCTTAAGTCTGTCCGAATCATGTTAGCAATTGCCGCATTTTCTGAAATCTGGCAAATGGATAAACAAAACTGCATTCCTTAATGGATTTATTAAAGAAGAGTTGTATATGATGCAACCAGAAGGTTTTGTCAATCCTAAAGGTGCTAACAAAATATGCAAGCTCCAGCGATCCATCTATGGACTGGTGCAAGCATCTCGGAGTTGGAATATACGCTTTGATAAGTTGATCAAAGGATATAGTTTTATACAGACTTGCGGTGAAGCCTGTATTTACAAGAAAGTGAGTGGGAGCACTACAACATTTCTGATAAGTATATGTGAATGACATATTGTTGATCGGAAATAATGTAGAATTATTCTGCAAAGCATAAAGGAGTGTTTGAAAGGAGTTTTTCAAAGAAAAGACCTCGGTGAAGCTGCTTACATATTGAGCATCAAGATCTATAGAGATAGATCAAGACGCTTGATAAGTTTTTTCAATGAGTACATACCTTAACAAGATTTTGAAGTGGTTCAAAATGGAACAGTCAAAGAAAGAGTTTCTTGCCTATGTTACAAGGTGTGAAATTGAGTAAGACTCAAAACCCGACCACAACAGAAGATAGAAAAAGAATGAAAGTCATTCCCTATGCCTCGGCCATAGGTTCTATAAAGTATGCCATGCTGTGTAGCAGATCTATTGTATACCCTACACTGATTTTGGCAAGGGAGTACAATAGTGATCTAGGAGTAGATCACTGGACAGCGGTCAAAATTATCCTTAGTGGAATAAGGATATGTTTCTCGATTATGGAAGTGACAAAAGGTTCGTCGTAAAGGGTTACGTCGATGCAAGTTTTGACACTAATCTAGATGACTCTAAGTCTCGGTCTAGATACATATTGAAAGTGGGAGCAATTAGCTAGAGTAGCTCCGTGCAGAGCATTGTAGACATAGAAATTTGCAAAATACTTACGGATCTGAATGTGACAGACCCGTTGACTAAAATTATCTCACAAGCAAAACATGATCACACCTTAGTACTCTTTGGGTGTTAATCACATAGCGATGTGAACTAGATTACTGACTCTAGTAAACCCTTTGGGTGTTGGTCACATGACGATGTGAACTATGGGTGTTAGTCACATGGTGATGTGAACTATTGATGTTAAATCACATGGCGATGTGAACTAGATTATTGACTCTGGTGTAGGTGGGAGACTGAAGGAAATATGCCCTAGAGGCAATAATAAAGTTATTATTTATTTCCTTATATCATGATAAATGTTTATTATTCATGCTAGAATTGTATTAACCGGAAACATGATACATGTGTGAATACATAGACAAACAGAGTGTCACTAGTATGCCTCTACTTGACTAGCTCGTTGATCAAAGATGGTTATGTTTCCTAGCCATAGACATGAGTTGTCATTTGATTAACGGGATCACATCATTAGGAGAATGATGTGATTGACTTGACCCATTCCGTTAGCTTAGGACTCGATCGTTTAGTATGTTGCTATTGCTTTCTTCATGACTTATACATGTTCCTATGACTATGAGATTATGCAACTCCCGTTTACCGGAGGAACACTTTGTGTGCTACCAAACGTCACAACGTAACTGGGTGATTATAAAGGTGCTCTACAGGTGTCTCCAAAGGTAATTGTTGGGTTGGCGTATTTCAAGATTAGGATTTGTCACTCCGATTGTCGGAGAGGTATCTCTAGGCCCACTCAGTAACACACATCACTATAAGCCTTGCAAGCATTGTAATTAATGAGTTAGTTGCGGGATGATGTATTACGGAACGAGTAAAGAGACTTGCCAGTAACGAGATTGAACTAGGTATCGAGATACCGACAATGGAATCTCGGGCAAGTAACATACCGATGACAAAGGGAACAACGTATGTTGTTATGCGGTCTGACCGATAAAGATCTTCGTAGAATATGTGGGAGCCAATATGAGCATCCAGGTTCCGCTATTGGTTATTGACCGGAGAGGTGTCTCGGTCATGTCTACATAGTTCTCGAACCCGTAGGGTCCGCACGCTTAACGTTACGATGACAGTTATATTATGAGTTTATATGTTTTGATGTACCGAAGGAGTTCGGAGTCCCGGATGAGATCAGGGACTTGACGAGGAGTCTCGAAATGTTCAAGATGTAATAATCGATATATTGGACGACTATATTCGGACATCGGAAAGGTTCCGAGTGATTCGGGTATTTTTCGGAGTATCGGAGAGTTACGGGAATTCGTATTGGGCCTTAATGGGCCATACGGGAAAGGAGAGAAAGGCCCCAAAGGGTGGCCGCACCCCTCCCCATGGGCTAGTCCGAATTGGACTAGGGAGGGGGGGCGCCCCCTTCCTTCTTTCTCCTTCTCCTTTCCCTTCTCCTATTCCAACATGGAAAGGAGGAGTCCTACTCCCGGTGGGAGTAGGACTCCCCCCTTGGTGCGCCCTCCTCCTTGGCCGGCGGCCTCCCCCTTGCTCCTTTATATACGGGGGCAGGGGGCACCCCATAGACACAACAATTGATCATTGATCTCTTAGCCGTGTGCGGTGCCCCTCTCCACCATATTACACCTCGATAATATCGTAGCGGTGTTTAGGCGAAGCCCTGCGTCGGTAGAACATCAACATTGTCACCACGCCGTCGTGCTGACGAAACTCTTCCTCAACACTCGGCTGGATCAGAGTTCGAGGGACGTCATCGAGCTGAACGTGTGCTGAACTCGAAGGTGCCGTGCGTTCGGTACTTGATCGGTCGGATCGTGAAGACGTACAACTACATCAACCGCGTTGTGTTAAACGCTTCCGCTATCGGTCTACAAGGGTACGTGGACAACACTCTCCCCTCTCGTTGCTATGCATCACCATGATCTTGCGTGTGCGTAGAATTTTTTTGAAATTACTACGTTCCCCAACAGCGAGGACGGCGTCGACCTACTCGAAGAAGCACGTCTCTTGGCGCTCAGTCGCTCAGCCATCTACCAGCAAGGCCTGAGGCACTACCACAGCAAGAAGATCAAGCCCCTCGCTTTTGGCGAGGGAGACCTCATCCTCTGACTCGTCCAGGAACAAGCCGGCCAGCCCAAGCTGTCCCCTCCATGGGAGGGCCCATTCATCGTCAGCAAGGCCCTGTGCGATCGCAACGCCTACTACCTCATCGACGCCCGCAAGTCAAACAAGCGCAAGAGAGACACCGCCGGCGAAGAAACAACCCGGCCATGGAATGCAGAACTCCTCCGCCCGTTTTAAAGTTAGCTATGTGCACATATGTATCGCTGCCTTTTGTAATCACATGAAAACTATGGAGTCCCCGAACGACGCTCGGGGGTTGCCCTTTTCCGACCAAGCTATTGTGTCTCCTACATTTGTGCACTATTTATCTCTTAAACCCGGCCACCGGTTCGACTTGCTCGACCCGGGGGCTCGGGGGCTGGCCGGCTTGGTCACCACCCGCCGCCTGCCTTAGCAATTCCTGATGCGTTAAGGTTGCCGCGGCCCTCCACTTCGCCCTAGGCCACATAACCGGCTTCGGCTGTCGGCTGGCAAGCACAACGGACCAAAGCACCAGCGCGCCACGAATACTAAGTCAAGGATCGCCGTGTTACCCAACCCGGCCCCGCCACTTCTAAAATTACCGCACGACCGGCTGCTCGCCAACCGGCTTCGCCGGATTGCCGCCAGCCGGCCCAGTGGGTGCTTCGCTCGCGCTCAACGTTTCGAAAGCCTAAGTACCGCGCGCACCTCTCAAAGGCCGAACTCATTGTCACGGACCGGAGCCTCAGCCGTCAGACTCGCGGGGGGGAGGCCCGAGAGGGGAAAGTCGCAAGAAAATGGCTCGAAAAATGAAAAGTAAAAGCACAGGCATCCACGAAATATACACATCACAAGTTCAAATTTAAAAAGGCCCAAGGCCCGAGTTCATTACACCCAAGCGCCCCCAGTTGGTGGGTGGACCTGCTACCTAACAGAAACTTGTACGAAGTCAAGACACAGCCTCAGGCATCTCCAGCGCCGGGTCGCGCGACAGACGGCTCCCCCTCGGTGGCCTCCAGATTTGCCGAGGTGCCGGTGTCCTCCTCGACACCCGCATCACGGTAGACGTCCATCTCCTCGAAGCTGCCCTCCGGGTCGTCCAGAAGCAGGCCGTAGTCGTCAGCGGGCACGACTCCACCATCCTCCGCCCGCTCCGGCCGGAACTCATCGTGGAAGGCGAACCCGGCGATGTAGCTGGCCCGGGCAGCAATCCGTCCGGCCTTCGCCTGCAGCTGGTTCTCCGAGCCGGCTTGCTGGCCCATCAACGCGTTCAGCGAAAGGTCCGGATGCCAAGACATCGCAAACCTGAGCGCCATCTCGGCGCTGGCACGAGCAGCGCGCCAGTCGTGGAGCCGATCCGGCCCCGCCTCCAACCACCGCGCCAGCCACGTGAAGCTGTTCGGCGCAACGGAGCCCGGTCACAAGGCCACCGTCATCGCGGCGCCGGCCTCAGAGAGCCGCCCCATCTGCTCGCTCAAGACTTGCAGACGAGCCTCGGCGGCAGTCACGATCTCTGGGAAGGTCCAGGCCACCTATGGGTCAGTCCCGGAGCCGATGACTCCCTGCGGGTCGCATTGAAAGTGGACGGCTTCCTCCGCCAACTGGCGCGTCTCTGGGAAGGCCCCTGCCAGAAACCAAAGCAAGTCAAGAAAAATCACCAAGGGAATTAAGACGGGATCCCAGCCCGGCAGAACCCAAGAAAAGCACTTACTGGAGAAGGACTCTTCTAGGTGTTGCGCTTCGGTCACGCTCCTGGAGCGTCTTCTCCAGGTCGGCGACCTTGGCAAGAGCCGCCTTCAGCTCGGTGTCCTTGGCCTCGGTCGTCTTCTCGGCCTCCTCGCGGCGACGGGTCTCCTCCGTCGCGGCCACCAGCGCCTTCAAGCGCTCCACCTCGGGCTGGAGCTGACCCTTGTCGTCGGCCAGCTTGCCGCGTTGCCGGTCGGCCTCGGCAAGGGCCTGCTACGCCTCCACAACCTTGGCGGCTTCTGCTTTGAGGCGTTCCACCTCGGCCTCAAGACGGCTCTTGTCGCCTGCCAGCTGCTCCTGCAGCCGGCTGGCTTCATCGAGCGCCTGTCGGGCTCTCGTAGCATCCACCTTCGCCTTCGCCACCTCGGCCTCAAGCCGGCCGGCATCGGCGACAAGCCGGTCGTAATGATAGCCGGCTCGAAACAGCCGGGTCTTCCAAGACAGCACCTCGGCTGCAAAAGGAAGATTCAGAAACAAAGGACCAATTTAAGAATCGACCCAACTGCTACGCAGTTGGCCCGAATCTCGGGGGCTACACCCAGTGGGTGCGCTAACGCGCCCCCACTAAAAAAGAGCACGCAAAAGAAGAATACCAGACGTGACGCGGAGCTCCTCCTCCTTCGCGGAGAGCTGCTCCTTGAGCTGCCGGTGCTTGTCCAGGAGCTGGTTGAAGACGCTGACGCTGTAGGAATCCAGTTGCTGCAAGCAGCAACGATCAGCACAAGACAGCAGTTTAAGATTCAACCCAACAGCTACGCAGCTGGCCCAAATCTCGGGGGCTACACCCAGTGGGTGCGCTAGCGCGCCCCCACACGGAAGAAGCAACCAAAAGAAAAAACAGACAAGGGAAAAGTTACGAGCACGGCGCGCTCCAGCTCCCGCGTCTGCTCCAGCTCGGCCTGGGCAAAGGCCTGGATCCTGTCCGACCGCCCTCGCAGGCGCCGGCTCACGGCGGTCATTGCCGCCTCCTCCTAGGTCTGAGGCCCGTAGACCTCGCCAGTCCCGCCCCGAGCTAGCTGCGACCCGGCGGCCCCACGACCTGAGCACTAGGGCGTGCTCTCCGCTGACCGCCTCTTCGGCGGCCGCCGCCTTCTCCGGCACCGTTATAGGCTCGGCGGCCGAGACGGCCAGCGGCGCCTCGCTCGTCGATGCCTGGGGCGTCCCCTCCAGCGCCGTCCGCGGCGCCTCCTCCAAGACGTCGCCGCCGCCGCCCCCATCGGTCCCCGCCCACTCGACCAAATCGGTCCGCGGCGGGGTGACATCCCCAAGTACCACGACCTCCCGGTCGAGGTCCATCGCGTTCGCGCGGCCGTCCGGGCCGCGCTCCCCTCCCGACGCCGGCACAAAGACCGTCGTTGCTGGCACCGTCCCTGCCGGCATCTCTGGCCACGCCTGCTCGCACCCACATCGTTGCGGCGTTAATCCAGGCCTGGGTCGACGCCGCCTCCAGCTCCACCTCGGCCCGGTTCCGATCCCGCCAGGCCAGGCCTTCCGCATCGGCTGGGTCCAGGCCGAGATTCGGATCCACCGGCTCCTCCTCCTCGTCACCGGGTCCGCCGCCAGCCGCAAGTTCGACATGTGGTTGGGGTCCTGGAGCCCGGTCATCTGACCGATGAGGTGGCTGCGCTGCTGCAGCGGCAGCACGCGACGCCTGATGAAAGCGGTGATGAGGTCGGTGCCGGTGAGCCCTTCCCGCTCCTTCATCACCGACACCCGCTGGCACAGGTTGAGCACCTCTTGCGACGGGTGTTTGGGGTAATAGCCCCAGTTCTGCTTCGCCCACGGCGGCAAGTCGACGAATGGCGGCAGGTTGATGCGGTCTGCTCCAAGATTGCGGACGTAGAAGAAAGAATTCTGCCATTTCTTGACAGAATCCACCAGCGGCTTCTTGGGGCAGTCAGCGCCCGACCGCTTGGAGATGACGTCGGCCCCGCAGTCGAACATCTCTCCGGCCCTCGGCCCCTGCTGCTTCAAAGAGAAGAAGCGCACCCAGAGGTCGATGGACGGCTCGACCCCCAGGTACCCCTCGCAGAGGGTGATGAAGCCCGAAAGCTGCACGATGGCTCCCGCGCTAAGATGATGGGGCTGGAGCCCGAAGAACTCCAGGAAGGTGCGGAAGAAGGTGCTCGCAGGAAGGTCAAACCCGCGCTTGATGTGCGGGTAGAAGACCACGCGCTCCGTACCCTTGGGCCGCGGCTCCCGCTCACCCTGCAGCAGGCGCGCGGCAACCTCTGTCTTCCCCGGCAAGCGCTTGGTGGTGCGAAGGTAGGCGATGTCGTCCAAGGTGACGGTCGAGCCCATCCACGATCCCGACGGCAGCGCCATCAACGAAGACAAAGAAAAGAAAGGAAGAAGAACGGCGATGAAGCTCTGCTCGAAGCGATGGGCGCCGCAGCGCGAGACGGTCGCAAGAAGCAGAGGAAGGACGAAGAGGCAGGGGAGTGCGAGCGAGAATGGTTTCCGCCGCTCCCCTCCCCCAATTTATAGCCCGCGGTTCGAACGTGGGGAAGTGGGATCGTTTGCGCTCGCCCGTCCCACTTCCCCGCAATAACTGCGCACGTACGCGCACAATAACTGCCTAGAGAATGGCAACCGACTCGCGGATGCCGCAATAAATCCGCACGCGTGGGCCGAGGGCGCACGGCGGCGGGCCCCAGCACATCGCCCGGTCCTGTCACGCGCGTGGCCTGTCAGGCCCCTCCGGCTTCCAGGCGCCACGTGGCGCCCGCGCGAAGCCCAAAAGATTGCTCCAAGATTCGGCGGACTCTTCGGTTTCCCGCCGCTGCCGGAATGTTGCGATCCAGCTTCCTGAAGCCGGCACGCAGTGGGTGTTTCCGGACCCGGCGGTCACAAAATTCGCCTCCTCAAGGGGGGGAAACTGCGAAGGCCCTCCCATCCGAAGACGGCGGACCTTCACAGCTTCGGGGACTACTGTCAGGGGGATGAACCCCGGGCAGGCAACGGAACCCGGATCCTTTTCAAAAACAATGGGGCCAGCATCGCCTCTCAAGCCGGCTTATGCTTGGCCAGGTTGCTCAACCCGGCCAAGCCTCTCGACCCGGCCAAACTCTCCAACTCGGCTAGACTCCTCAACCCAGCCCCAATGGCCAGCTCAAGGCGGCCGAACCCGGCACACCAAGACTTCTCCAACAAGCCAGCCTCACCTTTGGCGCGTTCCTCAACACGGCCTCGGGTCAGCTCCCTTCCCATCCCAGCCGTACGATGGGACGAGTCTCCATCCACTGATGACCGAGGAAACACTGCCCCGCCCATGCCTCTGGTCAGCCGGACGTGGCAACAGTGCCCCACCTACTCGCTGACCAGGGCCGGCGTGGCAACAGTGCACCCATCGTCACTGGTGACGCCAGCAAGCAGCGAACTGACAGAGGGCCACTGTAGCCGACTCAACCCGGCCACTCCCTGACGATCGACAAGACGGCGAATAGTGCCCCTAGGCACGCGGGACCCGCGCCCGGAGAACCCGAAGAGCCCTGACACCCGGCGGGTCCCAGCGCCGGCTTCCCGGACCATGACAACCCGGCCCCACGGCCTTGTAACATTTGTACCCCTGGGGGTTGGCCTATAAAACCCCCAGGAGCCCTCATGCATATGGGCACGACGAGAACGATAGCGAACACCAGATCAACTAGACTAGCCACACTAGGAGAGGGAGCAGCCTAAGCCTTGGCCTGCCTTCCTTCTTCCTCGATACAGCTCTAGGAGCGACTCTGTACTGCTGCATATAAACCACACTCGGCAGGACTAGGGGTGTTATCTCTCCGGAGAGCCCCGAACCTGGGTATGTCTTGCGTCCCACACCCGCTCATGCCGACCTCGCCTCTGGAGCCCACCAATGCCCTCGAGCCTCCTCCTCTCTTTAGCCATCCCTTGGCATCTGCCGTGCGCCCACCACAACACAAACCCAACAAACACCTTCAGAGACACCTGTAGAGCATCTTTATAATGACCCAGTTATGTTATGACGTTTGATAGCACACAAGGTGTCCCTCCTGTATTCGGGAGTTGCATAATCACATAGTCAAAGGAATATGTATAAGTCATAAAGAAAGCAATAGCAATAAAACTAAACGATCATTATGCTAAGCTAACAGATAGGTCTTGCCCATCACATCATTCTCCTAATGTGATCCCGTTCATCAAATGACAACACATGTCTATGGTCAGGAAACTTAACCATCTTTGATTAACGAGCTAGTCTAGTAGAGGCATAATAGGGACACTCTGTTTTGTCTATGTATTCACACATGTATCAAATTTCCGGTTAATACAATTCTAGCATGAATAATAGACATTTATCATGATACAAGAAAATATAAATAACAATTTTATTATTGCCTCTAGGGCATATTTCCTTCACCGACCGCCCCTCCTTGTGCTCCCAAACCCCCATGCCTCCTCCCACCTTCCTCCTTCAATGCGCAGATCGACGCAGAGTTTGCCCTAGCGTTTTCTGTCGCCGCTGCCGTGTGCATCCTCTGCCATCCATGCTGATGCATGTTGCATCCTCTGTCACCGGCTGGCTGGAGCCACCATGCCATACAGTGCAGTGCACAGAACATTCAACTTCACATAGTACATCCACTGTATTAACATGCAACTGTTTCAAAAAATAACTCCATTCATTCATATGGGATAGTATACTTGTTGATTAACTGGACCAATCGTAACATTTACATGGATGTAACTGTGCCTCCTATCCCACGGCATTTATATGCTTTATTACATGGTGAAGAAAAGAATCGGGCTTGAACAAATCGGCTATGACAATATGACTTGTGTGAGCATATGGGGCGAGCATGGGCAGGGAGAAGAGGAGAGACACATGACAGAATTGATTGATTGGCCCATCCATCCATTTACCCTCTCTACTGAATGTACGTGTGATGCTACCACGGCAGCTAGAGCTAAGCAACATTAGTTGACCTTGGTGCAGACCCGGCGGATCTCGGCGTCGGAGCCGGCGGTCTTGACCCCGATGCGGCCGAGCTTGGCCATGGCGGCGACGAAGGCGTCGAAGAAGGCGGTCTGGTTGGCGGCGAAGTGGTTGACGGTGGCCCGGGAGCGGCGGTCGGCGAAGAGCACCTGGTCCGACGACAGCAGGCCCTTCTGCTGCTGCAGCGTCTGGTAGTAGCCGTTGTCGAACTTGTTGGGCGTGACGGCGTCCAGCATGGCCACCGTGGTGGGGCTGTAGTTGAGCGGGCACGTCCCCCGCATCTGCCGCAGGAAGGCCAGGTTCATCGGCGGGCTGTACTGCGGCCGCGCCCCCTTGAACGTGTACAGCCGCCGCACGAACTTGTCGCAGTGCGTCACCCCGATCGTGTGCCCCCCTGCACCACATTTCATTTCCACGTCAGCACAGTAAGATCGAGATGGATTTACGGGATCTGATCAGTGACAAGGAAATGGCCTGCACGCGCTGCAGCCAAAGTACTTGTCTACCCAACGCCAGGCTGGAAGGGCCATGCGTTTCTACGAGCATGCAGTAGGCCTTGGCTGGCATTGGCTTGCATGCCTGATGGGATCGGTTGGTACACTTGTGGAGAGCAATGTGGTACTGATGGGGATATGAGAAGTGATGAGCGCCCTCACGGCGCCGCTTCCCCCATTCGGCCACTCCGGTTGGGTGGCACGCATGGGACTTGCTAACCACCGTTCCAACTAGAGTATCTATCTATCTATCTTGAGCGGCTAATAATTCAGAGGGAATGTTTTGGGGTGATGTTGCCGGAGGGAGATTATCAACCAATCAATCAATCAATCAATCAAGCCGTACTACTGACCTGAGAGGGCGATCATGTCGGTCTGGGTGAGGCCGTTGGCGGCGAAGAGCTTGTTGAGCTGGTCCAGGGAGAAGCCGGCGCCGGGGAGGCTGTGCTTCACCACGGCGCGCGTCCCCACCTTGCCGTCCAGCCGCCCCAGCTCCACCGGGTAGAACGGCCCTCCCGCCTGCATCATCATCAAACCAAATCATCATTAGTAATAGTATCATCATTAGCAGTGAGATTATTACAGAACGGTACAGTAGTACGAGCCGACGAGCACGCGCTTGAGTCTGGCCATAATGGGGTAACATAAGTAGTATCATGTACTTGGACTCGCAAACATGCTTATGTCACAGGCAATTAAAAAAATGGTTATAGTAACATAGGTAGATACTGTAATATAAAATGTAGTGCTTATGTGTCATGCATGGCAATAAATGAGACAACCTATGATACTATGCACTATAGAGGTAGTAACATAGACTAGTAACATATCATGTTAGTAGTCTAAGTTACTCCCCGCTATGACCAGCCTGAGCAGAGTTTCCGGCACGGCGCGTAACTTGCGCGACTCCTCAATAATTGACGGATTAATTCCGCAGCAGCTCTACCGCTGCCTGCCACCACAGTGGCCATACAGATACGTGCTCGGCGGATTGGTTGTCGCCGTACGTACGCGGTTCATTTACGCGGCCAAACCGTGTGTACGCACCACGCCGGGAGACGCTTTTTTCACCGGGGCGGCTGAGCCCGGTCAGGTCAGAAGAGGAGGCCGGTCCGAGACGGACAGCGCAGCGGTAGCAGTAGCAGTAACTCGCTCCCGTCGCGTCCGTCCCCACGCCGTGCCCTCTGGACTCTGGACTCTTGAACACTGCTGCTGCTACTGGATGAACGAATAAATACGACAGCGGAGTTCCGACCGGCTTGGCCGCAGCTGGGACCACGACCGTGTCGGCCCCAAAATTTTAGCGCCAAAAGATCCCGACTTTTCGAGCTTCTGGAGTGCCCAAATCGAACTAGGTCCAAAACTGTGCGATGAAACACCGAAGAATGTTACTCTCTTCGGTTAAGAACTACCACAGGTGGGATTGATGTGGTGGCAAGTGACATTAATACTGCTTAATCTAGTTGTAGTCCTCTTCATAGTACGTAATCCAGTACAAGTATACGAGTAGTTGTTTGTTGGGCAGCGAAACTTAATCCAATCCTAGCTAGCTGCTGTATGCTGGTGGCAATGGTTTCGGCACCACCGACGTTGCGGCGCGCGCACACAAACTCCGGGCATGGCGCGTGGGCACGTACGTACGTGCGTGTTCCCGGCACAGGGAGAGGCGTAATTGCGTCGTCACTGACTCACACACAGCTAAGAGAGAGAGAGAGAGAGAGAGAGAGAAGGCTCGTCACTACGGCTGCACACGGCGTGGGACATGTCAGCGCCATCATAGCTGTCGCTCGACGGGCAGGTGCGCCGCGGCCGCGCCGAGAGCGAGCCACCGGGCGCGAGACAGAGCCGCTCGAAGGAGCAGCCGCGCACGGTTAGCACTAATACGACAGGGAGAGGGCTTAGTGATGGTTTAGGAGCACGGTTTGTTGGCCACCTCCTAATTGATCCCTCGCGTCGCCGTCGACCAAAGAAAGGCGGCACTCGAGCGGCTCTCCGCGCTTTCAGGCCGAAAGCAGCAGCAGCGTGAAGGGAGACGGGATTTACCTGCTGGACGACGTCGCGGGTGGCGAGCGCGAGGATGTCGGCGCAGGAGACCTTGTTGGAGCAGCCGGCGACGGCGTCCACGGCGGCCTTGGCGCGGGTGATGAGGTCCAGCGCGTCCGGCGACAACGTCGTGTCCGCGCCCGCGCTGTGCTCGTCGCCCGGCCCGGAGATGAGCACCGAAGCGTCGCACCCCTGCACACCCATACCATTCGATTAATCGATGCAAACAACAGTTAAACACTAGAAGCAAGCTTTGATTTTTGTATGCGGCGCGCGTACCCTGACGAAGCAGTCGTGGAAGAAGAGGCGGAGGGTGCCGGGCGCGGCGTTGAAGGTCTCCTGCAGCTTCTGGGCCACGGCGCCGCGGACCAGGGTCTCCACGTTGGGGCACGTCTTCGCGTAGTAGTTCCGGCTCAGCCCCGCCGCCGCCGCGCGCGGCGCCGCCGTCGCCAGCAGCAACACGCCGAGGACGACGGCCGCGGCGACAAGCACGCTCTGCCGCCGCGACCGCAGCCGCAGCCCCCTCGACCTCATTGCCATCTACTAAAGGAGCTGCTTGTCTCCCTCTCTTGGACCCTTAACTATCTCTTCTTGCTTACGGCTTCCTCGCTCTGCCCTGCCTGACCTTAATTGATGCTTGCACTTGCCGCTGCCCTCACTCTCCCTCTCTCTCTCTCTCTCTCTGTAGCTAACACTCGGCGTGCCTTAAGTGAGGAGAGAGGCGGGCGCGCGCGCGCTTATATAGACGGGGAAGATGACTAGATGAGGTGAGCTGGGCCTCGCCTGTCGCCTCTCCTCGCCGGCGAAGGAGCTGGCTAGAGGAGTAGACCCGAGACGAAGGGTGGAGTGTTACGAGCTGCAATGATGTGGACGAGGGAAGGAGTAGTGAGAATATTAAGGCATCGGCATGGGGACACGCCCTGCTCGGCTCCGCACTAAACAAAACCCCAACGCCAGCCCGCCAACGGCTGTGATCCTCTAGTCCTCGCCCACTGCTCGCTTTGGAGAGCCTGCCAGAACAGAGGAACACTAAGCAACCAGAGTCCGGATTAACGTAATTTAATACGAGTTTGCAGTACACGGTGCGCAGGCATTTGCTGAAACCTGTGATTAAAACTAGGGATGGACGATCCCAGCGGCCAACTTGATCACCGTCTGCTTCCGCGGCAGCTAGCTAGCGGGCTCGCTCGTGTGCTTTGCTCCGCGCGCACGCCAAACGTGTCGCGTCACAGCTGTGTCCGCATCCGGCCCATGCATTTCGGCGCGACGGATAGGCTTTAGTATTCGAGTACCGAAACGGAACCGGACGAGTCCCACGGGAAGGCTACCGGCCCGGAAAGAAGCTCACGGGCTCCGCCACGACGCCGCCGGTACTCGCCGCGCCCGCCCGGGAACGGAGGCGTGTAAGTACGTGCTCACTGGTCAGGCCATGTGCCGGGCTCGCGGTACTGTGCAATTAGCTAGCTGTATCACGTCAATCACGTACGTAACCAAGTTCCAGAAAAACAAAACGAGAGCTGTACAAAAAGATGTTGCGTCTGGAACTCTAGATACCGCCGCCGCCTCGAGTCGAGGCCCACACGTACTACACGTAGGTAATACGCCACGGGTGCCGCGGGAAGAAGAGGGGAAAAGCGAGAGGAGCGGCGAGGACGGAAGAGAAGAGAAGTCGAGAAAGGGAGGGAAGCAGAGTCAAAAAGGCCGGCGGCCGTGTTCTTCTTTTGTGGCTTGCGCATATATCCCCGTGTGATCTTACGGGCATAGTTAATGCTAAATCTACCACTACGGGGGTGGGAGTGGTCGAGTGGTGCTGCCCGCCTAGTGCACGAGACATCCTCTGCCTGTTTCTGTATGTTTGTTGTTGAGGGCGGTAACCGACGCGGACGAGGGAATCCGTGACGCAGAGTCGCAGACATGCATCAAAGTGGGCATAAAAATACTAGAGTGCCCCTAGTATTAACAAAGGGTAGGTACGAGTGATGCGTTGGTAGCTTTTGTTTAGAGTAAAACTGACTGGAGTGAACAGATCCGGCCTGTTGGGAGACTCGACCGCTATGACACGACAAACTTTGCGGAAACCAGCTGCAGAGATGTGCATTTTCTTTACACGGAATGAGGCACAGAGATGTCTGCTGTTTTCTTCAGATTATTATTATAAGAAATAGATGACATCTCAATAAAGGAAGTCAAGTATTTCAAAAAATATATATAAGTAAATAGATAGTCTCTCCGTCTCATAATATAAGAACTTTTTTCAAGCTACGAGGCGGAGTAGCATATGCAAGCCGTTATTGTAAATGCGACGTGATCTTCTTTTTATCTGGACAGTAGCAGATTTGGCGTGTTTGTACGGGAGAATATCACATGATATCACCATTCAAATGATACCATGATATCAGTTTCAAAAATCTAATTTTTGACCAATCTAAAATTGGATTTTTGAAACTGATTAATGGTATCACTTAAATGATGGTATCATGTGATATTCTCCCATGTTTGTACAACCGGTAGACGTTGGGTAAAAAGAATCATGGTATAGAAACTCTCACACATTTCTGACTCTGTTTTGTACACGGCCTTCGCTAATGAATGCATTATATGGTGCCTTGGTTGCTCCTTCACGGGTTTGCCCCTCGAGTGACTCGTGTTGGATTCTCCACAACTTAGGAACGGTCTCGCTTAAAAAAAACGATTCTGAGAGCATCTACAATCGGACCCCTTAAACCCGTCTTAAATGTCTGGATAGGCCGCCCGGTCACGATTTTTTAATCCAGACGAGCCTCTCGAACGTCCAGGCTGATCGGTCCCCATTTTCATTCAGATATGGGGTGAATATGGGGGCGGCCGGGCACGCCCGTCACGTCGGACCTGGCCATGCTGGCCCACCCGATCCCGCATAAAATCCTCCCCATCCGCTCGCCGGACCAAACCCTAGCCACTTCAATCCCCTCCCCTTCACTCCCCTCCGTCACCCAAACTCGTCTCCGGCTCCTTCCGGTCCTCTCCGGCATGGCGGGCAGCGGATCCGAGTCCTTCACCTCCAGATCCATTGACCCCGAACTCATCCCGCGTGACCCTGAGGAGGAGATGGCCGTCCGGCTTGCGCTCCGCCGCGCCCGGGATGAGGCCCGTGGACGGCTGCGCTCGGACTCCATCCGTCGGGAATCCATTGCGTCCGCCCAAATGGGGCGTGGATACGACGCTAGGCCGGGCATAGCTGCCTCGCCAGAGGCTGTGCGGTCCGTCTGGCGTCTGAAAGCGCTGGCGGACGCGCTACCCCTCCGGTGGCACGCCGAGCATCGGGACGCATCATGGGCCTCGTCCGACGAGGCCATGGCATGGCGTGCCCGCCGTGCAAGCCGGCGGCGGATGTTGGCGAGGCGGAATCGCATTCTCCAGCGCCCGTATGGCGCATCAGTCCGGGCGCCGCAATCGCATCGTGGTGGACGTTGGCGGCTCGTCCATGGATGGACCCATCATCGATCTGACGTCCACCGGCACCGTTCGGGTTCCGGTCTCCGACGAGGAAGGGTAGGGCATGGGAGATGTCGGGGCCTTGAGTCCCGTGAGCCAGCTCGTGTCCCATGCCCTACCCTACCCTACCTTGCCGGCGACCGGCCCAACACTCTGACGAGCGCAACCGGCCACCGGGCATGGCCAGGGCGGAGCCGGGCGAGCGGGGAGCGGAACCGGATGAGCTCCGCGTAGATTAGGTTTCACGTTGCATGTAATAATATGGATTTGAGATTTCTAATTTGAGGTATCCGGATGTAGAATGCGTTTTTTAGAGCATCTACAGCCGGACTTGGCACATCTGACCCCTCAAACGCTCGCGGACCCGCCCGGGCGCGTCCGCGGACAGTGACCGGGCACTCCTCAAATTGCGCCGTCCACATCCGTGTCTCTCATATCCGAACCCCTATATCCATACTATAGCATGCAAAATCGATCAAACTACGTAGATCAGCTCGGCACATAGCAATTGCACAATAGTTCTCTAAAAGATCCACCAAAGTTCACACAACGACGGACAACTATGTACTACATCTAAAACTTGAAATTAAAATCAACCTCACCACTTCTGGGCCGGCCCTTTCCCCTTCTGGTCACCAGCGTAACTGTACCCATCGCCGGCTGGTGGAGGATTCGTCCGATTCGTCGAAGGAGGAGCCATCGGAGGAGGAGGAGCCATCGTCGTCGGAGGAGGAGTCGATGATGACGAGGCCCTTGAGGCACTAGACCGGCCGGTCCTGCTAGCACCTGAGCTTGGCCAGCCGAGCCGCCTCCTTCGCCTTCTCCAACGCCTCGCGCTCGGACAGCTCGATGGCAAGCCGAAGAGCCTTGGCGTTCTTCCCGCAGAGCGTCCGGCGGTAGATCCACACGAGGAGCTGCTGGTCCTCGTCGTGCTCCGCCGGTAACTCACGCCGCAGGCGGACAGATCTCTCCACAGCCTCCGTCTCCCTTGCACGCTGCCTCTCGCGGCGGGCGATGCGCGCCTCCGACTCCGCCGTGCGCGTCCGGGCCGGCGGGGCGGGCACAAGCACCCACCGCCGCCCACGAGGGGGAGCAGCAGCCGGCGGGGCGAGGGGACGGCGCGGGGAAGCAGCAGTAGACGGGGCAATGGGACGGCGTGCAGGAGGCGCCGATTGCACTGGCCACCTGTCAGAACTGCCCATGGGCCGGGAGGGGCCAGCGTCGGCGTCCGAGATGCGCCGATGGGGAAGTGGCGGCGGCTGCGGCGAGGCTGCAGATCTGGAGCTGCCCCCGGTGTCCACCTTGGACCGCTCCAAGACGATGCGGAGGGCAAGCTCATAGTCTGGATCCACCTCGTCGACGGAGCGGCTGCCAGAGCTCGACATTGCGCCGGATTCGATCAGAATCGGTTAGGGAAGAGGAGAGGACAGAGTGAGAGAGGAGAGTGAGTGAGCTAGGGTTTCAGACCGACAAGGCCGATGGGGGGTTTTGTGGGACATCCGTGGGTCGGTGATGGGCCGGGCTTGTCAGGCGGACGCGTCCGGGCGTGCCCGGGCCACCCCATATCCGCCCCATATTTCGGCTGGATATGGGGGGTGCCGGTCAGTCTGGGCGTTTAAGGCCCGTTTAAGGCGTCCGTCTAGGTCGAAACGACCTGATCGGGCAGCCCGCCCGAGCGCATGAGGCAGCTTTGAGAGGTCCGCCGGTAGATGCTCTAACTGACTGCAAAATGTGTAGGTTTTCTTAATGCTACGTGCTTGGCACAGAAGGAAAGTGGCACGGCTCGATGGAAGTGGAGGGAAAGCATCAAAGCAAACCAAGCAGCCGCGCCTCTCGGTCTCGGACAGGGCTAAGTAACTGCGTCCGTCGACCTATATAAAATTCAGGTCACATCCGGCTGATTGGAAATCCATTGGAATCAAATCTCCTTGGAATTTTGGTCTTGTGTGGCCGCGGCTTAAAGAACGGCTATAGCTTTCATGCTTTAGCAAAACACGAGTGGGTTATCCTCCGAGATTTGTCACTGCACTAAGCATATCTTGCAGTGAAGGGACACATCTTCATTCCCGTTGCCTTCGGCTGGGCATTATCGAATTTGGAATCTCTACTGGACATTACTGTTCCCCGTGATTAATTTCACGTTGTCCGGTGCAGAAGTGTGTAACTTTGGACAGGGATATGCAGCTTCCAATATCAGTATAGAGCAGTAGTGTATCTGCGAAAGAATCGCAGAGAACAAGCCGTGCACACTGTGAGGCACATCTGATCCCCATTAACTGAAATTCAGTGCCGTTGCATGGAATGACTCGTATGGGCCATATACGAAGTAAAGCAATTATGCCGCGGGTTGCTCTGGAATACAAGTTTTGCTGGAATATGCTTGTCCCAACCGACCAAGTAATGCTCGTTTTTTTCTTCCTTTGTTCGGGTTGGGTTGCAGCTGATTAGACACAACAAATCTTTTGCACAAAATATTGCTAGTATCTTGCAGTGTTGTCAAGTCGAGTAGAAGTGAGTGCCAAGGCGAATGATTAAAGAGAACACACGCTGATCAACTCGGGTAGAGTATGAGGAGGGCGCAGTGCGGCACAGACCAGTCAGTAGGACAATCGAACGCTTTAACGGTAACTGCTTTGGAAAAAGCTTGACACTTACTACAAGTGTATAAAGTGCATCACTCTACCCCGCTTCCAGAACCCAAAAAGAGTGGATAGTGTCTGAGAAAAACAACCCGGTCCTGTCGTAGTGGGACGCACGGTGGAGGTCGCAATTATATATCTCGCGGACATATACGCGCTGCGAAAGCGCGACAGTAATCACCACTGACGTAATTTGGACGGCAAAAAGACCCAGTAAGCCATGATTAAAAAACAGGGGTTAGACGATGATTACAAGATCTTCCAACGTGCGAGACACAAGACACAACGGCCGGGGAGCAGATATATATATACACCTCCCGAACCACTATATATAACTTCATTTGCCTTTTCGAGAAAACTGACCACATGTCGGCAGTTCATCGATCACATGTCCAAGGAAATTTATCAGTACGTGCTTGGTTCTGTTGCGATCCATGAAGCATGTCGTTGCGTGCGTGCGTGCGTGCGCTCGCATAGAATCGCGCAGCTAGCTCCGGCATTCATCCTCGTGGACATGCGTGACGCCTAGCTAAAACCCTAGCCGCACGTACGCGCGTGCGTACTACCGCGTAAGACTAGCCACAATGGGTAGTGTTACTACTCTATGTTAGTACCTCCACAATGGGTAGTAATATAGAGGTGGTAACATGCAAAGCTTCATTTATTAGGTTATAGACTCATATCGCATTGGGACATGTGATGTTACAGTAACTAGCTAAGTTACTACAACTACCTCTCTCCTCATCAACTCATTGCCACGTAAGTAAATTTGCTGAGTTAGACTTGATGTTACTGCTGAAGTTACTCCCACCATGGCTAGTCTAAAGCTCTTGACGAACCAAGGCCATCAATGTTCGTTCGGTGCGTCGCGGCATGTCGATCGGTACGGCGGCGCGCCCGATCCCGTCGTGTGTCTCCCAATGATCGATGCGACCCCCGGCCGCGCCTTTCTTGACCTGGATACATTGACCACCGATGGGAGCACGCACGGGCGTCGCATGCACGCGCCGGATCCGGGCGGAGCGCGGCGCCCGCGGTCTCCGTTACGATCGGCATGGGCCGAGGCGAAGGCACGTAGGATGTGTGACCCGCCGTCCGCAGCGGCAATTGACGCATTAGCGCGATCTATACATCGAGCGTGACGGATACATAGGCGGAGGAGAGATCTTAAGTGAAGTCGCCGTCCGGTCGTTGAGGACGCACGCACGCACGTACCGTGTTGTTTTCGCGCCCATGTCGACCACCACGTCCGTCGTTTTTGCCGCGGATTCCATCGCCCCCGTGGGTGCCCTGCCTTGTGTGCATCGTGGTGGATGGATGTGGCCATCCGTCCTGCTGGGATCGGATGTTATGTCGCCAATGTATGATCTTATCCTTTCCAGTAGGCTAAGCATTCGTGCATCTATTCCTAATCTATGTGTGAATGTTGAATGTTGTCCGCTCTAAATGTTAAAGTTGATCATGATGAAAGCATTCGTGGAATACGTAAGTGCAAATCCCATCCCGCAATGCGCCGAGCAGCGCTCGCTCGCCCGCCCGTGAGCTTTAGGCCGAACCCATTCGCGCCATGCGCTGTACTACGCGCGCTCACAGCCTTGGTTATTAGTACGCCCGTGAGCAAGTCGACCAGCAAAGCAGCCCAATGACGATGACTCTTGAAGAAAGCTCGGATAGATGATGATTCCAAGTGTAGATAAATAATTTGCAATACAATGTATTGATCGGAGTGCTGGTGCACGTATATATAATATAAGGGAAGACCTCTACCTCAACTATACAAGACTAGGAGGTGGGCCACAACTCCAATACACGTGCAATACAAAATATATACTCAACACCCCCCGCAGTCGAAGCGTCGCTGGAGACACAGAGACTGGACCGAAACTCCTCGAAGACAGAAGTAGGCAATCCCTTAGTCATCACATCAACAAACTGTTGCGTCATCGGCACGTGGAGAACCCGAACACGGCCAAGGGCAACCTGCTCGCGCACGAAGTGAATGTCGAGCTCAATATGCTTCGTCCGTCGATGGTGCACCGGGTTGGCAGAGAGGTAGACCGCGCTGACGTTGTCGCAGTAGACAAGAGTGGCCATGTGAACATCACAAAGCAATTCCTGAAAGCAGCTGACGTATCCAAGAGCACTCGGCCACGGCATTAGCCACGGCACGATACTCTGTCTCGGCGCTGGAGCGGGAGACCGTGGGCTGCCGCTTTGATGACCAAGAGATCAACGAGGGCCCAAGGTAGACGCAGTAGCCTGACGTAGAGCGTCGCGTGTCGGGGCAGCCAGCCCAGTCAACATCCGAGCAGGCCACGAGGTCGGTGGAGACGGAGGCCGTCAGGGTGAGTCCCAAGGACATGGTGCCGCGTATGTAACGGAGAATACGCTTCACCGAAGTCCAGTGAGAGTCACGCGGGGTGTGCATATGGAGGCACACCTGCTGAACTGCGTACTGCAGGTCGGGGCGAGTCAGCGTCAAGTACTGTAAAGCACCGACGATAGAGCGATAAAACGCTCCATCAGACGCGAGAGACCCCTCCAGAGCAGAGACCTTCGCCTTCGTGTCGACGGGGGTGGGTGCCGGCTTGCAATTAAGCATACCGGCACGCTCAAGGAGCTCATGGGCGTACTTCTGCTGATGCAGAAAGAAACCGTCAGCCCGGCGGATCACCTCGATGCCGAGAAAGTAGTGCAGGGGCCCCAAGTCCTTGAGGGCGAACTCATCACGAAGACGAGCAGTCAGCCGCTGAAGGAGATCGGGGGTGGACGCCGTGAGGATGATGTCGTCGACGTAGAGCAGCAGATAGGCAGTGGCAGCTCCCTCATGATACACAAAGAGTGAGGCATCGGAGTGAGTGGACCGAAAGCCCAGAGACTGCAGAAAGGCTGCGATACGCTGGTACCAAGCCCGAGGCGCCTGCTTCAACCCGTAAAGAGAGCGGGAGAGCAAGCACACGAAATCGGGGTGCTCGGCGTCGACGAAACTAGTAGGCTGCTCACAGAACACCTGTTCGGCGAGATGATCGTGCAAGAAAGCGCTGGAAACGTCCAACTGATGCACAGGCCAGGCGCGCGAGACGGCCAGCTGAAGGACGGCGCGGATCGTGCCCGGTTTCACAACCGGGGCGAAGGTGTCGGTGAAGTCCACGCCCGCGCGTTGCCGAAAGCCACGAACCACCCATCGAGCCTTGTAGCGCTCGAGAGAACCGTCCGGGCGAGTCTTGTGGCGAAACACCCACTTGCCAGAGATGATGTTGGCACGAGGGGGTCGCGGAACAAGCTGCCACGTGCGGTTGCGCTGCAGGGCGTCGAAATCCTCCTGCATCGCAGCCAGCCAATGGGGATCCCGAAGGGCGGCACGAGTGGAGGTGGGGATGGGTGATAGCGTCGATGTCGAGGCAGCGCATGCATACTCGTCAGAAGAGTAGCGCGTGCTCGGCCGGTGCACTCCTGCACGAGCACGGGTGACCGGGCCAGCGAGGGCGGTGGGTGCCGCGGCAGCAGGGGCCACAGCGACGTCGGGGGCCATGGCCACAACAGGGGTGCTCGAGGCGGCGGGGGCCGCGGCGTCAGGGGCGAGGCCCACGACGTTGGAGGCCGCGACAGTGCCAGCCGAACCAACCGCGGAGGAGGCGACGAGCGAGGTCGAGGTCGAGCCCGTCGCAGGAGTAGCGGCGCCGGCCGGGGTGGTGGGTGGGGTGCCCGTGGGCTCGACCTCGGGCGAGGGAGCCGGGGACCCGGGGGCCCGGTCGGACTCAACCTCGGGTGAGGGAGTCGAGAACCCGGGAGGGGGCGGCAGAAGGCGCCGGGCCGGGGGGTGCCGCCGCGCATCGCACCAGGTAGGGGGCGCGGGGGCCAGAGCCGAAGAAGCCGCGGCTGGAGGAACCTGAAAAAAGGGAACACCGTCTCGACGAAGTACACGTGCCTCGAGGTGTAAACACGATGAGTGACAGGATCATAGCACCGGTAACCTTTGGTGTTGCGAGGGTAGCCAAGGAAGATGCATGGGACGGAGCGGGGTGCAAGCTTGTGTGGCGTGGTGGACGCAGTGCTAGGATAACAGAGACACCCAAAGATGCGAAGACCATCATAGGACGGTGGTGTACCGAAAAGAAGGTGGTGAGGGGCGTAGTTCCACCAGGGACGACACAGACGAATGTTGGCTAAGAGAGAGGCGGTGGCGAGGGCATCGGGCCAGAACCGAGCGGGCACGTTAGCGTGAAAGAGCAACGTGCGAACGCAGTCATTAAGAGTGCGGAGAATGCGCTCGGCGCGGCCATTCTGCTGTGAAGTGTAGGGGCAAGTCAGACGGAAGGTGGTGCCGTGGGAGGCGAGAAGTGAGCGAAGAGCGAGGTTGTCAAACTCTTTTCCGTTATCAGTTTGGAGTGCAAGTATGGGGCGACCGAACTGAGTGGTGACATAGGAATAAAAAGGTGGTGAGTGTGGCTAAAGCATCGGATTTACGACGAAGGGGAAAAGTCCACACATAATGAGAATAATCATCTAAAATCACCAAATAGTATAGATAGCCCGTGTTACTCGCAACGGGAGACGTCTAAACATCACTATGAATCAACTGAAAGGGAAAAGTGGAAACTGAAGTAGATGCATTAAAGGGAAGACGCACGTGCTTGCCCAAACGACAAGCCTCACAAGTATGCTCGTCGAGCTTATTACATGAGAAAGAAAAACTCCTAAGAATCTGGCGCAAAACGGCGGGGTTGGGGTGGCCCAAGCGAGCATGCCAAAGGTCGACGCCGGCGGAGAGAGCGACGGGTGTGGAAGTGGAGGCGCCGGCGTGTACGGGATAAAGCTCGTCAGGGCTATCACAGCGGTGAAGCACCATCCGGGTATGGGCGTCCTTCACAGAATAACAAACACCGTCAAATTCAACAGTAAGAGGATTCTCACGAGTCAGACGACGAACAGAGACTAAGCTAGTGACTAAGTCAGGTAAAACAAGAACGTTAGACATAGTGATAGGTGTGGAACTAGAAGGAAAACTAGTGCTACCGCCATAGGTGATGGGTAAAGAGGAACCGTTGCCAACGGTGATGCGAGTAGGAGTGTGAACGGGAGTAGAGGAGGAAAGGTTACCGGGATGAGCTGTCATGTGCGCAGTAGCACCCGAGTCCATGTACCAGTCGCCTCCACCGCCATAGTTGCTCGGCGACGGCGCCGAGTGTAGGGCGGCCAGGAGGGCTGGGTCCCACGGTGCAGGTACCAGCGGTGGCAGCTGGCCTCCATAGGGCGGCGCCTGGGTGGGCGCGCCGTAGCCACCGAGGGGTGGCGGAGCAAGCGGGGCACCTAGGGCTGGTAGGGGGCGCCAACGAACGCCTGGTGGCCCGCTGGACGGGGGCCAAGGAGACCCGGTGCAGGAGCCCGCGGGACGGGCATGTGATAGGCGTGGACGACGCCCGTCCACGGGTTCTGCCCGGCGGCCCACGGTTGTGACGCCCGGATAATTAAGCTACAGTAACCCTCTGTTAAGGATGCCACATCACTTCGATTTCTGTTGCTAATCTCGCGTTAGTTCGAAATCGTTTCAAATTCAAGATTCGAAATCAAGCAAAAATTAAAAGTTTTCAAATGTCAAAACTAAAATGTTCTAAATATGACAATAAATCATATGTAATATCAATGGAGAAACCACACTTTTATGAAGTGTAGAAATGCACTATAATAAATAAACTGTGGCAAAACAGTTATTCAAAGGCTTTTAAAAATAATAAACAATTTCAAAACTAATTTATTTCAGTGCTAAACTGTTCGTGGCAGCGGCATATTTATTAAAACTAAATTAGGAACTAGTTTTGTATTTCATTTAAACTATAAAAGGGCGAAACTAAGAGAAAACAGTAAAAGAAAATAAATAAAAGGAAAGAAATAAAATAAAACAAAAGAAAAACAGAACCCCCACTGGGCCAACCGTGGCCCAGCTGGCCAGCCCAACTGGGCAAAGGCCCAGTCACCCCTCCACTCCTCCTTAACCCCCTGGAGACCGAACCCTAACCCGTAACCCCCACCGACACCTCCCACCCCCCCCTCCACGACCCCCCTGCTCCTCTCTTCCCCCCGATCCAGATCGGGATCGGGGCACTCGCGCCTGCTGCCGCCGCCCGGTGCCGCCCCGACCCCGTCGACACCACCACCCCGGATCGCCGTCGCCTGCCGTCGCCGTTGCCTCCTCGCCCTCCTCTCCCTCGCGCGACACCACCTGAAGCCGCCACCATGCGTCATCGCCGTCCCGCCGCCCCCGCCCGAGGACCTCGCCGGAGCTCCCTCGCCGGCCTGCTTCCTCCTGCTCGCCGGCCTGCCTCCACTCCGTCCGCGTCGTCCCTGTACCCCCACCTCGAGCACCGTTGCCCCGTGCCCTACGCTCCCTCGGTGAGGCCCCCGGCCTCCTCTTCTCTTCCCCGCATCCCGCTGGTCACCGTCGCCGCGAACACCACGCATCCTCCCACCCACACATGCCCCGCTCGCCTCCCCTGCTGGTCCCGGCCACCGCTGCGGCCAGCGCGCCCGGGGCCGCGCCCTGGTGCCCGTGCCTCGTCCCGGCCGTCTGGCTCGACCACGGCCACTCCCCTATGGCCCGCGGCCCCACTCCGGCGCCGCCCTGCTGCTCTCCCGCCGGCGTCCCCCTCCGGTGACCGCCCGGCCTTGCTGGCCTCGTCCGCCACGGTGCCCCTGGGCGTGCGCCCGATTGGGTCGCGCCCGAAACTGTCGCCCGCACCCATTAAGCCGTGGGCCACTGGACAACGGGGCCGAGCACCGGGAACGTTTTATTAAAAAAATAAAAATAATAATAATAATAATAATAATAATAATAATTAACTTAATTAATTTTGATTAATTAAACTAAACAACCAATTAAGCTAATTAAACATTAGTTACCTAATTAACCTAATTAGCTAATTAAGTAGTCAATGACAGTGGGGCCCACCCCTAATTAATCCTGATTAGTTTAATTAATATGTTTACTTAAAATGTGTCACTGACCAGTGGGACCCACTGGTCAGGTTGACCAGTCAACCCCTGTTGACTGCTGACGTCAGCATGACATCATGCTGATGTCATAAATCCAGTTTCGAATTAAATTAATTCTGATAATTCTAAAAATGATTTTAAACTTTGAAAATTAATATAAAATAAACCATACCTCGGATGAAAATACTTTGTACATGAAAGTTGCTCAGAACGACGAGACGAATCCAGATACGCAGCCCGTTTGTCCGCCACACACCCCTAGCATATCGAACACGCAACTTTCCCCCCTCCGGTTCATCTGTCCGAAAACGTGAAACACCGGGAATACTTTCCCGGATGTTTCCCCCCTTCACCGGTATCACCTCATACCGCGTTAGAACACGGCTAGCTCTGCCTGTTGTCCTGTTATGCACTTGCTTGCTATGTATTTACTGTTTCTCCCCCCTCTTCTCTTCGGTAGACCCCGTGACGATGCTGATGCCCCTGTGATCGACTACGGTGTTGACGACCCCTCCTTGCCAGAACAACCAGGAAAGCCCCCCCCCTTGATCACCAGATATCGCCTATTCTTCTCTATACTGCTTGCATTAGAGTAGTGTAGCATGTTACTGCTTTCGGTTAATCCTATTCTGCTGCATAGCCTGCCATTGTTGCTACAGTTGTTACCCTTACCTGCTATCCTACTGCTTAGTATAGGATGCTAGTGTTCCATCAGTGGCCCTACACTCTTGTCCGTCTGCCATGCTATACTACTGGGCCGTGATCACTTCGGGAGGTGATCACGGGTATATACTATATACTTTATATACATGACACATGTGGTGACTAAAGTCGGGTCGGCTCGTTGAGTGCCCGCAAGTGATTCTGGTGAAGGGGCTGAAAGGACAGGTGGCTCCATCCTGGTAGAGGTGGGCCTGGGTTCCTGACGGCCCCCGACTGTTACTTTATGGTGGAGCGACAGGGCAGGTAGAGACCACCTAGGAGAGGGGTGGG
Organism: Triticum aestivum; assembly: GCF_018294505.1. Lineage (NCBI taxonomy): Eukaryota > Viridiplantae > Streptophyta > Magnoliopsida > Poales > Poaceae > Triticum > Triticum aestivum. The sequence goes on from NC_057814.1 coordinate 542,218,594, forward strand.
CCTGGCCCTGGTCGGCATTCGCGGATACTTAACACGCTTAACGAGATCTTGGTATTTGATCTGAGTCTGGCCATTTGGTCTATACGCACTAACCAACTACGCGGGAACAGTTATGGGCACTCGACGTCGTGGTATCAACCAAAGCTCTTTTTGACGTCAGCGACGGAGGGGCGCGCGCCGGATTGGACTGGAACGCCTGCTAGGCTAGGTCTGCTTCCGGCCGGCCTCGCAATGTGCAGGTGTGCAATGGGCGATGGGCCCAGACCCCTGCGCGCATAGGATTTAGACCGGCGTGCTGACCTCTCTGCTGAGCCTAGGTGGGGCTGCGACGTGTTGATCTTACGAGGCCGGGCATGACCCAGGAAAGTGTGTCCGGCCAAATGGGATCAAGCGTGTTGGGTTATGTGGTGCACCCCTGCAGGGAAGTTTATCTATTCGAATAGCCGTGTCCCTCGGTAAAAGGACGACCCGGAGTTGTACCTTGACCTTATGACAACTAGAACCGGATACTTAATAAAACACACCCTTCCAAGTGCCAGATACAACCCGGTGATCGCTCTCTAACAGGGCGACGAGGAGGGGATCGCCGGGTAGGATTATGCTATACGATGCTACTTGGAGGACTTCAATCTACTCTCTTCTACATGCTGCAAGATGGAGGCTGCCAGAAGCGTAGTCTTCGACAGGATTAGCTCTCCCCCTCTTATTCTGGCATTCTGCAGTTCAGTCCACCGATATGGCCCTTTACACATATACCCATGCATATGTAGTGTAGCTCCTTGCTTGCGAGTACTTTGGATGAGTACTCACGGTTGCTTTTCTCCCTCTTTCCCCCCCTTTCCATTCTACCTGGTTGTCACAACCAGATGCTGGGGTCCAGGAGCTAGGGATCCCGAGGATGATTCTACATGGAGTTCAGCTTCGAGGAGTAGTTAGGAGGTCCCAGGCAGGAGGCCTTGCCTTTTCGATCATTGTAACTTTTGTGCTAGCCTTCTTAAGGCAAACTTGTTTAACTTATGTTTGTACTCAGATATTGTTGCTTCCGCTGACTCGTCTATGATCGAGCACTTGTATTCGAGCCCTCGAGGCCCCTGGCTTGTATTATGATGCTTGTATGACTTATTTATGTTTTAGAGTTGTGTTGTGATATCTTCCCGTGAGTCCCTGATCTTGATCGTACACATTTGCGTGCATGATTAGTGTACGGTCGAATCGGGGGCGTCACAAGTTGGTATCAGAGCCGACTGCCTGTAGGAATCCCCCTTTCCAACTCCTTGGCCGAAGTTGAGTCTAGTAGTGAAAACTGTTTTACTAACATGGCTGTGTGGCTTACGGGCCCACGTCGCCATTGGGTGGTAGTAGGATCTTTTACTCCTCACCTATACTCTGGGACTCTGACATCTCTTCTATTCGGGTTAAACGATTTTACTAAATATAACATTAGGATCTCGTTATCACTTTCACCCGGAGAGCCCCTTATTACTGATGATCGTCTGCTGCAGGTGAAGACCCTGAAGATACTCTCCGCTGATAACCCGAGAACTTGTGTTCATCGCTTTTACAATCCCCTTTCATCGATGAACTCCTATGGATGACCACGTATACTCGCCATTCATACAATGTTTCCCAGTTGATCTTGTTATTACAAGATACCCCGAAATTCTCTCTGTTGTTCCGAGAATCCTTTGAGCTTACTGCCTTGCTGTTCTTTGTCACCTGAATACCCTTACGGATAATTCTCGCACTTACCGAGTATCCGCTCATCCCTAGTTGATTCAAGTATTTCACAAAAGTGTTCAAAATACCATTCGATCTTCCGAAAATCCTCAGGAGCCTTTTTCTCTTGAAATTCTTGCTTACTTGCATTATGATTAATCTTAAGTCTCGTAATCTTATTGGCATCTCTTGTCATTATCATTTTGAGTCCGTTGATTCAATCTGTTGCGAATGCTCGCAATCCTCAATCAGAGCCTAGAATTCATCCTTCCGGCTCAGACGTCATTTGAAACGTGAGCTGGTTCTCGCCAATCAAATTGTCGTCGATTTTACCCCTAGGGCTATTCAACTTATCCATCCCTAATCAAAACATTGCTTCTGATCCCTTGTCTTGGAATTCATAATCCCTTTGCATTTGAGCTTGAGTTAGTCAGTTGTTTCCATAATCTGACCTCCTTGCATTCTTTCTTCCTCTGGTTGAGTACCGATACTCACATCATATCCTTTGTGGACCATCAAGTCCTTTGTTGGATTGTTATCTGATAGCGTCCTTCGTATTTAATCACCTTGTGAGTTCTTTCCCTGATACATAATGCCTTTGGTAAATTGTATCCTCTCCCTTTTTCAAGCATGCTCTGCTTTCGAGCTACTGTTCATTACTCTTGAAGCTCGTGGTATATGTTCCTAAGATGCCTCGATGGGTTGAACCTATGCCTTCCTTAATATGTGTGAACTCGAAAGTTTTCACGAGTCATACTCTTCTGGTATTTAGCCAGATAAAATTTCAACACTACAACTTCTTCTAAAGTGAGAAGTGAATGAAAGGTTATGCATTGGAGAAATGGGAGTCGACCTTGGAATTTGTGTTCATGCCCATGGACACGATGTAGATCCTATCATGGAAGCTTCTTGTAATAATAACTTTTTCCTTGATATAATATCATCTGGTATATGTGAATTGATCCTTTGCAATCGTGGTTCTGACCATGATTGATCTCCTTTGATTCCATTTCTCAGACGAGATGAAGTACTTGTCTTCTACGGATCAATACCCCACTCCAACCTCTACTTTGATCTGTCGTCGAGTATTACCCCCCTGGTATCTCAAGATTATCACGGAACTGCATAACTTCTTATGAGTTCTTCATCAAGTGCTACATTCTCATTGATTCCAATTTTCACGGGTTCTGAGTTATTAAACACTCAAAGACACCGATAACTGACTCGAGTCCGCATCGCGATTAAGCAACTCTTGGTAACCTTCATTATTTACGAGTTTGAACTCAATCACGTCATTCCTAGCCTACTTGTCTATGTCATTATCGTGCTGATTTTAACTGTGCTACCTGGACCTTCCCAGCGCACAAATTTCGACAGTGAGCTAATCTTGCGTCGATCTTCCTCGTCATATCACTTCTCCTTGAACAGAAAACTTGAATTCGAGTTTGTGTCCTACCCGTGGTTCCAATAACCTTTCGCTTTCATCATTCCTTTGACTTGATGTCATCGTCGATCAATTACATCTTCTTGACAACCTCTCGACAAATTTATCGTGATCATTGTCAACAATTTGACTTCTTCCAAGTTGTGTGTCGAAATCCATGATGAAAGATATCATCCTTTCCCCCTTGATGATTGTGTTAACATCGACAACATTCTTGCATTTCCGCAACACAAAACTTGTTCTAGTTTTGCGTTGTACCTTGAGTTCCTTACTATCCGACTTATGTTATGCTCTACCTTGGAGTATTACCATCTTTTATGTCAAGAAGGTCGTGAGAATTGCTCCACCTCTTAAAATTTCTTGGTATAGTGATACTTCTCACCATCACCATTCTTTCTTGGTCCCAATGTTGATTCTAACCGGAATACCAACAAGTGAACGGTGCTGTTTGGATTCTGCCCCTCTAGCAACCCTATTTCTTTGAAGTTAATGGTCCACCATTCATTCTTAGGCTATTGGTTATTGAAACACCATTCTACCCTCGATCATGCTACCTAAGCCCATATTTCAGGTGCACCTTTCAACCAATGTTTAATTGTGTATGTTTTCCTCGAGCATACATCATTATATCCTTTGATCTGACTAATGTTATCTACTTGTTCACATGATTATGGAAATCCATCTCTTTGGAAATCTCGATGTATTGTCGCTGAGTCCATCAGCCACATCCTCTCCTTCACCTTGGTTTAATGATGAACTCTTGCTCCAGAGCTCGCTTCCATAGTTCATCTCCCGAGAATCTTACAATATCATCTCGTTTAATTTGTGTCGCACCTTTTCTTCTCAGGCATCCTGAGTCTGAGGTGTCCTGACACCAATCAGATTTGAAACTTGGTCAGATATGATGGTTGGAACATACTTTCAAGAGTTATAACATTGGATCTCTTATGACACGGTAAGGTGATGTCATGCCTAGCACACCTGGCCGGAGGACCTAGTGTTATAGTTTCCTTTTTAACAAGGTTCACCATTCTTCCATGAGGAAATTGAATGACTTGTTAATAAGTTTTTCCTGATGGATCCTTTGTGTATGCAAGGTCTGACCTTTGCTCGAAGACCATGTCAATGCTATCTCCAAGCATGTCTATGGTACTCCGATTTTCAACAAGAACACTTATCCCAATGCTAATTGTTTCTTGCTCAATTATCCAAACACCGTTGTTTGGGTTATGTCATGAAATTCCTCTCCCCTTACCTAAATGGTTATCTACTTTCTATCCTGTCATAGATATCATGCTTTGCTTGTCCTTGGGAAGGATATATCCCTAAAACATGTGTTTAAACACATTTTCCTTTCCATTGGTCTGTTTAATCTGATGGTCACCTTTTCCTTTTCATTGATTTGTTTAACCTTTCTAGTGATCTATATGATCTAAGCAGTAATTTTCTCCTATGTATGTAAACACCTTGGTGTACAACCGTGTCAGTAAGACCCTGTTACTATTGTTGATAACATTCCGGTAACCACCGATGGACGAGAACTTTGCCTATTGGTCCGCCTCGTTCAACGAGCAGGAGAATGGTTCTCTTCGTCCCTCGCCCTTGGTACCGATGCTATTGCCGACATAACTGACCGGCTACCCTCTGACATGCCTTGCGTACATGACCATGCAAGATGACATCACCCTCCCTATTTTTAACCCACATGGTGGGCCCACAACCCACAGTTCCACAGGATCGAAACCAGACTCTCCTACACACCCCCGGGTTCCAAAGTTAACTCCTCGCACTTGGCCTCGTATGAGATTCACGAGCCACCTTCTGAGAGATCATCAATTTTGGTATCAGACACAATACTTATTCCCATTGCTTTGAATCCCTTTTCACGCCCTGTTTCAGGCATCGAACGATTGCCTGCTCGCTCGAAACTTCCCATGATACCTCCTTACTTTGCTCTCGATATTTTCTTAAGTTTTAATTCGAGAGTTACTTCCGCCACCTTCCTCGATGTTATCGACCAGATAGTCGACCTTGCAGAGGTCTGTTCTCCCGGAATGCCCACCCTTTATTCTTTCGTCAGTATGATGGAGTTCCCGAAGAAAGGATGCCGGCTTCATCATGATGACCTGAAGCAGAGAAATGAAGACATCAATGTATTGGACCGGCCTCTTCGAGAAGAGCAAGCCAGGATGAGAAGACCCGCTAGATTCGTAACCAAACCTTCCCCCTTTCACTACCTCTTAAATCTCGGGACGAGATTTCTTGTAGTGGAGGAGAATTGTGACGCCCGGATAATTAAGCTACAGTAACCCTCTGTTAAGGATGCCACGTCACTTCGATTTCTGTTGCTAATCTCGCGTTAGTTCGAAATCATTTCAAATTCAAGATTCGAAATCAAGCAAAAATTAAAAGTTTTCAAATGTCAAAACTAAAATGTTCTAAATATGACAATAAATCATATGTAATATCAATGGAGAAACCACACTTTTATGAAGTGTTAAAATGCACTATAATAAATAAACTGTGGCAAAACAGTTACTCAAATGCTTTTAAAAATAATAAACAATTTCAAAACTATTTTATTTCAGTGCTAAACTGTTTGTCGCAGTGGCATATTTATTAAAACTAAATTAGGAACTAGTTTTGTATTTCATTTAAACTATAAAAGGGTGAAACTAAGAGAAAATAGTAAAAGAAAATAAATAAAAGGAAAGAAATAAAATAAAACAAAAGAAAAACAGAACCCCCCCCCCACTAGGCCAACCGTGGCCCAGCTGGCCAGCCCAACTGGGCAAAGGCCCAGTCACACCTCCACTCCTCCTTAACCCCCTGGAGACCGAACCCTAACCCATAACCCCCACCGACACCTCCCACTCCCCCCCCCCACGATCCCCCTGCTCCTCTCCTCCCCCCGATCCAGATCGGGATCGGGGCACTCGCCCCCGCTGCCGCCGCCCGGTGCCGCCCCGACCCCGTCGACGCCACCACCCCGGATCGCCGTCGCCGTTGCCTCCTCGCCCTCCTCTCCCTCGCGCGACACCACCTGAAGCCGCGGCCATGCCTCATCGCTGTCCCGACGCCCCCGCCCGAGGACCTCGCCGGAGCTCCCTCGCCGGCCTGCTTCCTCCTGCTCGCCGGCCTGCCTCCACTCCGTCCGCGCCGTCCCCGTCCCCCCACCTCGAGCACCGTTGCCCCGTGCCCTACGCTCCCTCGGTGAGGCCCCCGGCCTCCTCTTCTCTTCCCCGCATCCCGCTGGTCACCGTCGCCGCGAACACCGCGCATCCTCCCACCCACACATGCCCCGCTCGCCTCCCCTGCTGGTCCCGGCCACCGCTGCGGCCAGCGCGCCCGGGGCCGCGCCCTGGCGCCCGTGCCTCGTCCCGGCCGTCTGGCTCGACCACGGCCACTCCCCTATGGCCCGCGGCCCCACTCCGGCGCCGCCCTGCTGCTCTCCCGCTGGCGTCGCCCTCCGATGACCGCCCGTCCTTGCTGGCCTCGTCCGCGACGGTGCCCCTGGGCGTGCACCCGATTGGGTCGCGCCCGAAACCGTCGCCCGCACCCATTAAGCCCTGGGCCACTGGACAACGGGGCCCAGCCCCTGGAACGTTTTATTAAAAAATAAAAATAAAAATAAATAATATAAATAATTAATTAATTAACTTAATTAATTTTGATTAATTAAACTAAACAACCAATTAAGCTAAAAAACATTAGTTACCTAATTAGCTAATTAAGTAGTCAATGACAGTGGGGCCCACCCCTAATTAATCATGATTAGTTTAATTAATATGTTTACTTAAAATGTGTCACTGACCAGTGGGACCCACTGGTCAGGTTGACCAGTCAACCTCTGTTGACTGCTGACGTCAGCATGACATCATGCTGATGTCATAAATCCAGTTTCAATTTAAATTAGTTCTGATAATTCTAAAAATGATTTTAAACTTTGAAAATTAATATAAAATAAACCATACCTCGGATGAAAATACTTTGTACATGAAAGTTGCTCAGAACGACGAGACTAATCCAGATACGCAGCCCGTTCGTCCGCCACACACTCCTAGCATACCGAACACGCAACTTTCCCCCTCCGGTTCATCTGTCCGAAAACGTGAAACACCGGGAATACTTTCCCGGATGTTTCCCCCCTTCACCGGTATCACCTCATACCGCGTTAGAACACGTCTAGCTCTGCCCGTTGTCCTGTTATGCACTTGCTTGCTATGTATTTACTGTTTCTCCCCCCTCTTCTCTTCGGTAGACCCCGTGACGATGATGATGCCCCTGTGATCGACTACGGTATTGACGACCCCTCCTTGCCAGAACAACCAGGCAAGCCCCCCCTGATCTCCAGATATCGCCTATTCTTCTCTATACTGCTCGCATTAGAGTAGTGTAGCATGTTACTGCTTTCGGTTAATCCTATTCTGCTGCATAGCCTGTCATTGTTGCTATAGTTGTTACCCTTACCTGCTATCCTACTGCTTAGTATAGGATGCTAGTGTTCCATCAGTGGCCCTACACTCTTGTCCGTCTGCCATGCTATACTACTGGGCCGTGATCACTTCGGGAGGTGATCACGGGTATATACTATATACTTTATATACATGACACATGTGGTGACTAAAGTCGGGTCGGCTCGTTGAGTACCCGCAAGTGATTCTGGTGAGGGGGCTGAAAGGACAGGTGGCTCCATCCCGGTAGAGGTGGGCCTGGGTTCCTGACGGCCCCCGACGGTTACTTTATGGCGGAGCGTCAGGGCAGGTAGAGGGTGGGCCTAGCCCTGGTCGGCGTTCGCGGATACTTAACACGCTTAACGAGATCTTGGTATTTGATCTGAGTCTGGCCATTTGGTCTATACGCACTAACCAACTACGCGGGAACAGTTATGGGCACTCGACGTCGTGGTATCAGCCGAAGCTCTTTTTGACGTCGGCGACGGAGCTGCGCACGCCGGATTGGACTGGAACGCCTGCTAGGCTAGGTCTGCTTCCGGCCGCCCTCGCAACGTGCAGGTGTGCAATGGGCGATGGGCCCAGACCCCTTCGCGCATAGGATTTAGACCGGCGTGCTGACCTCTCTGTTGAGCCTAGGTGGGGCTGCGACGTGTTGATCTTCCGAGGCCGGGCATGACCCAGGAAAGTGTGTCCAGCCAAATGGGATCAAGCGTGTTGGGTTATGTGGTGCACCCCTGCAGGGAAGTTTATCTATTCGAATAGCCGTGTGCCTCGGTAAAAGGACGACCCGGAGTTGTACTTTGACCTTATGACAACTAGAACCGGATACTTAATAAAACACACCCTTCCAAGTGCCAGATACAACCCGGTGATCGCTCTCTAACAGGGCGACGAGGAGGGGATCGCCGGGTAGGATTATGCTATACGATGCTACTTGGAGGACTACAATCTACTCTCTTCTACATGCTGCAAGATGGAGGCTGCCAGAAGCGTAGTCTTCGACAGGATTAGCTCTCCCCCTCTTATTCTGCAGTTCAGTCCACCGATATGCCCTTTACACATATACCCATGCATATGTAGTGTAGCTCCTTGCTTGCGAGTACTTTGGATGAGTACTCACGGTTGCTTTTCTCCCTCTTTCCCCCCCTTTCCATTCTACCTGGTTGTCGCAACCAGATGCTGGGGTCCAGGAGCTAGGGATCCCGAGGATGATTCTACATGGAGTTCGACTTCGAGGAGTAGTTAGGAGGTCCCAGGCAGGAGGCCTTGCCTTTTCAATCGTTGTAACTTTTGTGCTAGCCTTCTTAAGGCAAACTTGTTTAACTTATGTCTGTACTCAGATATTGTTGCTTCCGCTGACTCGTCTATGATCGAGCACTTGTATTCGAGCCCTCGAGGCCCCTGGCTTGTATTATGATGCTTGTATGACTTACTTATGTTGTAGAGTTGTGTTGTGACATCTTCCCGTGAGTCCCTAATCTTGATCGTACACATTTGTGTGCATGATTAGTGTACGGTCGAATCGGGGGCGTCACAACGGTGGAGGCGGCTGCTGGAAGTGGGGCGCCCCCCTGCGCCCTGCGCCTGCTGCTGCAACGGCTGCTGCTGGCGGCGGCCCCCGCCACCCCGCCGGTTGCGCCGGCCCCCGCCACCTTGCGGCTGCTGGGGAGGCGCTGGGGGCGCGGGCGGCAGCGGGTAGTAGCCGGCGGGTGCTGGCGGCGCAGACGGGCCGGGGGTGGCCGGAGGAGCAGGGCCGCCGCGGGTGGTACCGGCGGCGAGAGCGGTGTGCTGGACCCGCTGCTTTAGCTTCGTCATCCGGCGCTCCTCAAGTTTGAGGTACACGATGACGCGCTGTAAAGTGGGTTGTGGCACCAGGGTGAGGTTGGACGCCGCGTTGCCGAAGTCCTCATTAAGCCCGGCGGTGAGGGTGCTCAGCATGAGGTCGTCAGAGACCTTAGTGCCGACGTCGCGTAGCTCGTCGGCGAGCATCTTGAGCCTCATGCAGTACTCGTCAATGGTGGAGTTGTCCTGGTGACAGCCAAAGAACTCCTGCTGCAAGAAAACAAGGCGCTGGAGTTTGTTGTCGGTGAAGAGCGCGTTGATCTTGGCCCACACTATGCAGGCGTCGTCGTCCTCGGTGACGACCGTGTGGAAGATGTCCTTCGAGACCCACTGGTAGAACCAACGGATGACCGTGGCCTCGATGGCGGACCACTCCGGGTCGCCGCGCATGTACGCGCTATCCACGGAACCATCGATATGCTCGATGAGATAGTTCTCGCGGAAGACGAGATTGAAGTAGGTCTTCCACGCGTAGTACGACGTGCTGGAGCTGTCGAGACGGATGGGAACCCGGGCCTCAATATGAGGTCACGGATGGCGGCGGCGAAGAGCTCGGGACCAGCGAACAGGTTGGACGAGTGGGTGGTGGAGGAGCCGGGGGAGGAAGGCCACGACATGGCGGCGGCGTGCGGGCGTAAGCTAGCGGCTAGGGTTAGAATTTGGTGAAGAAGATGGCAGCGGCGCGGCGGCTGAAGGGATGCACGTCGCGGTTGGAAAAGCAGAGAGGCGCGAGGGCGGCTGGCTGGCAGAGCGATCGCGAGGCGCTGGCATAGCGAGCGGGCGGGCGGGCGGAGCGATCGCGGTGCGTGGCTCGGTTGGGTTAGCGATCGCGGGAGCTGGCGGCAAGGCTCGGCTGGCTTAGAAACAGCGCAGCGGCACACAGCGCGCGGGGGCGGAAGCTATGCACGGCGGCAGCGGCGCGGGGTAGGAAGGGGAGGAGCGCGGAGGCGGCAGGTGCTAGGGTTAGATCGGAGAGGATGATACCAGGTAGATAAGTAATTTACAATACAATGTATTGATCGGGGTGCTGGTGCACGTATATATAATACAAGGGAAGGCCTCTACCTCAATTATACAAGACTAAGAGGTGGACCACAACTCCAATACACGTGCAGTACAAAATATATACTCAACACCGAGGAGTGAAAGTGAATGGTCCGCTCGCGAAAGAAGAGGTGTCGTCGTAGACGCGATCATACCGGCCAGACGGGGATAATTGATCCACGTGTCTCCCTTGGGTCGGCGCTAGCCATCGGCCGCCTTTGTCTGCTTCCTTTGCGCGCGAACGTACGTAGTACGCCCGGCACACGGGCGCGCGCACTGACAGTCTGGCACACACGATGGCTGGCTGGGGAGCGGCGAGCGGCGACGCATCATTGGCGGGAAAACGATATTGCATGTGACAGGGCCACTGGAGCCAGGGGTTGGCGATGCATATCTATACATGAGGCTATATATGAATATATCCATGTGCATCTTTCGTCCTCTTTCCATCTCAATCATTCCGTCCTCATCTTGGATTCGTGTACGGCACTTCTCCTTCGTTACATGCCCAACGATTCGCCCCCTGCCGCTGCCTTACATGATATACTTGTAGTGGTACTGCAAAGCGCACCCCGCGTCCTCCGCTTTGTGTTGCTTTACGGGTGTCGCTCTCTCTAAACATTATTTCTTTTTGAGTGAAATATATATAATACAGTCTAAACATTCCGAAATACTGAAAAGCTAAGCTTGTGTGTGTGTGTGTATGTGTGTTGCGTTTCATATACGTGCAACACCATGCTAAGGCCTAACTATCTTCAACGATAAGCAAAGGTAGAGAGTAGAGTGCCTTTAGTGGTGTCTCCCGCGTCTAGCGGCGCACGTCAAAACTACAAAACACACGACTAGAGTACTACTACATATACATAGGCATACGCAAGAAAAGCACTTTCGACGGACGGCCGGACGGATGGACGGACAGTGCTCTGGATATGGCATGGGTGCATTTTAATCTGACGATACCAGCCGCTATCCCGTGATGATGAGATGCACTCTCTGACCCGATTGATCTCGTGGCGAACATGCGCTCGTGCCCGCGGAGCCGACATTTTTCTGCGCGCGGACGCGCAGGTCCCGGCCGGACTCCTAGGAACAATCGATACACGAGGGATTCGGAGGCGCGTCCACCTGCTCCCACGTACCCCTGTCTGGGTCCGCGGCGCTCGGCAGTCGGCACCCATGGACCGGCGTGCGCCTGCCTCCCTCTGCACGCGCAAAGCCGATCTGGGTCTTGGAATGTTGCGGACCTGCCAACCAGGTCTGCAGAAGCTAGTGCGGCTCCATTGTGGCGAAGTTGGCAAATTCGATCCGCAGCTGGGTGGCAATTCTGGCATCTGCCGATCTGCATGGCCTCTCTCGTCCTAGGAGCATCTACAGCCGGAACTACTAGAATTCGCCCCCTCAAATGCCCACGGAAGCGCCCGCTTACAGTGACCTGACACGTTTGGGACGGGTACGTGGTTTCGGTTGTAAGAGCAACTTCAATGAAGCGACTCAAATGGACGGTAATTTTATCTGTTTTTCGTCCGTTTGGGTCGGCCGCCCGCCTGGCGTCCGCCCTGTTTTTAATATGGGTCGGCAGCGCACCCAACGCGCCGACCCATATATGCCGGATGGCCGGCTGGTCGCCCAATATTACATTGATTTGCATTCAAACATATTGTCAAATAACATAGTTCACCGAATAAAATAGTATAGTTTACAAGCCGGATACAGATAAAAAAATTTCACATAGTTTTACGAGTAGAAAGGCTGATCCAAATTTATTGCTGTAGCTACCATTCAATGTAGAAGTATTTAAATTTTAGAATCGAAGGTTCATAATATAAAAATATAAAACTTCTCGGCTTTTACCCATTTTTAAATTTTTTTTGGAATGAACCCTGTATCCGTGTATACAGTATACAGAGATATATCAAAAAGGAAAACAAATAAAAAAAGATACATCTCTTGGTTGCCAACATGATCCCACATATGCTCAACCACATCATTTTGCAGTTGCACGTGAGTTTCGCAATCACGCATGTCTTGATGAAATTGGGTGAACTGTTCAAACGTTGCCGATACTCCATGCTCAGGCAGAACATTCTCACCCTGAAACTGAAACCCTTGATCGTACAGACGTTCCGGGCGCTCGTCTTCAACGATCATATTGTGCATGATCACACAAGCAGTCATCACCTCCCGCAGTTTCTGCGTGCTTCAGGTATTAGCAGGATACCGAACGATGCCCCATCGAGACTGCAAAACACCAAAGGCACGCTCGACATCCTTCCTAGCACTCTCTTGCTCTTGGGCAAATTTTTTCCTCTTCTCTCCGACAAGGTTGGGTATTGTCTTGACAATAGTGGTCCACTGAGGATAGATACCGTCACCCAGGAGCTGGCTATTGAGGTGGTGATGGACCAACACGGCAGCCAATATCTGCTCCTCCTCGTCGGACGACGAATCGTCGGAGTCGCAAAGGAAATTGTGGAAAAAGAACACGTCGGCGAAGTCCATTTTCATACCTTGGCAAACTGTCGAACAACTTGCGGGCGTCGAAGAAGGAGGCGGCCGGCGAGGGGAGTCGCGGCGCGCACGGACCAGCTAGCTGCCTGCTGGCGTCCGGCGAGTGGGCCGGCGTCCGACGAGCGTGCCGGTCGGATCTGGCCGGGGCGGCGAGGCAGCTTCTTGGTCGCGGGCGGCTGTGCGGTGGGGGGAGCGGCAGTGGGAAGCAGTTTGCTTCCCGGTGGCAAGACGGCGGTGGCGGGCGATGGGGGGAGTGGGCGGCGTTGCTGGGCGGATGTGGAGGCGGTGGCAGCTGGCAGAGTCGCCGGCAAAAGTGGGCGGCGACGACGGCGACGAAGGAGGCGGGCGGGGGTTGCTGTTGGCTGGGGGGTGAGGGGGAGGCCAATGTGCCACCGACCAGCGGACCCGGGGAGAGGAGAAGGCGAGCGTGCGCTCGTCCGTCGGTGTCCGCGCCGACGCAAATCCGGCTCAAAAATGGGTCGAGAATGGGTCACCCACGGATAAGAAGCGGACGTGCGTCTGTTTGGGTCAGCGCGTTGCGCCGCCTTTTGTGTCCTCGCCAACCCAAATAGACGCAGGCGGACGAAATGGGTCACCCCATTAAAGTTGCTCTAAACGCTCCAAGTCCCTTGCTTTTAATACCTGCTTACTTTGATTTTAGAAACGCCTTTCTCATCTCCTCTCGTCTTGGGGAGCACCTGGACGGCTGGATTCATCTTCTGGACACGAACCAATGTCGGATCAGGATACTATTTTGCATGCAAAAAGTGTGATTTTGGTGAGCATACTGAAGGGTGACCTACCTATCTCGATTTGGAAAAGAGCTGATTGGGTATGTGAGTATGCAGAAGCTTGTTTTAGAAACCGATTTAGCTTTATTCATACTCGTAACTGTTATAGGTGCAATTCTTTGAATTCAAGATTCAGAAAATTACAACAGTAACTTTTACAATTAAGAGGTAAGACAAAGATTGCAACCTCTCATGGTATCAATATTTGCAAAAAAAAAAAAAAAAAAAAAAAACTTCCAACACTTTAGAAAAGAGATTGGAATTAGACTGGGGTACCGACGTAGGCTTCCATTCATCGGCGCGAACTTGACACTACCGGAAACTGCACCAGTAAGGTTATGGAAATCCCCTTGAGCCCTCCATCCAAATAGACTTTTTTTTAGCAAAATCTATCCAAATTGATGGGCTGAGAATAATCCCCTATGCAGGCCACCGAATTACAAAATCTTAACCACAAACGTCAAAGAAAAATTTCAGGTCCAAAAGAATCAAACCAACCAAAACGACACGTAACAGTAACATAAACTCATCAAATCTGAGAAAAAGGGTGTGCGAGGGCATAAATCTCTCTTGCTGCATATATAGCATTGCCACAGTAGAGAGAGAAATTTTATTTGCAAAAGTCTACAAAGACGCTGATAAAAATCACAAAACTCGTAGATCGGTCCGGACTCCCACCCAAGCGATTAAAAAAAAATATATTATTAAAAAAAATAGCAAGAAGGCGTGCCAGTAGCCCAAGCGGTCCGGACTCCCGCCCACGGTGGCATGGACATCGGCGGCGAGCACGTTCGCTGCGCCGGTGAGCGACGTGAAGAGCCGCTGGGCCAGGCCTTTGTTCGTCTTAAGGCGTTGTATTTGCGGAATTTTTTTGGAAGGATTTTTGGGAGAAATATCCAAGATGGTTTAGCCTTGATTAGCGGGAGCAGTAACTACCTGATGCATGTGACCCTGTTCTCCTACCGCTATGAGCATCTTCGAAAGACTGAGCTGACATATCATCTTGAACTCTGATGGGCTGGGGATACCATGATCCCTCTAACCATCCAACCACAAGTTGGTTCGCCACGGTGTTTGTTTCCTAGTTTATAGGATACAAACGGATGCGGGGCGGGGAGCGTTTCCAGCAGAGTTTTTGTCCGCCCAGAGAAATTGCTAAACGTAGTTTTGACGGGTTAGTATATAATCTTAACGGTTAAATTAAATTAAGTAGCTCTGATCATGCGTCTGTAAATGATTCGTGTAGTTGTGTGTATATAAGGTTGCGTGCACTTAGCGATGAATATGTTTGCTTATTTAATAGTAGTATAGATAAAGTATGGATGCGGATTCAGGGATGGATGGAGCAAATTTTGTCAGTAGGAGGAAAACAAGTTCTTATTAACTGCAGGGAGTTCGGAGAAGTAGCAGGACCTTGAGTGCTAAAATGTTGTTTTCGGATATTTGGTATTGGGCAGGTCAAATCTAATGTTTAGGCTGTTACCCTCGTATTAATTCCCGAGGACGTAAAAAGGAAGGTGGTTTCCTATTTATCTCTCGTTGCTACTCCCTCTGTCCCAAAATATAAGAACGTTTTTAACACTACACTAGTGTCAAAAACGTTCTTATATTATGGGACGGAGGGAGTACAATATATCAGACAAGCACTCAAGAGCTAGCTAGTTGGCTCTGCCTCATTTCAATGTGATTTTTTTTCTGTTATATTTTCCTTTTATAGATGTTTTCTTCTACTTTTTCTTTTTAAAAATTATTTACCTTTTCAAAAAATCATGATAATTTTATAAATCCGCAGAAGTTTTTATAATTCATGATTTTTTAGAGAACATGAATATATTTTAAAATTTTAGATCATTTATTAAATTACTGAACATTTTCTAAAATTCACAAATGTGTTTGTAGATGCACTACTATTTGCTAAATGCAAGATTTTCAAGTTGTGATTTTTTTTGAAATTTTGAACATTTTTCTAAAGACGATAACTATGTTATAAGCGTTCACGTGATTGTGTTATAGGCCTATGTTCAGTTTAAGTTTTTTTTAAAGATGGTTGTGTTATGATGGTCTTTGCCAGTGGCGGAGCTATGTGTGCTCCTGGGGTGGCTGTGCCCCCCCCCCCCCCCCCCCCCAGCCTTGGCAAAAAGTGTGAAGGAAATTTTTTTAGAGGGTGTAGATGAGTATAAATTTAGTATTTGGCCCCTTCATGTCTGGATCTTTTATCATTTGCCCCCCCCCCCCCCCCCCCCCCGCCTCCCCGAACTTCCTCCCTAGCTCCGCCAGTGGTCTTTGCGACTGCGTTATAAGCCTAGCGCATGTAAAGATTTGCATTTTGGTTCAAAAAATGAAAGAGCCACCTGAACTAGTAAGATGGGCTGAAAGGGGACCATGAACTATATTAAAAGGTTGTTGTCTCTGCTTCTGAGTTGACCCGCGGCCTTGTAAAGATTGTAAACATTTTCCTTTATTTAGATTTGCCGGGGAGGGACGCATATAACACAATCGTCTTTTTTCTTACCTACAATGATTCAAAGCATGAATTCGATAACTGGTACTACAAGAAAGTGGGAGCACTTAAGGCTCGGGTGCCTGAAATTTCCATTAGTTTCAATCATTTTTCCCCGAACCATTGGATTCACATTCAATGAACAAAAGTTTGTTGTCCTGAGTTGAGTGAAAACTTATTTTATTTCAGTCAATTTTTGTGCCCAACAATCACAACCTAGAAAAACCCAACAGAGCAAGCGTGCTACCACTACAACTATAAGAAGTTGTTAGAATAACTGTATAGGAGATGTATAAGGTTAGGAGAGGGCGTTTAACTTGTACCTAAATTCTATCTCGTCTTCTCCTGTATCTCTCTGTAACTCCCGTATCTCTCTGTAACGACCCCTTTGGTCGATCTCTCTCGATCTCTCCCTGTAACTTGTGTACCAAGGCTTTTTCCCAATATATACAATGCGGCCCGAGACAAAGGGTTCTACGCTTCCCAAATACTTTCACATGGTAACAGAGCCTCTTCCTCATTAGATTGAAAGAGATCGCATCTAGCTACCCTTGCAACCGAGATCATGTCTACCACCTCCGCCGCCATGTCGCCCAGCACCATGGGCGCGATCACCACCACCTCCTCCTCTACCTTTGCCTCCTCATCAACAGCCACCCATACCTTCCTCGGATCGCCACCACAGGAGAAGCAGACGAGGGGGAACTTCCTGCTATGGAAGGCCATCGTGCTGCCCCAGATCAAGGGTGCACAGATGGAGCACCACCTCGACGAGAAGAGCGCTCCACCACCGGCCACTCTCACCATCACCAAGGACGACAAAGAAGAGCATGTCGTCAACTTTGCACGAACTCTCTGGTATGCACAGCAGCAACAACTTCAAGGATACTTGATGGGTTCCTTTTCCCGCGAGATCCTTTCACAGGTCGCCACGCTCCAGACGCCGGCCGAGGTGTGGCGCGCCATCAACGACATGCTCGCTGCTCAGAGCCAAGGGTAGGCGATCAACACCCGCATCGAGCTCACCAACCTTAAAAAAGGTAACATGGCCATGGCAGAGTACCTTGGCAAAATCAAGAGCCTCACCGATGAAGTCGCGTGCACCGCTGCGGCGCTCTCCGATCCGGAGATCGTCTCCAAGATCCTTGCTGGACTCGACATGGATTACAATCCAGTCGTCTCTGCCCTTGCTGCATGGATGGAACCCATCACGGTTCCGGAGCTGCATAGACAGCTACTCAGCTTTGATGCCCGCCTCACCCTCCTCCATGGCGGCGATCTAAGACAATCTTCTGCATACTCCGCTTCACGGGGTCGCGGCCGTGGCCGTGGTCACCAGGGCGCCAACCGTGGTGTTGGCCGCGGACGTGGCGCTTCATCGGGCGATGGTGCCCGCTCTGGTGCTGGCTACGGCAATAAGTACGAGGGTGGCGGCTACGGCACCAACAACGGGGGTGGCGGCTTCAACTCCAACAATGGCCGCCGCAACTCTTGATCACGTGCCCGCCCTCGTTGTCAACTCTGCAAGAAGGCCGAACATGAGGTCATTGATTGCTGGCATAGGTTTGATGAAAAATATGTCCTGGATGCTCGTTTGGTTGCAGTTGCTATGCGCGATCAAGGAGGGGATGGCATCTGGTATGTTGACTCTGGTGCTACGGACCACGTCACCAATGAGCTAGAGCAACTTGCCCTTCGCGAGACGTATCACGGCAACGACCAGATCCACACCGCCGGCGGTAAAGGTATGGATATTTGTCACATTGGTCAAGTTTCACTTAATTCCCCTAATCTTCAACGTGATCTAGTTCTTAGAGATGTTCTCCATGTTCCACAAGCTGACAAAAATCTTGACTATATGTCTCGTTTAGCCACCAATAACAATGTCTTCTTTGAAACTCACCCTCGTTATTTTTTCATCAAGGACCGGGCAACGAGGGCACTTCTCTACCACGGTAGATGCATTGGAGGACTACCCCATCTCATCCGGAGCACTTAGCCGCAAGCGTCATCACGTCTACTCCGTCATCACGCCCTCTTTGGCACGGTGGCATCAAAGATTAGGACATCCCTCATCAGTCATAGTTAGGCAAGTAGTCAATAAAGACAATCTTCCTTTGTCACATAGTTCAAATAGCGAGTCTGTTTGTGAAGCCTGTCAATGTGCCAAGAGCCATCGGCTTCCTTATCCTAAGTCAACTAGTGTGTCTCATGCTCCCTTAGAGCTTATTCTCAGTGATGTATGGGGTCATGCCAGAGATTCTTTTGGCAGAAAAAATACTATGTTAGTTTCCTTGATGATTACAACAAGTTTACATGGATTTATTTGCTTAAGTATAAATCTGAAGTCTTCTCCATCTTCCCAGAATTTCAGAAACTTGTTGAGAGACACTTTGATAGAAAATTTTTATCAGTCCAAAGTGACTGGTGAGGGGAGTATGAGAAACTTAACTCCTTTTTCCGTAGCATTGGGATTACCCACTATGTGTCTTGCCCTCATGCTCATCAGCAGAATGGCTCTGCTGAGCGCAAACACTGTCATATCATTGAAGTTGGTCTCTCTCTTTTAGCTCATGCGTCCATGCCCCTCAAGTATTGGGACGAGGCCTTTATCACAACTACATATCTCATCAATCGGCTTCCCAGTAAGGTTATTGGCAACTTCACTCCGTTAGAACGCTTGTATAAGCCAGATTACAGTTACCTCAAAAAAATTGGGTGTGCCCGTTATCCCAATTTACGTCCATACAATCGTCACAAGCTTGAGTTTTTCTCCACACAATGCGTCTTTATTGGGTACAATAATCTTCATAAAGGATACAAGTGTCTTGACATATCTACTGGACGCATCTAAATCTCTCGTGATGTTATCTTTGATGAGACACTCTTTCCTTTTTCCAAACTTCATCCCAATGCGGGAGCCTTGCTTCGTGCATAAATAGCACTTCTACCAAACTATGCTACACTTCCTGATCACGGGGGTGAATTAACTGACCATGATCATGTGCAAAAATCCGAAGAAAATTGTGTTTCTAATGCCCTTTGTGCAGATTCCAGTCGTCATTTTATGTGCACAACAGACAAAACATGCACGGCCTCCAGTGCTGATTCGGCTGACAGCGCGCGATCCCAGACGGATCCGCAGCAGACTGCAGCGCTGGGTGGCACGCGATCCCGCGCTGATTCACCACTGCCGCGCACCCCGGTGGCCGATAGCGCCGCAGACCAGGCGGACCCCACCAGTCCAGGCGCGTTGCGCCAACCGGCGCCCGCACGCCCCAAGACGCCCATCGGGCGAGGCGCGCGGGGGGGGGGGAGTGAGTTCACGGCTGCCACATCGCCAGGGGGCCTAGCAGCCGACCGTGTCGCGACAACGCGGGACCCGCCGACTGGTTCCGACTCGCCAGTCGATCGTGGCTGCGCGTCGGATGTGGAGCAGCCCAAATCTTCCTCGGATCAGGAGCCTCATCAGCCTGGATCTTCTATGGGCAACGTTGCAATGGCAGGATCTTCTGCGCCACAGTCAACTGCAGTTGTTCCTATGGCTTCTTCACCTCTTCGTCGACACACAAGGTCTCGGTCAGGTATTGTCAAGGAAAAACAATACAGTGATGGTACAATAAAGTATAATCCAACTAAGCGTACTTTTCTTGCCACTACTGGTGAACCTATTAATCTGCATGATGCTCTCGCCAACAAGGATTGGAAGGAAGCCATGGATAATGAATATAATGCACTTATAAAAAATCAGACTTGGCATCTAGTACCACCGCAACATGGTGCTAACGTGATTGATTGTAAGTGGGTATACAAGATTAAAAGAAAATCTGATGGAAGTATAGACAGGTACAAGGCAAGGTTGGTTGCAAAGGGTTTTAAGCAAAGGTTTGGAATTGATTATGATGATACCTTTAGCCCTGTTGTTAAAGCAACTACTATTCATCTTGTTTTGTCCATTGCTAGTTCCAGAGGTTGGAGCTTAAGACGGCTAGATGTTCAGAACGTGTTTCTTCATGGTGTTCTTGAGGAAGAAGTGTTCATGCGGCAACCACCGGGTTATGAAAATCACAGCACACCACATTATGTGTGTAAGTTGGATAAAGCCTTATATGGTCTAAAGCAGGCTCCAAGAACATGGTATTCTAGGTTGAGGATGCAGCCACAATATCTTGTGTTTACATCATCCAAGGCAGATACATCCTTGTTCTTTAATAGCAAAGGCAATATCACTATTTTTGTGCTTGTTTATGTTGATGATATAATTGTTGCGAGTTCAAGTCAAGAGGCCACTTCTTGTTTGCTTAAGGATTTAAAACTTGAATTTGCTCTCAAGGATCTAGGTGATCTTCACTATTTTCCTGGCATGGAGGTAAAGCAAATCAAAGATGGCATACTTCTTTCACAAGAGAAATATACAGCTGATGTTCTAAAGAGAGTGGGATTGGAGAATTGCAAACCTTTGAGCACACCAATCTCTACCTCAGAAAAACTTACAGTTGACAGTGGAGAAGTTCTTGGCTCATAGGATGGAACAAATTACAGGAGCATTGTAGGTGCTTTACAGTATCTGACACTTACACGTCCTGATATCTCTTATTCAGTGAACAAGGTATGTCAATATTTGCATGCTCCTAGAACTACTCATTGGACAACAGTTAAAAGAATTCTAAGGTATCTCCAGTATTCTCAAGGGCTTGGACTTCAGATTGTCAAGTCTTCTTCCTTGCTTGTTACTGCATATTCTGATGCAGACTGGGCAGGGTGTGCTGATGATAGGAGGTGTACTGGTGGTTTTGCTGTATCTCTGGGATCAAATCTTGTGTCATGGAGCGCAAGAAAGCAAGCTACTGTCTCAAGGTCAAGTACAGAGGCTGAATATAAATCTTTGGCAAATGCTACAGCTGAAGTGATGTGGATACAAACATTACTTTATGAGCTTGGAATTAAAGCTCCACAGGTTGCAAGATTATGGTGTGACAATATTGGTGCAACTTATCTTTCAGCAAATCCTGTTTTTCATGCACAGACGAAACATATTGAAGTTGATTTTCATTTTGTCAGAGAGAGAGAGAGAGAGAGAGTAACTCAAAAGCTGCTTGAAATTCGGTTTATCCCCATAGGGGATCAACTTGCGGATGGGTTTACTAAACCTCTTACTGAGAGAAGATTAGACGAGTTCAAGTACAATCTCAACCTTGGCAAAGCTTCTTGAGGTTCAGATTGAGGGAGAGTATTAGAATAACTGTATAGGAGATGTATAAGGTTAGGAGAGGCTGTTTAACTTGTACCTAAATTCTATCTCCTCTTCTCCCGTATCTCTCTGTAACTCCCGTATCTCTCTGTAACGACCCCTTTGGTCGATCTCTCTCGATCTCTCTCTGTAACTTGTGTACCAAGGCTTTTGCCCAATATATACAATGCGGCCCGAGACAAAGGGTTCTACGCTTCCCAAATACTTTCACAGTTGTGTTAGCCCAGCCGGTCGAAGCCCAGTTAATAATTGCATGACTACTACAATTGTATTCTTGTTGAACATGATCTACTCTAGTGGATGTAACTAATCCTTTGTATTGCTAAAAAACTAATCCTTTGTGTATCCACTCCATAACCATTACTGTGCATATATCCTTTTCTTTGATATGTATATTCATTTTCACATACATACACGGTAATTAAAAAGATTAATAGAGGGAGAAAAGAGAGATTTAAAACCTGTATTCTAGTCTATTATACTTTATGCTGATTTTTATTAGAATCACACAATAAATCACATTGCTCATATAAAATAGTACCATAAACATTTCGACAGTGAACAAAAGAATGTCGATTCAACTTAGTGAACTGGAAAAATCTAGGAACAACAACAAACAAGGAAAAAAATAAATAAAAAGATAAATTTCAACCCATAAGTGAATAGAACTTAAAAGATGATAAAATTTACATCTATTGAAAAGGAATCATGGGAGTGGTGTTACCCTATAGAATAAATAAGAAAACATAAAAGAAGAACAAAATTAAATCTATGGAAGAATGAATTTCAGAAATGTTACCTCAAAAAATAAATGAACAAAAGCATAAAGAAGGAAGAATAAGTTTCTTTCTAAGAAAGAATAGTGTTGCTTGAGAAAAGAAATGGACAAATAGAAAAATAAAGAAGGACACATTTCTTTCCATGGAAAAAATGATTTGAACCTAATAAATTTTTTATCATGTGATTATACCTGGCATTACTAATCATAAACACTAGTTTTCAAACTCTTTTTTCATATGTAGGAATTAGGCTATATTGAAAGCTTGCACATAGAATATGGAAAACCTGCACTGTCCAATATTGTGCAACTGTAAGTGTGAACTAGTGCAAGTTTGATAATAATTATGTTTTAAGTAGATCAATTACAAAATAGGTTATATTTAAGTTCCCGGCTACCAACTAAGTCGTGTCACACGATTCTAGCATCGAATATGTTGTTGTAAGCACAAATATAGGAGAAAATCCAACTAAGCATCAATAAACAAAGACATAATGAAACAAATAAAACTCTTAACAAAAAAAATAAGTAGTATCACACGGTTGCAACATCAAATACGTTGTCGCATGTACAAATATAGTAGAAAATCCAATAGGAAAATTTTGATTAAGCATCAATAAAGAAAGCAATAATACAAACAAAAACAAAAACATGTATTGATTCAAATTTATAAATTACAAAGGCAAAATTTATGTAAATTTCTAACACAAATCCAACCAGGTTTACATGATCGCAAAATGAAATACATCGTCGCATGTGTAAACGTAGGTGAAAATCTAATGGGAAAAAATCTCTTGAAAAACCAATACATATTAAAAACTAATTTTTTAGAAAATATTCTAAGGTAGAAATGAATTAAGGGCATTGGTATTACCTAAAAAAAGAAATAAAACTAAAATAAAAAAATAAATAATGCATAAATATAGGTGAAAATCTGATTGCCAAAATCTCCTAAGAACAAGACATAACAAAATGCAGATTGGTATTACCTAAAAAAAGAAAGAATTGTCAATAGTTAGCCCAAAATCTTAATAGTTAGCTCTAGGTCTTCCAGTCAAAAAACAATGCCGAGGAAGGCGTGTAGGCGTACTATTACGCGATAGGGATTGCCTTTTTTCTGTCATTTTTTGCTTTTTCTCTCAAAATAAAGGGAGAAACTTTGCTTCTTATATATTTTTTAGAGATTGACGAATCAAATGATATTATTGTTCTGATTTATGCCGCATCTTCTCCCTCCGAATCAAACTTTTTTTTGATAATTTGTTGTTTCTATTATTACTAAGTGTGTGGTTCTAATCCAAGATGGAAAAATAAATAGAAAAAGAATTATAAGAAGGCAAATCCTCCCTCTTTATCAAGAGTAATGAACTAGGTGTTGATACAATAAAAAAGCTAAATTAACCAAACTTGCCGGAGAAAATCCAACTATGCATCAATAAACAAAGACATAATAAAACAAACAAAAATAATTATCAGTTACCAAGTGAATTCTTTAAGAAACAAATTAAGTAGTTTCACAAGGTTGCAACATCAAATACGTTGACGCATGCACAAATATAGTATAAATCCAATGGGAACTTTTTTTAAGCATCAATGAATAAAGAGATAGTAAAACAAAAACAAAATATATTTTATTACCAGAGAGGCCACCATCATACTAGAAACGATGGCATCACATGACTTATGGATTTGGCATGCTTTCTTTGAATGCCCGGTTCTCACAACGACATCAACGTGCTTCAACGATCTCCGGTGTTCAGGAGGCTTTGCAATGGGGAACCACCGCCGTGCAACTATACCGTCAACGGCCGGAACTACAACATGGGGTACTATCTTGCCGATGGTATCTATCCTCAGTGGGCGGCGTTTGTGAAGACCATACCCGAGTTGCGTGGCAATAAACAGAGCCATTTTGCACCAATGCAGGAAGCGGCTTGGAAGGATGTGGAGAGGGCATTCGGTGTGCTTCAAGCTCGCTGAGGAATTGTGCGGAGCGCTGCAATGATGTGAGAATCGGAAACTTTGTGGCAGCTGGTGACATATTGTGTTATTCTGCACATGATTGTCGAGGATGAGGGTGATGATGTGCCCAAACCCATGATTTCGAAGCACCCAGAGAACAAGTTGAAATCCCAGAAGATCAAGATGCGGCTCAGATTATGAACTTTCTACAGATGCATCAAAATCTTCAAGACCAGCAGGTGCACACGCAGCTACTCAATGATCTTGTGGAGCACATGTGGATCCACAATGGCAACCAAGGAGGCAGTGCTTGAGTTTGGCACTTCAAATATATTTTATGTAAACGCTATGTATGCCTGATACCAACAATTGCTATTTACGTGCGACATTGTGTTGCATGATCGACGTGCATGTATTCGCATGGATTTGAGAGTCCGGATTTAAGACATGTGGATGCACGATTGAAAATATGAGAGCGTGCCCGGATGCGCCCACGGGCGTTTGAGGGGCCGGATTTATCAAGTCCGGATGTAAATGCTCTTATAAAAAGAAACAGAGGAACATTAAGCAACCGTAGTCCAGATTAAGCGTAATTTAGGCCCCGTTTGAAATCTCTCCACTCCTCCACTCCAGGGAGTTGGTGAAGCTCGGTTTTGGCAACTCCGTTAAAATGAGCTGAAGTCTAGTCCGCTCCAAAAGGGGAGTTAAGAGGAGCGGAGAGAAACCGAACGCTCCCTTAATAACACTTTGCAGTACACCATGCGTGTACAGGCATTTGCCGAAACCTGTGCTTAATTAAACTATGGGCACTCCGACTTGATCCCAGCGACAAAATTGATCACTGTTTGTTTTCAGCGGCAGCTCGCTCGTGTGCTTTGCTCCGCGCGCACGCCAAACGTGTCACGTCACAGCTGTATCCGTTTCCGGCCCACGCATTTCGGCGCCAAGGATAGACTTTGTATTGGAGCACCAGAACGGGAGGAGTCTCACGAGAAGGTTACAGGTCCGAAAAAAGCTCACGGGCTCGGCCACGACGCCGGTACTCGCGGCGCCCGCCCGGAAACGGAGGAGGCGGGGGAGAAGCATGTACGTATATGTGCTCACTGGTCCGGCCATGTGCCGGGCTCGAAGTACTGTACAATCAGTTAGCTGTATCGTGTCAAGAAGGCAGGAAAATTCAACAGCAAAAACAAACCGAGAGCTGTGCAAAAAGATGTTTGCGTCTAGAACTCTAGATACGCCGCCGCCTCGAGTCCGGGCCCACACGTAGGTACGCCACGGGTGCCGCGGGAAGAAGAGGGAGAGAAAAGCGAATGCATCGGCGAGGGGGGAAGAGAAGACGAGAAAGGGAGGGAAGCAGAGTCAAAAAGGCCGGCCGGACGGCGTTCTTCCTTTGTTGCCTGCCGGCCTTTTACGGGCATAGCAGTTAGTTAATGACCTCTAAAAATCCACTACGGGAGTGGTAGCGTGGCACTGCCCGTCATAGCGCACGAGACATCCTTGGCTTGTTTCTGTGTGTTCAGTGAAAGGATTAGTATAAAAATGGGGTAGCACAGTGCTAGCCAAGGAAGGGTTGGTACGAGTGATGCGTTGGTCGCTTTTCTTTAGAGTAAACTAGGTGAATGCCCGTGCGTTGCTACGGGACATCTAAGATATATACATTGATCAATAACCAGAAGGTTATTAATTCTACTTCACAAACTTTGACAATGCATGCACATTTTAATTTTCGATCAAAAAACAGAGGCAACAAACTCCTATAAAAGTGGATAAAATACAAGAAATCAGTCTAACTGAAAATACCACGTCTACCTTAAAACGTCTATAATATCAATTAAGAAGTCGGCTACAAAACTTACTAACATGTGGAAAAGGGGCAGCTAGTATCGCTCCAACAAACAAAATCATACCATAAAAAATAGATTGCCTGCAGTCAATAAAACAGTAGTAGGGCATCAGAACAAAAAAATACATAGGGAAAATGAAACATGTCGTTTGGAAGATTACATTAATCCTATCAATGTTAACCACGATACTGAAGATAGGCCATAATGGCCACATGACTGTCTGCACTGTACTGATAACGGAACTGCACAATGTCTTCATTGCTATCATTATAGATTAACATATTTACTTGTTTCAGCACAAAGGTTCCATAATGTCAGGGTAAATTCAAGAATCTTCACACGCACTTAATAGACCATGTAATAGCCTGTTGAAAACTACGCAGGAAAAACATAGTTCCGAGATACTTAAGTCTTGAGGTCAGTCCAGTCTTACTGCGAAAATGAAAAGACCATATCATGTCTGGTGCAGCTCCCTATTCATCAGTAGAGAATCCTTCGATTTACTTACTTCACGGTGGCCACCAGGCGGCTTGAAGCCACAAACGACATGCTCGAGCACACAACGCGATGTTGGGGGCCACACCCGACAGCGACACCATGCAGCGCGTCATGGCGGCGTTCATGGAGGCGTTGGCGCGATGCTAGCTCCCGGCATGGGCTGGCCTGTGCAGGGCACTGCTCCTACCCCGTGCGGCGCCCACGCCACCATCGCACCCTGTACCATGCAATCAAATTGGCAGATAGAGTGCAAAATAATGCAACGAAATTGACAGAAGATGAACAATGTGCAAGTAGCAACTATTAGTTTTGGTGGAACGTCTTATCCTGCTGAGGGCGACGGCTTCGTGTTATATAATGTGGAGAAACCCACGAGAGCATACAGGAGTTCGATTACAGGTAGTCCTTGTCCTTGTCGTACAGGAAAGAGAGAGATAGATATATAACAGATTACAAAACAATAAACAGGACGGCCTAATTAATTGCTAATAACTCTATCTCTAACTTAAACATAATCAAAGTGACTATGTATACGTGCGTTAACAGCAACCTCAAAATACGAGGACTACTCGTTTTGAAGTTCAGAAGAGTTGATCTCAGAAAACTTCAATTGAACGCAAGGCCGAGTAGCAATGCACCCCGGATCAGCAGCCTGATTTTTAGAAGGTGTAGCTGGAAATCTTCAAATCTAGTCCCAAAGAAAGAAATCAAGAGCAGATCATGAAGTTAATATACAGAGCTTCCAGAAATCACACATTCACCTACATCCAAAATGAAGCCTCCACCTGCCAAAATCACATGCCTAGTTCTGATAGTGTCCCAAAGGCAGTATGTAAGGCAGCGGAATGAATGATCAATATCATAAAACACAATCTAGTATTTACCAGCGATTCAGTATCCCGCACGTCGGACTGGATCTCAGGGAGCATCTGCTTCATCTTGTCTGCTTAGATCTCACCATGTAAGACGAAACCAACAGCAGCGAATAGAAATCGGCACGGGAAGAGAGGGTGGCGATCTGGCGGAGACCTCGCAGACGCAAAGTCGCAGTACTGGCGCTCGTAGCCCTGGAACACATCACTGCTTATGATTGCTCCTCTTGATCGCCTTTCATGGCATGTATTAAAGATAAATGGTAGCTAAACCAGACCTGGCCGCTGCCACCACCGGGAGGAGGTTGAGTAGTCAGCCGTTTGCGTAGGTGAAAGCTGCTATGTACGTCCTTGATCCACCGCCCGCCGTCCAGGATCGACCCATGCACTTGAGACAACACTGGGCGCACATCGAACAGACTTCATGGCTATGTCCCGGATCCACCGCCCTCCGTCCTGATTGACCCATCCACAGGAATCAACACTGGACGCACCGGCTTGTCGTCGATGCCGACGAACTGCTTCATTGCGAGGTCGAGGGGGACCGCGGAAGGGCCGTGCTGGTGCCTGTGCTACGCGCTGCTCGCTAGCGGCGTCAGCCGGGAAGGGGCGGCTAGGGTTTGAACAGGGAGGAGGAGACACCGCTTGCGTGGATTTTTCGTTGATTGCGTGCGTGGGTATGACGGTTTTGCCGGTTCTTTCGCCGGATCGCATGGGGGTGGGACCACGTAATTAAGAAGAAGGAATCACGTTTGGGGTGGAACTTATGCAGGGAAAACCAACAGTGCGCGGGAGGGAGGCTCGACGAAGGGTTCGACCAGGTAAGATGGGAAACGGAACGCTGCGTTTCTTTTAGGTAGTATAGGTATAGATATAGATAGATATAGATATAGATATAGATATAGATATAGATATAGATATAGATTAAGTAGTATAGAAGATAGATAGATATAGATATAGATATAGATAGATATAGATATAGATATAGATATAGATATAGATATAGAAATAGAAGAAACTGCCTTGAGCGAGCAGTTCCTGCTGGGGCTCCAACGCCGTGGTATACGGCAAGATGTAGTACATTTTCTTAGGGCAGTCAGGTGCAGAGATGTCTCAAGTTTTTCTTTAGATTAGTAGCAACTGCATATATCAGAGCCGTTATTGCGGATGCGTTGGTGCCACACCAAATTGGTACTGTTTTGCCGTTGCGGATGTGGCGTGTTCTTTCCCTTTTTGACACGAACAAATGAGTAGTTTGTACATGTGTCGACTCCTAATTTTCTCTAGCTGCTGCCGCGTGTTTTTATATACATGTATTTTAGTTCTTGATCAATGATACATGTGGTTTACTGACAAAACTATAGATTTCTTTTTTAAGAAAGAGGCTGAAACCCAGGCATCTGCATCGTTGTCATGCATACATCTATTTCTATTTATTATTACAGCAAAGTGAGGAGTAAAGGCGCACCTGCAACGTTTCTATGGCTGGCAGAAGATGCGGAGTATATATACATATGAAACCGCTCGGATTGTCTGAAGGAAATATAAGGATCTACTAGAACCACTACATTGGCAGAGCACCCATGGCACCTGACACACACTTATGGCTGGCAGAAGACACGCAATCTACTCCCTCCGTTCCAAAATATATGACTCAACTTTGTACTAACTTTGATACAAAGTTAGTACAAAGTTGAGTCATCTATTTTGGAACGGAGGGAGTAGAACATACTCACACCTTCTCATGGAAAAGGCGCATAAATTCGAGCAAAATGTAGTACCCGGCAGAAAGCGCCGCAGTGCCGCATACAACGAGACAGATTGCTTCCGCCATGCCAAGCCTGATCCTATGATCCTAAAACTTGGCCTTGCATCCATCTTCGACGAACACCTTAGTGGCAACGGCGAAGAGATCGTGGTCATTGTCATTGCAAGCAGTGGCAGATCTAGGGGTGGGGCCATGGGGGCCATGGCCCCACTCAAACAAATTTACAAATTCTTTTTTACTACTGCAATATGTGTTCATCATACTAACTTCTATGCATTGTGGTGTATATTTTTTCTAGCCATTGGAATGTCATTCATGATTGACCCCCACACTATCAAATCCTAGATCCGCCGCTGGTTGCAAGGAGTACCAAACCAATCCAAGGCTTGCCAGAGACCGACCACTCTCTGAGTAACCAAAGAAACGAAGGGCGACTGCGTCGTTCTTTCGTTGCTCCTTCACGTATTGGCTCATCGACTAACTTGCATCCGAATTTTCAAAACTAACAATCAAACTTATCGGTGGCCCTCTCTTCTCTAACAGGTGGCTCCGCTTATGACCATTTTGGTTTAGGAAGTGAAGAAACTTAAGGATGATCGGATATTTGTTTTGAAAATAATAATGCTCGCTCATAAAAAGGGTGCTCATAGCCTAGTGTGTTACAACCGCCCTGAGGTAGTCACTAAATGTTGCCTGCATCAACGTCCTAATTCTATATACATAAGAAGTTGATCCCCGCTATCCTATTTACCTTAACATGCACATATGCCACCTCACCACATATGCCATCTTATAAATTTTGTTTCCTCTTTCTTAATTGCATGCTCCACCCAGCTAGCATACTTTAATGCACATGCAACCATGCATGCATGGGAAAATGTCAACCTCAATACACAACAACGCATGGGAAAATATTTTACATTGTACAATAATTTTTTGACGGACAATGGTAGGTGCTCTGCCTTTTCATTTAGTAGAGGGAAAAGTTGTACATAATGGCATGAAAAGCAGTCAGTGCAATAGGAAAAAGGAAGCCTAGGTCACCGAGCAGCAACCTGGCCCAGAAAGAAAACATCTAAAACTCCCATGCCCCAGCAAAGAGGCCTATCTCATCTCTAATCATAGCATGAACCCCAGGCGCAATTGCCGTCTTCTGTTGGAAAACCCTCCTATTTCGCTCGTTCCAAATATTCCAAGCAATGTATGCCGTCACAGTAGGTGCATGGAGATTGTCATGTAAGATCTTGCATCTGGTTGAAGTAGTCCACCAGGACTGAATAGAGGTGGCAGAGAGGGCAGCAGCAGTGACCTCAGGACGCCAAGACTCAAAGGAATGCCAGATCTCCTTGGCAAAAGGGTAGTCTAGCAAGAGGTGTTGCACAGACTCCGAAAGTTGATCACAGGTGCTGCAGCGATCATTGTGAGGCCATCCTCGAATCGCAAGACGATCGGCAGTCCACAGCCTGTTCTGGAGCAAGGTCCAAATGAAAAATATGACCTTAGGCTCAACCTTGATTTTCCATACTTGTTCAAGTTGCGGCATTGCAATTCGAGTGATGAACTGGATGTTGTATGCCAACTTAGTGCTGTAGCATCCATTCGGGGAGTGGATCCAAGTGATTTCATCCTCCCAATCAGTGAGTAGGACCTGCTGCAGGGCTGTCCAAAGATTCAGTAGGGAGTCGAGGGTCAGGGCGTTGTTGATCTTGTTCGGACCAACCATCTAGTGGTTATCATGAAGACCGGCACGGACAGACAATTGTTTCCTTCGGGACAACTTGTACAGTGCAGCTGCAAGGTCCATGGGGGCCATCCCATGCAGCCATCTATCAGTCCAGAAACGCGCTTTCCTTCCGCCTCCTAGCTGAATGCTAGTGTAGGCAGCAAACAACTTACGATCGGTATGGTCACACGGGGTTGAAGTGCCCTTCCAAGGCCTATCAACACTGTCCCACTCATACCAAGGCCAACACAGCCGAAGGGCTCTGCTGTAGGCGGCAAGCTCCTTGATGCCGAGTCCCCCAACCGATTTTGGAGCACAAATACGCTTCCAGTTAACCAAGCATTTTCCACCATATGCCTCGTCCTCAACATTCCAGAGGAATTTTCTTCGCAGCTTATCAATTTGTTTCTCATCCCTTTTATCCAGTGCAAACGCGGTGAGGAAGAATGTAAGTGTTCAGGTGAGGACCGAATTGACAAGTAGCTGCCGGCCAGGTCTGGTAAAGAATTTTCCTTTCCAAGGTCTTAGGAATCCAACGATCATATCCAAAAGAGGCTGTATTTCAACTCTTCTCTGTTTCCTCTGTGAGAGCGGCAACCCCAGGTATCGACAAGGCAGGGCCCCAAGGGTTCCCCCAAAACCCTCCAGGAGAGAAGCTATGTCAATCCCTTCACACCGGACAGGGTAAGTGATACGTCTCCAACGTATCTATAACTTTTGATTGTTCCATGCTATTATATTATCTGTTTTGGATGTTTTATATGCATTAATATGCTATTTTATAAGATTTTTGGGACTAACCTATCAACCTAGAGCCCAGTGCCAGTTTCCATTTTTTCCTTGTTTTAGAGTTTCGCAGAAAAGGAATACCAAACGGAGTCCAAACGGAATAAAACTTTCGCGATGATTTCTCTTGGACCAGAAGACATCCAGAGGACTTGGAGTGCAAGTCAGAGAAGCCACGAGGTGGCCACAAGGGCGAAGGCCGCGCCCAGGGGGTAGGCCGCGCCCCCACCCTTGTGCGCCCCTCGTGACTCCACCGACCTATTTCTTCCACCGATATATTCTCATATACCCCAAAAACATCAGGGGAGTCCACGAAAACACTTTTCCACCGCCGAAACCTTCTGTACCCGTGAGATCCCATCTAGGGGCCTTTTCCGGCGTCCTGTCGGAGGGGGATTCGATCACGAAGGGCTTCTACATCAACACCATTGCCCTTCTGATGAAGCGTGAGTAGTTTACCTCAGACCTACGGGTCCATAGCTAGTAGCTATATTGCTTCTTCTCACTCTTTGATTCTCAATACCATGTTCTCCTCGATGTTCTTGGAGATCCATTGGCTGAGATCCGATTAATTGTGGATTTACGATGAGCTTATCTA
Source organism: Triticum aestivum (assembly GCF_018294505.1). Lineage (NCBI taxonomy): Eukaryota > Viridiplantae > Streptophyta > Magnoliopsida > Poales > Poaceae > Triticum > Triticum aestivum. Next base: position 542,250,979 of record NC_057814.1, read on the forward strand.
TGAATATTATTTGACTCTCCTCTGAATTCTTATATGCATGATTTGATATCTTTGCAAGTCTCTTCGAACTATCTATTTGGTTTGGCCAACTAGATTGGTTTTTCTTGCAATGGGAGAAGTGCTTAGCTTTGTGTTCAATCTTGCGGTGTCCTTTCCCAGTGACAGTGGGGGCAGCAAGGCACGTATTGTATTGTTGCCATCGAGGATAAAAAGATGGAGTTTTCATCATATTGCTTGAGTTAATTCCTCTACATCATGTCATCTTGCTTAATGCGTTACTCCGTTCTTTACGAACTTAATACTCTAGATGCATGCTGGATAGCGGTCGATGTGTGGAGTAATAGTAGTAGATGCAGAATCGTTTCGGTCTACTTGACACGGACGTGATGCCTATGTTCATGATCATTGCCTTAGATATCGTCATAACTTTGCGCTTTTCTATCAATTGCTCGGCAGTAATTTGTTCACCCACCGTAATATTTTCTATCTTGAGAGAAGCCTCTAGTGAAACCTATGGCCCCCGGGTCTATTTTCTATCATATAATCTTCTATTTTCCATCATATAAGTTTTCGATCTACAATTTTAGTTTTTGGTTTACTTCCTTTGCAATCTATTACTTTTCGATCTATAAACCAAAAATACCAAAAAATTTACCTTACCATTTATTTATCTCTATCAGATCTTACTTTTGCAAGTAACCGTGAAGGGATTGACAACCCCTTTATTGCGTTGGGTGCAAGTTGTTTGATTGTATGTGCAGATATTCGGTGACTTGTTCGTTGTCTCCTACTGGATTGATACCTTGGTTCTCAAGAGGGAAATACTTACTCTACTTTGCTGCATCATCCTTTCCTCTTCAAGGGAAAAACCAATGCAAGCTCAAGAAGTAGCAGTAAGCTAGACACTTTCCATCGGATAGGGTAAGCCACACACTGTGCAATAATCATATATTTTTTAGATAAAAGGCATATGCCCGACTGAAAGGATCGATATAGTTGACTAGAGGGGGGGGGTGAATAGGCAACTAACAATTTTTAGCTTTTCTTTACCAATTTAAACTTTGCATCAAAGTAGGTTGTCTAGATATGCAACTAGGTGAGCAACCTATATGATGCAACAACAATAAGCACACACGCAAGCAAGAGATAAAGCACAAATAAGCTTGCACAAGTAAAAGGCACGAGATAACCAAGAGTGGAGCCGGTGAAGACGAGGATGTGTTACCCAAGTTCCTTCCCTTTGAAAGGAAGTACGTCTCTGTTGGAGCGGTGTGGAGGCACAATGCTCCCCAAGAGCCACTAGGGCCACCGTATTCTCCTCACGCCCTCACACAATGCGAGATGCCGTGATTCCACTATTGGTGCCCTTGGAGGCGGCGACCAAACCTTTACAAACAAGGTTGGGGCAATCTCCACAACTTAATTGGAGGCTTCCAACGATACCACGAAGCTTCACCACAATGGACTATGGCTCCGCGGTGACCTCAACTGTCTAGGGTGCTCAAACACCCAAGAGTAACAAGATCCACAAGGGATTAGTGGGGGGATTCAAATTTCTCTTGGTGGAAGTGTAGATCGGGGCCTTCTCAACCAATCCCTAGAGAATCAACAAGTTTGATTGGCTAGGGAAGGAGATCGGGTGAAAATGGAGCTTGGAGCAACAATGGAGTTTGGAGGTGGAAGAGATAGTCAACTAGAGGAGGAAGACACCCCTTATATAGTGGAGGAACAAATCCAACCGTTATCCACCAACTCAGCCTGCGCAACACGGTACTACCATACCTGAGGCGCGGTACTACCGCAGGGGGCACGCGGTACTACCGCAGGGCCCCGCGGTACTACCGCCCACGCAGCAGAGACCAGGACAACCTAAAATGCACTAAAGCAGAGGGCGGTAGTACTACTGGCGCGGTACTACCGCTCCCCATTGCGGTACTACCGCAAGGCAGGGGCTGTCCAGAGATGGGAAGGCACAGATATAAAAAATTACATCCGTGGCTACTTCCGCAGAGTTTGAGTCGATGAAAAAACCCGACGCGGTAGTACCGTAAGCCAGCAGCGGCACTACGGCGCGAGGCGCGGATGTAAAAAATTACATCCGCCCCTTACTGCCGCGTACTTGCGGAACTAAGTCATATACCACGGTACTACCACTTATTAGAAGCGGTACTACCGTGGGCCCTTGCGGTACTACTGCACCAGCGGGCGGTACTACCGCAAGGTCCTGCGGTACTACCGCTCTAAGGAGCAGTACTACCGCACGCCCTAGTTCAGCAAGCAAGAGCAATATTTGCATAGACAAGGGAAACATAGGATACTCCAAAGGCTAGAGGAAAGTAGGTGCAAAGGAAGATGTGTACGTGATGAATCCACCCAACCTTTCCAACGCGGACCCCCTCTTAATAGTACGGCTTCCCTACGACTCAATACCATCGAAAAGAAACGAAGAGAAACGCCGTCTTCCATAGCCTTCGAGGGGAACCAAATCATCTTGTGCCTAGTCAATATATCTGAAATATTCGATGCACATGATTAGTCCGCAAAAGCATTGTCATCAATCACCAAAACCAACTAAGGGATAAAAATGCCCTTACAATCTCCCCCTTTTTGGTGGATTGATGACAACACGGGATTTGCACGAGGGTATAACGCAAAGAGCAAGGGCAAACCCCAAGTCTCTAAAATATAGACGGGCTCCCCCTAGATGTGTGCTATCTCGATGAGTGCTTTCGACTGCACGGCACACATACTAGGATCAACACTCCCCCTATATTTTATAGACATGGCAAATCTTGCAATAAGGCTAAAGCTAAGCAAGATAGACAGGAGCATAATGTAATAAACACAAGATAGAATAAGCTCACTACGGTACGATAGAGTGCATATGTCTTACACCATATGATAGAAGGTCTCACGAGCACAAACCAAAGCAAACCAAAGCAAACGAAATAAACGAAGTTCAACTGACCCAAACACGACACAACTCGCAAATCCTACACTCTCTCCCCCTTTGGCATCGAGACGCCAAAAAGGCAGAGAGGACACCTACAACAATAGTGGTGGCTCAAGCGGAGTAGTCACTTGCACGCTCCCCGTCAGACTCTGCAGCTGGGACGGACTCCTCCTCGGACTCGGTCCACCGATAACCCTGCTTGTGCATCAATTCTGCCTCTGGGGTGATGTGCACCTCTGACCCGCTAGATATGTTCTCGCCAAAGGTCCTGAAAATCCGCTTGTCGCAGCGGCAAGTCTCCTTGGAAGCCACATGGGTCTGGTACTGCCCCTTTGCCTGCATACAGAACAAAACCTTCATCCTGTTCTTCAGTTGCTTAGCCCAAGAAGGCTTAGAGGTGGGAGGGATGTAACCCTCAGAGCTGTCCTCGTCTGCTGCCTCCTCCTCATCTTCATTTGCATCCACATCCATGGCAGCCGCAGTATCAGCACGAGAGGTAGTGTTGGCCCACTGAGGCTTGATACGGAGGTTGATGGGCTCATGCCGGATCCAAGCAGGGGCCTCAAACTCATCCTGAGGGTAGACCCGCTCCCAAGTAGCTGAGATCAACTGAAACAAATAAGGTCCATAGATGGGGATCTTGCGGTTGTAGACCGCAAACCGAAGCTCATGCCACATGATATGTGAGACATCAAGTGGTAGTGTCTGAGAGTTGCGAGCATCTTCACACAGGAGCATCATATCCACAAGATAGGCATGCACCTTGTCCTTGTCCCCAATGCGTGGGAAGAGAGTGTTGTGGAAGATCCGGTGCATGATGTCAAGAAATGATTTGAGTACCCAATATGACTTGGCATTGGAGAGCTTCTTCTCCACATAGAAGGGCATAAGCTTGTTCTTGTTGGCAGACTCGGGATTGGCATGAGGGCGAACACCTTGGGGTGTGGCGAGCCCCTCATCCAGAACCCCAAGCAAAGTCATGAATTCCTTCCAAGTAGCAGTCAGCTGCCGACCATTGGTCATCCAAGTCATGGTCCTTTCCTCATTGGGATGAAAATGCACTGAGGCAAAGAACTGAGCAAGGATCTCAGGATCATAGTCTTTGTGGAATGAGATGATATGCTCAATGCCAAATTGCTCCACTAGGTCTAAAGCCTCACCAAAGTATTCCCGGTGCGCCTCTTTTCGCATGTGATGCATGTTGATCCACTTCACCTCCACATAGGTGTTTTGCTTGGCCTTTATGACATCCAGATAAATGAGATTCTGCTGCTTGGTCCAGAATAGCTCATTCCCTCGAAAGTTGGCACGAGGGTTTCCATATGGATTGATCTTCCTCCGAGAGATGAACTCAGCAAGCGGTATCTCATCCATACCCATGGCGGGTTCCTTCTCTTTGGTGGCGGTGGTATTGGTTCTGCGTTGGGGGGCATTGGAGCCCTCTGCTGCCTCTGTGTTGCGCATACGCTTAGATCCCGTGTCACGGCTTGGATTGGAGCGGCGAGCCGGAGTACCTGAGCCTCCACCTAGAACACACACCACAAAACAAACACGCATGAAACGCGAGAAGGATCAATGCAAAGACCACAACAAAGCAGGTGAAACAAGTAGACATGGCACGTGAGAAGTGCCACAAGAGGGATTTGAGACAACGGTAGTATCGTGTGTTGCGCCACGTGCGGTAGTACAGCTCCAAGGAGCGGTAGTACCGTAGGCGCGGTAGTACCGCACCAGCAGGGCGGTAGTATCGGACGTGCGGTAGTACCGCACGGTTGCAGATCTGAAACGGCCACGGAGATCTGAGCACAACCGTGTCAACATGCGGTACTACGGTCGATCAAATCCATCACGGGACAACTATAGCAAGTACCATCACTACACAAAACTACTCTCCTACGTCATACTCTTGCATAGATTTGGCCTAAAATCTCAAGAACAACTTGCATCTCCCCAAAACCTAAAAGCAATAAGATGAACAAGAAAAAGGGAGGGATTGGGGAGAAACCTTGTTCCATGGCAAGAGGGAGTGGTGGGGAACGATCCCACCGGTCGGAATCCGAGGAGAGCGGCCGGAGACGGAGATCCGGCGAGGACCTCCGGCGCCCGTTCTTGAGCGAGAGAGAGAGAGAGGGAGTGGGGAGAGAGACGAATGGGTATGGGGGAGTTAGAACTCCCCCTGCCCGTGTTTAACCCCCCACGCGCCCTCGACCGCACGGTAGTACCGCACATCATCGCGGTACTACCGCCCAGGGCGGAAGTACCGCACCGTGACTTTAGTACCGCTCCCCCAGGCGGCAGTAAAAAATTACTGCCGCGCTGGGTGCGGAAGTACCGTGCGCTCCTCACGCGGTAGTACCGCACGTCATTGCAGTAGTACCGCCCGGGCGGAAGTACCGCACCGAGGCCGTAGTACCGCTCCCCCAGGCGGAAGTACCGCACCGAGGCCGTAGTACCGCTCCCCCAGGCGGCAGTAAAAAAATTACTGCCGCGCTGGGTGCGGAAGTACCGCGCCCCCCTTGCGGTAGTACCGTGGCAGGCCGCGGTAGTACCGTGAGCTCAAGAAAAGACAGTTTCAACCAAAAGGGAGAACACCGAAGCACGGAACCTTCAAGTGAGAGACCACACCAAAGAGCTAACACACTGGACACCATAAGCACAAGCTCGGCACGAAGGAAGAGAGTCAAGAGACAACACAGACCAAAAACGAGACACAAACTCTCCAAGGAGAGGGCGGTGGCCGGAGCCACCTATGTTTGAGTCAATTGGTATGGCACCGCGAAGAATTATCCTTGGGCCCATGACCAAAACTCGTCTTTGAAGCACAAGTACCATAAAAAATGGCTAATGTGAAAGAGTTGATCACTTTATGCATAATGGGGGGAGGGAGAGTTCATTGAGAGAACAACACCCCCCCTATGTCCACGCCTACACCTAGATTAGACAACAGGTTGAGTGTGGTGGGGTGTGCAAGGGTTCAAGCAACATTGCTCGAATCAATGATATTTAGCTCATGCCTTAACTCGTGAAATCTTGCTTCATCCAAAGGCTTCGTGAAAATATCTGCAAGGTTATCATGGGTGTTGACATAGTTGAGCTCGATCTCCCCTCGCCTAACGTGATCTCGGATGAAGTGATACCGAATCTCAATATGCTTCGTCTTGAAGTGTTTCACGGGGTTGAGTGAAATCTTGATGGCACTTCCATTATCACACCAAAGAGGCACTTTGTCACAAATGACACCGTAATCCTTTAAAGTTTGCCTCATCCATAAGAGTTGTGCACAACAACTGCCGGCCGCCACATACTCCGCTTCGGTGAACGAGAGAGACACACAACTTTACTTTTTAGAAGACCAACTTACCAAAGAGAAACCAAGGAATTGGCACCCTCCGGAAGTGGACTTCCTATCCACTTTGTCTCCCGCCCAATCGGAGTCCGAATACCCTACAAGCTTGAAGTTTGCTCCTCTTGGGTACCATAAGCCAAAGTTTGGGGTATGAGCCAAATATCGAAAGATTTGCTTGACCGCCACAAAGTGGCTTTCCTTAGGTGCGGCTTGAAACCGTGCACAAATTCCCACACTCAACATGATATCCGGTCTAGATGCACAAAGGTAAGGCAAGGAACCAATCATGGAGCGATATACCTTTTGATACACCGCTTTACCATTGGGATCGATGTCAAGTTGGCACTTGGTGGGCATTGGAGTGGACGCCGGCTTGAAATCACTTAGCTTGAATCTCTTGAGCATGTCTTGAGTGTATTTGGCTTGGTTGATGAAGGTTCCTTCTCTTCTTTGCTTTACTTCGAAACCGAGATAGAACTTCAACTCTCTCATGGAAGACATCTTGAACTTTGAGGTCATGAGTGAGGCAAATTCCTCATTGAAAGCTTTGTTAGGGGAACCAAAGATAATGTCATCAACATATAGTTGGCACGCAAACAACTCCCCTTTGACCTTCTTAGTAAAAAGAGTGGGGTCGATTAGCCCAACTTCAAACCCACGATCTTGTAACAACTCGGTAAGGTGGTCATACCACGCACGTGGGGCTTGTTTAAGGTCATACAGTGCCTTATCGAGTTGATACACATGATCGGGAAAGTAGGGATCCTCGAACCCGGGGGGTTGTTTGACATAAACCAACTCATTAATAGGACCATTAAGAAAAGCACTCTTCACATCCATTTGTTGCAACTTAAAGTTGTGATGAGAAGCATAAGCAATCAACAAACGAATAGATTCAAGGCGAGCAACGGGAGCAAAGGTTTCACCGTAGTCGATACCCTCGACTTGGGAGTAGCCTTGTGCCACCAATCGTGCCTTGTTGCGGATGATGGTCCCATGAGCATCTTGCTTGTTCTTGAATATCCACTTGGTTCCAATGACATTGTGGTTCCCCGTTGGCCTTGGCACTAATCTCCACACCTTGTTGTACTCGAAGTTGTTGAGTTCTTCATGCATGGCATTAAGCCAATCCGGATCTTCGAGTGCTTCATATACCTTTTGGGGTTCAACACAAGAGACAACGCGTGATGTTCACAATAGTTTGCCAATTGTCTACGAGTGCTTACCCCCTTTTGAATGCTTCCAAGCACATTCTTCATGAGATGACCCTTGGTGGAGAGCTTGGATGCAATCTTGGCGGCACGACGCTCCAATTCCTCCTCGGTGGTGAGTTGAGGAGCGGTCACTTGATCATCTTGAGCGCCGTCTTGAGCTTGTTCTTGATCTTGAACTTGCTCGGAGGAGAGAACTTGACCTTGGGCATCACTTGGTGTGTCAGCACCGTCTTGAGCATGATCTTGCCCTTGGTCTTGTTCATGAGGTTGAGGGCCTTCACTTTGTTCTTCGGAAGCGTGTGGGCCTTGGGTTGGTGATGGCTCCACTTGAGTGGAGCATTGTCCTTCTCCTTCGGCCACAAGGGGTTCCTCAATGGGTAGGATAAAACCAACACCCATTCTTCTTATGGCTTGAGGAGGAATTTCATCACCTACATCACAAGTGCCACTTTGCTCCACTTGGGAGCCGTTATTCTCATCAAACTCCACGTTACACGTCTCCTCAATAAGTCCCGCGGATTTATTGAGGACACGGTAAGCATGAGAGTTTGTAGCATAACCAACAAATATGCCCTCATAAGCTCTAGCCTCAAATTTAGACAACCGAACACCTTTCTTGAGAATGAAACACTTACACCCGAACACCCGAAAGTACTTGAGGTTGGGCTTGTTACCGGTGAGTATCCCATATGGAGTCTTGTTCAAGACCTTGCGGAGGTAGAGCCGATTGGATGCATGACACGTGGTGTTGATGGCTTCGGCCCAAAAGTTGTATGGAGACTTGAACTCTGCCATCATGGTCCTTGCCGCATCCATCAACGTCCGGTTCTTCCTCTCCGCAACACCGTTTTGTTGAGGGGTGTAAGGTGCGGAATATTGATGCTTGATCCCCTCATCACTAAGAAACTCATCCAAGGTGTAGTTCTTGAACTCGGTGCCGTTGTCACTTCTTATTGTCAAGATCTTTGCATTGTGTTGACGTTGGGCTTCATTTGCAAAGTCAATGACGGTTTGTTGGGTCTCGCTCTTCCTCTTGAAGAAATACACCCAAGTGTATCTTGAATAGTCATCCACAATCACCAAGCAATACTTCCTACCCCAAGACTATCAAAGGATGGAGGCCCAAAGAGATCCAAGTGAAGGAGCTCCAAAGGCCTCTTCGAGTAAATGATAGTCGTGGGAGGGTGAGCCTTCTCATGTAGCTTTCCTTCGATACAAGCACTGCAAGCACGATCTTTAGCAAAACTAACATTCGTTAGTCCACGGACATGGTCCCCCTTGAGAAGACTTTGCAAAGATCTCATATTGACATGGGCTAAACGGCGATGCCAAAGCCATCCCACGTCAACTTTAGCCATTAGGCATGTCGCGGTCTTAGTGGGTCGTTCCGAAAAGTTAATCACATAGAGACCGTTCTCGACATGCCCAACAAAGGCTACTTTAAGAGTCTTGCTCCACAAGAGGGCCACGGTATCAATATCAAAGAAAGTGGCAAAGCCCATGATTGCAAGTTGACGAACGGAAAGTAAATTGTATGCAAGGGACTCAACAAGCATGACCTTCTCGATCGTGAGATCATGAGAAATGACAACTTTGCCGAGTCCCAATACCTTAGAAGACGAGGCATCACCCCACTCGACATTGGTGGGCATAGATGGAATCTTGTGCACGTCCACCACCAAGTCCTTGCTTCCGGTCATATGATTTGTAGCTCCACTATCGAGCAACCATGATCCCCCACCGGAAGCAAACACCTACAAGAGATCAATGCTTGGTTTTAGGTACCCATTTTGTAATGGGTCCTTTGATGTTAGTAACAAGGGTCTTAGGAACCCAAATAGACCATTCAATATACTCATGAGGAGAACCAACAAATTTGGCATAAACATGCCCATCACTAGCACGGCATAACACATAAGAAGGATTAAAGTCGCCGGCTTTGTTGGAAGGGGTGGCATTGCCCTTCTTGACACCGCCACCCTTCGCATTGTTCTTCTTCTCCTTGGAAGCACCCTCTCCCTCCTTCACAAAAGTTTGCTTGAGAGGAGGAGGTCGTTTGGTCTTGTCATTCTTCTTCTTGTTCTTGGGCTTGGGTGCGAACCCAATCCCCTCCTTGGCCACAACTTCCTTTTGATTGCTCAAAAGGTCGTTGAGGTTCTTCTCACCTTGTATGCATGACACAAGGCCTTTCTCAAGTTGCTCCTTCAACTTAGCATTCTCCTCAACAAGATGCACATGCTCACAACAAGGGTTAGTAGCATTTGCATTATCAATTAACACCATATGAGGAAAGGTGGCTTTCTCCTTGGTTAGCTTCACTTGGAGTTGATCATGAGACTCCTTGAGGCTAGCATGAACACCCTTCAAGACTTTGTGAGCCTTGTCGAGAATGTCAAACTCCTCTTTGAGTCTAGCAAGATCAACCCCAAGCTTTGCCTTCTCGGAGTTTAGCACACGAGAAACAACAAGAGCATGATCAAGATCTTTCTTTAACTTAGCATGATCATCGTTGTGTGACTCCTCAAGAGCCAAACGAAGACCACGCTCTTCGTCAAGAGCATTGGAAAGATCCGAAATCTCATCGGCATAGTCACGACTATGCCCCTCCATCTTAGAGATGGTATCTTCGTGAGCCTCGATCATGTCATTGGCTTCACCAAGTTGTTCCAAGAGAGCAACAAAGTGCTTCTTGGATTTACCCTTGAGTTTACCCATAAAGGTCTCAAACTCATTCTCCTCCACATTTGTCCCCTCATGTTCATCAATGCTATCCGAAGAAGGATGATTAATGATGGTAGTTTTGATGTTGGGGGTTACCTTGTTGGTGGCTTTAGCCATGAGGCACTTGGCGGTGATGTTCTCATTGGGTGAGTCAAAGAGAGACACCCGTGGAGTCGTCGCAATGGCAACGGAGGCCATGGCAACCGACTCACCATCTTCCTCATCGTCATCATCCTCATTGTACTCTTCTTGTACCACCAATGCCTTGGGAGGAGTCTTCTTGGTGAAGTTGCTCTTGTTGGGGAACGACTTGGCCTTGTCCTTTCGGATGAGCTTGCCACCATTGTCTTCCCTCTTCTCATAAGGGCACTCCGCAACAAAGTGGCTCACATTGCCACAATTGAAGCAAGTCCTCACTCGTTGCTTGCCCTTTGCGCCACTTGAATTGTTCTTGTTGAAGTTGGGCCTTGAGTTCTTCTTGCTCCAAAATTGCCTTGAAGCAAGCGCCATGTGTTCATGATAGGCATACTTCGTATCTTCGAGGTTGCTCTCCTCTTCTTCCTCTTCATCCTCTTCCTCCATACTAACCTTGGCCTTTAGAGCAAGGTTGGGCTTCTTTACTCTTTGAGAGCGAAGAACCGCATTGTCGGCGGTCTTGTCCAAGATGCTCATAGCAACGAACTCATCCAACACTTCACTTGAGGACAAGGTGTGGAAGTCCGGCCTTTGACGAATGACGGAGGACATGGCTTTGTGGTAGGGCATCATTGCCTTGAGGAATTTGCGCTTGATCCAATTGTCATCCGTGTCCTTACTTCCATGATCTCGGAGAGAGACCGCGAGTTTGGTTACTCTCCGATAAAGCTCACGAGGTTCTTCATCTTCTTTCATTGCAAACTCATCGGCTTCATCTTGCACCACTTCATAGTTGGAGCGTTGAATGCTTGCGCTTCCCCGATAGAGGGAAACCACTTGGTGCCAAGCATCTTTGGCCATGGTGTAGGGCCGGAGATGAGGAAGATCTTCGGGTGGGATTGCTTCTTGGATGATGAAGAGAGCATTCTCATTGAATTGATGATCCACGACTTCTCTAGGAGTGAAGTTACTTCGGTCATGCGGATAGAAACCTTCTTCAATGATTCTCCAAAGGTTAGTGTTCACATGATTTAAATGACGCTTAAAACGATAGACCCAAGAATCAAATTCTACATTCTTCTCAATCTTAGGGGCCGGGCCGGCATGATTCAAATGAGTGGAAGGAAGCGGTCCACCATAGACAAGTGGAGGTTCCACATGGGCAAAGATGCCGGTGCCATTTTTACCACTAGAAGAAGGAGCTTTCTCGCTAGTAGCTTCCCCCTTGTCGGAGGTAGCATCCGTCACCTTGTTAGCGGGATCACCCACTTTCAACGGTGCGGTGGAAAGTTTAAGCCCTTCTAAGAATTTATTAAACATGCTTTCGACCTCGGTCGTCATGGAGGTTTTCAATGTGTCCAACGCCACATTGAATTCCTCACGAGAGACCGCGGTTCCCCCATCTCCCGTAGACGAGACCGGATTCACACCGGAGTGCTCCTCCACACCGTCTACGACGTCAACCATACTCTTCGGACGGTAAAGTCCTTAATAAAGAGACGAGGCTCTGATACCAATTGAAAGGATCGATATAGTTGACTAGAGGGGGGGTGAATAGGCAACTAACAATTTTTAGCTTTTCTTTACCAATTTAAACTTTGCATCAAAGTAGGTTGTCTAGATATGCAACTAGGTGAGCAACCTATATGATGCAACAACAATAAGCACACACGCAAGCAAGAGATAAAGCACAAATAAGCTTGCACAAGTAAAGGCACGAGATAACCAAGAGTGGAGCCGGTGAAGACGAGGATGTGTTACCGAAGTTCCTTCCCTTTGAGAGGAAGTACGTCTCCGTTGGAGCGGTGTGGAGGCACAATGCTCCCCAAGAAGCCACTAGGGCCACCGTATTCTCCTCACGCCCTCACACAATGCGAGATGCCGTGATTCCACTATTGGTGCCCTTGGAGGCGGCGACCGAACCTTTACAAACAAGGTTGGGGCAATCTCCACAACTTAATTGGAGGCTCCCAACGATACCACGAAGCTTCACCACAATGGACTATGGCTCCGCGGTGACCTCAACCGTCTAGGGTGCTCAAACACCCAAGAGTAACAAGATCCACAAGGGATTAGTGGGGGGATTCAAATTTCTCTTGGTGGAAGTGTAGATCGGGGCCTTCTCAACCAATCCCTAGAGAATCAACAAGTTTGATTGGCTAGGGAAGGAGATCGGGCGAAAATGGAGCTTGGAGCAACAATGGAGCTTGGAGGTGGAAGAGGTAGTCAACTAGAGGAGGAAGACACCCCTTATATAGTGGAAGAACAAATCCAACCGTTATCCACCAACTCAGCCTGCGCAACGCGGTACTACCGTACCTGAGGCGCGGTACTACCGCAGGGGCACGCGGTACTACCGCAGGGCCCCGCGGTACTACCGCCCACGCAGCAGAGACCAGAACAGCCTAAAATGCACTAAAGCAGAGGGCGGTAGTACTGCTGGCGCGGTACTACCGCTCCCCCTTGCGGTACTACCGCAAGGCAGGGGCTGTCCAGAGATGGGAAGGCACGGATATAAAAAATTACATCCGTGGCTACTTCCGCAGAGTTGGAGTCGATGCAAAAACCCGACGCGGTAGTACAGTAAGCCAGCAGCGGTACTACCGCGCGAGGCGCGGATGTAAAAAATTATATCCGCCCCTTACTGCCCCGTACTTGCGGAACTAAGTCAGATACCACGGTACTACCGCTTACTAGAAGCGGTACTACCGTGGGCCCTTGCGGTACTACCGCACCAGCGGGCGGTACTACCGCAAGGTCCTGCGGTACTACCGCTCTAAGGAGCAGTACTACCGCACGCCCTAGTTCAGCAAGCAAGAGCAATATTTGCATAGACAAGGAAAACATAGGATACTCCAAAGGCTAGAGGAAAGAAGGTGCAAAGGAAGATGTGTACGTGATGAATCCACCCAACCTTTCCAACGCTGACACCCTCTTAATAGTACAACTTCCCTACGACTCAATACCACCGAAAAGAAACGAAGAGAAACGCCGTCTTCCATAGCCTTCGAGGGGAACCAAATCATCTTGTGCCTAGTCAATATATCTGAAATATTCGATGCACATGATTAGTCCGCAAAAGCATTGTCATCAATCACCAAAACCAACTAAGGGATAATAATGCCCTTACATACTTTGCTGCATCATCCGTTCCTCTTCAAGGGAAAAACCAATGCAAGCTCAAGAAGTAGCAGTAAGCTAGACACTTTCCATCGGATAGGGTAAGCCACACACTGTACAATAATCACATTTTTTAGATAAAAAGCATATGCCCGACTTTATAAATAAAGACACCAGGCAGAGTAGCACAACCAACACCCAAGCACCACACTAACAGGACAGTCAGATGAAAGGAGCTCGAATACATGGCTAACCAGCCAAACATGGCACGCAGGCTAGATCTAAGATAAGAAAAAGAAGACGCCAGGGTTTAAGAAGCTTCGCGTTGACTGCGCGCCAAGGAGGAAGCCGTAGCCCGAATCTTGGACACCATAGCATCGAAGGCTGCGTCATGAGCATCCCTAGTTAATGATCTCCACTGCTGTGGGAATATACCAGTTCTAAATAAGCAATTGACAGGATTAGCCGGGAAGATATGCTCAATGGTAAACTTGTTTCTAGTGGTCCACAACGACCAACAAATCGCTGCAAACCCAACCCAGAAGACCCTTTCAGGATTCCCAAATAAACCGTTGACCAATCCTCTAAGTTTCATGAAAGAAGAGGGATTCCACGCCACCTGGAGCCAAGAACGAATACAGCACCACACAAATTTAGCCAAGGAGCACCAGAAGAAAATGTGTTCTGTGTTTTCAAGGTCCCCACACAAGGCGCATCTGTCCGAGCCCGGGCCGTTCCTTTTCCGGATTTGGTCCACCGCGGGAAGCTTCCCACGAAAAGCTTGCCACAGAAAAAAAATTAATCTTAGGAGGGACGCGGGCACTCCGAATGCTCTTGAACTTGGAAGTGGGAGAGCCCGAAATAAGTTTAGCATACAAAGATTTAATCGAAAAGTGACCAGAGGCAGAATGGGGCCAGACCATCGAGTACTCTTCCTCCGAAAGTAAAGGGAAGAAAGCAGTAAGACGATGCCAGTCTTCCAACTCTTTAGGAGAGAGCGTTCTACGAAGGTCCAGATCCCAATTATTCACCGAGAGCTCAAAGATAGAGATCTCCGGGTTAGAGCAATAAGAAAACAAGACCGGGAACGTCACCCCAAGGGTGGCTTCCCCGCAGCACCAGTCTAACCAAAAGCGAGTAGATTTGCCATTCCTGACTGTAAACTTGACCAAAGATTGGAAAGACGGGCAAACTTTAACGAGCTGTTGCCAAAATTGGGACCCGCCAGTAGACGGCGCGAACATGGGGCTCGACGTAGGGAAGTATTTAGCTTTGAGAATGTTAAGCCACAGTGGGTTCTCCGCAGAAGACATGATTTTCCACCACCACTTTATGATGAGGCATTTGTTCATGACAACAGTGTCAATAATACCCAACCCACCAAGGTTTTTAGGTCTACAAATAAGCTTCCATTTCACCATCCTATATTTACGCTTGTTATCCACCGAATTCCAATAGAAGGCGCCCCTGTGTTTGTCAAACCCAGTGTGTGTCCCTCCCGAAAGGAGGTAAAAACCCATCAGGAACATGGGGAGGGAAGAAAGGCAGGCATTGATTAAGGCGGCCTTGCCAGCTTGAGTGTTGTAGCGGCCTCTCCAAGGGAGCACCCGGTTGCCCACCTTTGAGACGAGCAGGGCGAAATCTTTAGCCAACAGTTTGTGGGGGGAGATCGGGAGGCCAAGGTACTTGAAAGGGAAAGAGCCTAGGGAGCAATTTAATAGATGAGCAACTCTTTGGGCCTCAACGTTCGAGACCCGAGTAACAATAACTTCCCTCTTGGCAAAGTTAATCCTGAGACCAGATAGAACTTCACTCTTGACAAGGTGTTCCTCCGGTATTCGGGAATTGCATAATCTCATAGTCTGAGGAACATGTATAAGTCATGAAGAAAGCAGTAGCAATGAAACTGTAACGATCATAATGCTAAGCTAACAAATGGGTCTTGACCATCGCATCATTCTCTAATGATGTGATCCCGTTCATCAAGTGACAACACATGGCTATGGTCAGGAAACATAACCATCTTTGATTAACAAGCTAGTCAACTAGAGGCATACTAGGGACACTCTGTTTTGTCTATGTATTCGCACATGTACTAAGTTTTCAGTTAATACAATTCTAGCATGAATAAT
Organism: Triticum aestivum; assembly: GCF_018294505.1. Lineage (NCBI taxonomy): Eukaryota > Viridiplantae > Streptophyta > Magnoliopsida > Poales > Poaceae > Triticum > Triticum aestivum. The sequence continues at coordinate 542,266,600 of NC_057814.1, forward strand.
AAACATTTATCATGATATAAGGAAATATAAATAACAACTTTATTATTGCCTCTAGGGCATATTTCCTTCAGTCTCCCACTTGCACTAGAGTCAATAATCTAGTTCACATCGCCATGTGATTTAACACCAATAGTTCACATCACCATGTGATTAGTTCACATCGCCATGTGACTAATACCCAAAGGGTTTTACTAGAGTCAATAATCTAGTTCACATCGCTATGTGATTAACACCCAAAGAGTACTAAGGTGTGATCATGTTTTGCTTGTGAGAGAAGCTTAGTCAATGGGTCTGTCACATTCACAACCGTATGTTGATGTCAACTACGCAACCTTCTCCTTGTAGACGTTGTTGGGCTTCCAAGTGCAGAGGTTTGTAGGACAGTAGGAAATTTCCCTCAAGTAGATGACCTAAGGTTTATCAATCCGTGGGAGGCGTAGGATGAAGATGGTCTCTCTCAAGCAACCCTGCAACCAAATAACAAAGAGTCTCTTGTGTCCCCAACACACCCAATACAATGGTAAATTGTATAGCTGCACTAGTTCGGCGAAGGGATGGTGATACAAGTGCAATATGGATGGTAGATATAGGTTTTTGTAATCTGAAAATATAAAAACAGCAAGGTAAGTAATGATAAAAGTGAGCACAAACGGTATTGCAATGCGTTGAAACAAGGCCTGGGGTTCATACTTTCACTAGTGCAAGTTCTGTCAACAATAATAACATAATTGGATCATACAACTATCCCTCAACATGCAACAAAGAGTCACTCCAAAGTCACTAATAGCGGAGAACAAATGAAGAGATTATGGTAGGGTACGAAACCACCTCAAAGTTATCCTTTCTGATCGATCTATTCAAGAGTCCGTAGTAAACTAACATGAAGCTATTCTTTCCGTTCGATCTATCATAGAGTTCGTACTAGAATAACACCTTAAGACACAAATCAACCCAAACCCTAATGTCACCTAGATACTCCAATGTCACCTCAAGTATCCGTGGGTATGATTATACGATATGCATCACACAATCTCAGATTCATCTATTCAAACCAACACAAAGTACTTCAAAGAGTGCCCCAAAGTTTCTACCGGAGAGTCAAGATGAAAACGTGTGCCAACCCCTATGCATAGGTTCATGGGCGGAACCCGCAAGTTGATCACCAAAACATACATCAAGTGGATCACGTGAATATCCCATTGTCACCACAGATAAGCACATGCAAGACATACATCAAGTGTTCTCAAATCCTTAAAGACTCAATCCGATAAGATAACTTCAAAGGGAAAACTCAATCCATTACAAGAGAGTAGAGGGGGAGAAACATCATAAGATCCAACTATAATAGCAAAGCTCGCGATACATCAAGATCGTGTCGAATCAAGAACACGAGAGAGAGAGAGAGAGAGATCAAAGATATTGCTACTGGTACATACCCTCAGCCCCGAGGGTGAACTACTCCCTCCTCGTCATGGAGAGCGTCGGGATGATGAAGATGGCCATCGGTGAGGGATCCCCCCTCCGGCAGGGTGCCGAAACAGGGTCCCGATTGGTTTTTGGTGGCTACAGAGGCTTGCGGCGGCGGAACTCCCGATCTATTATGTTCCTCGATGTTTTTAGGGTATATGGATATATATAGGCGAAAGAAGTGGGTAAGGGGGGCCACGAGGGGCCCACGAGGGTGGGGGCGCGCCTCCCTGCCTCGTGGCCACCTCGAAGCTTCCCTGACTTCAACTCCAAGTCTCCTGGATCACGTTCGTTCCAAAAATCACGCTCCCGAAGGTTTCATTCCGTTTGGACTTCGTTTGTATTCCTTTTCTGTGAAACACTGAAACAAGGGAAAAAACAGAAACTGGCACTGGGCTCTGGGTTAATAGGTTAGTCCCAAAAATTATATAAAAGTGTTTAGTAAAGCCCATAAACATACAAAACAGATAATATAATAGCATGAATGCTTCATAAATTATAAATACGTTGGAGACGTATCAGCATCCCCAAGCTTAATTCCTGCTCGTCCTCGAGTAGGTAAATGATAGAAGAATGAATTTATGAAGTGTGAATGCTAGCAAGTGCATAAGTTTGATCAATGATAGTTCCAATCACTTTTTCTAGCATCATTATATATCATAACAGTAGCTCATATCATAAAGCTTCTCATGATCAAGTAACAAACTATTCACATGTTAAAGTATAGATCATAAACTTTCTTGAAAACTAACAAACCGTGTTATTAGTCATCAAACAATTACAATTCATCTTATTTTCAGGAAGAGTCTATGTCAGAGCTTTGATTCAGCAAACTTCACATACTCAACTATCATTTAGTCTTCCATGATTGCTACCACTCAAAGCATATTTTTAGAACAAATAGTATTCATCGAACACAGAGAAAGATAGGGGCTTAATGTTTCGCCTCCCAACCTTTTACCTCAAGGGTAATGTCAACAATAATAATTCATGCTCAAATATATTTGAATGGCCATATATGCTTAGATCTTTCCATCACATGATGCTTGCCAACTAAAGAGTGGGTTGGAATGAGAAGGAATACTACTGACTCTTGCATAAAAGTAAAAGATAGGCCCTTCGCAGAGGGAAGCAGGGATTTGCAGAGGTGCCAGAGCTCGAAGCTAAAACAGAGATGAAAATAATTTTGAGAGGTATGCTTTCATTGTCAACATAACGACCAAGAGTTCCCAATATCTTCCATACTAGATACATTATAGGCGGTTCCCACGCAGAAAGGTAAAGTTTTTACTCCCCCTCCACCAACATTCACACTCCACGGATTGTCCAAAACAACGGGTGCCGTCCAACTATCAACATTCCTGGGGGAGTTTTGTTTAAATTATTTGCGATTTTGTTTTTGATCCTTTGATCATAGGACTGGGCATCCCAGTTACCAGCCATTTTCTTGTGAATGATGAGCGGAGTCCACTCATCGTGAGAATAACCCACCTAGCATGGAAGATACTGACAGCCCCTAGTCGCTACATGAGCGATTCGGGCATACAAAACAGATTATTATTTGAAGGTTTAGAGTTTGGCACATGCAAATTTACTTGGAACGGCAGGTAATACCGCATATAGGTAGATATGGTGGACACTCATGGAAGAAACTTGGTTCAAGGAATTTGGATGCACAAGCAGTATTCCCGCTTAGTACAGATATTTTGGCTAGCAAAGGATTCTAAATAGCAAGCACCACATGTTAGAGGATCCATAACAATATAACTTCTATACAAATATACCCAAGCATAACTCATTATGTTGTCTTCCTTGTCCAACTTCAACTAATTTGCTCAGGTTTGAAAATAATTAATGGGGCTCACAATCATAGAAGATGTCCAAGATAGTATATTTATATGTGAAATCTCTCTTCCTTCAATATTCTTTCATGAATTGTTCAAGCGACCAATACAATGTTTGCTAATCTTCAATAAATTTACCACCTCTACTTCTTATATGTGAAGGCATTACTCCCCATGGGAAAGGCATATGAAACATATATAATTTTAGATTTATGATATTCAAATCATTCAACCATTTACTCATAGGATATAAGTGAAGCACACTAGTAAATGACAAACTACTCCAAAAAGATATAAGTGAAGATCAATGAGTAGTTAAATAATTATGTAGCTATGTGAAGACTCTCTCTCATTTAAGAATTTCAGATCTTGGGATATTATTCAAACAACAAGCAAAACAAAAGAAAATAAAATGACTCTCCAAGCAAAACACATATCATGTGGTGAATGAAAATATAGCTCCAAGTAAAGTTACCGATGAACGGAGACGAAAGAGGGGATGCCATCCGGGGCATCCCCAAGCTTAGGCTCTTGGTTTTCCTTGAATATTACCTTGGGGTGCCTTGGGAATCCCCAATATTAGGCCCTTGCCACTCCTTATTCCATATTCCATCGAATCTTTACCGAAAACTTGAAAACTTCACAACACAAAACTTAACAGAAGATCTCGTGAGCTCCGTTAGCGAAAGGAAAAAAAACACCACTACAAGGTACTGTAATGAACTCATTCTTTATTTCTATTGGTGTTAAATCTAATGTATTCCAACTTCTCTATGGTTTATAAACTATTTTACTAGCCATAGATTCATCAAAATAAGCAAACAACACACGGAAAACAGAATCTGTCAAAAACAGAACAGTCTGTAGTAATCTGTAACTAACGCAAACTTATGGAACTCAAAAAATTCTACCACAATAGGAAGACCTAGATAATTTGATTATTGATCTGCTGCAATTGGAATCAGTATTTTATCAAATTCTGGTGATTTTAAACAATTGTTTTCGTGAACAGAAAGTTTCTGGAATTTTCAGCAAGATCGAATAACTATCATCCAAGAAGATCCTATAGGTCTTACTTGGCACAAACACTAATTAAAACATAAAACCACATCTAACCAGAGGCTAGATAAAATATTTATTACTATACAGAACCAAAAAGAAAGAACAAAAATAAAAATTGGGTTGCCCCCAACAAGCGCTTACGTTTAATGCCCCTAGCTAGGCATGATGATTTCAACGATGCTCACATAAAAGATAAGAATTGAAACATAAAGAGAGCATCATGAAGAATATGACTAGCACATTTAAGTCTAACCCACTTCCTATGCATAGGGATTTTGTGAGCAAACAACTTATGGGAACAATAATCAACTAGCATAGGAAGGCAAAACAAGCATAACTTTAAAACTTTAAGCACATAAAGAGGAAACTTGATATTATTGCAATTCTTATAAGCATATGTTCCTCCCTCATAATAATTTTCAGTAGCATCATTAATGAATTCAACAATATAACCAGCACCTAAAGCATTCTTTTCATGATCTACTTGCATAGAAATTTTATTACTCTTCACATAAGCAAATTTCTTCTCATGAATAGTAGTGGGAGCAAACTCAACAAAATAACTATCATGTGAAGCATAATCCAATTGAAAATTAAAATCATGATGACAAGTTTCATGGTTATCTTTATTCTTTATAGCATACGTGTCATCACAATAATCATCATAAATAGGAGGCATGCTTTCATCATAATAAATTTGCTCATCAAAACTTGGGGGACAAAACATATCATCTTCATCAAACATAGCATCCCCAAGCTTGTGGCTTTGCATATCATTAGCATCATGGATATTCATAGAATTCATACTAACAACATTGCAATCATGCTCATCATTCAAATATTTAGTGCCAAACATTCTAATGCATTCTTCCTCTAGCAATTGAGCACAATTATCGGAATCCTTATTTTCATGGAAGACATTAAAAAGATAAGCATATGAGGCACCCTCAATTTCATTTTTTGTAATTTTCTTTTATAAACTAAACTAGTGATAAAATAAGAAACTGAAAAATTCGATTGTAAGATCTAAAGATATACCTTCAAGCACTCACCTCCCCGGCAACGGCGTCAGAAAAGAGCTTGATGTCTACTACGCAACCTTCTCCTTGTAGACGTTGTTGGGCCTCCAAGTGCAGAGGTTTGTAGGACAGTAGCAAATTTCCCTCAAGTGGATGACCTAAGGTTTATCAATCCATGGGAGGCGTAGGATGAAGATGGTCTCTCTCAAGCAACCCTACAACCAAATAACAAAGAGTCTCTTGTGTCCCCAACACACCCAATACAATGGTAAATTGTATAGGTGCACTAGTTCGGCGAAGAGATGGTGATACAAGTGCAATATGGATGGTAGATATAGGTTGTTGTAATCTGAAAAAATAAAAACAGCAAGGTAACTAATGATAAAAGTAAGCACAAACGGTATTGCAATGCGTTGAAACAAGGCCTAGGGTTCATACTTTCACTAGTGCAAGTTCTGTCAACAATAATAACATAATTAGATCATATAACTATCCATCAACATGCAACAAAGAGTCACTCCAAAGTCACTAATAGCGGAGAACGAACGAAGAGATTATGGTAGGGTACGAAACCACCTCAAAGTTATCCTTTCTGATCGATCTATTCAAGAGTCCGTAGTAGAATAACATGAAGCTATTCTTTCCGTTCGATCTATCATAGAGTTCGTACTAGAATAACACCTTAAGACACAAATCAACCAAACCCCTAATATCACCTAGATACTCCAATGTCACCTCAAGTATCCGTGGGTATGATTATACGATATGCATCACACAATCTCAGATTCATCTATTCAAACCAACACAAAGTACTTCAAAGAGTGCCCCAAAGTTTCTACCGGAGAGTCAAGATGAAAACGTGTGCCAACCCCTATGCATAGGTTCATGGGCGGAACCCGCAAGTTGATCACCAAAACATACATCAAGTGGATCGCGTGAATATCCCATTGTCACCACAGATAAGCACATGCAAGACATACATCAAGTGTTCTCAAATCCTTAAAGACTCAATCCGATAAGATAACTTTAAAGGGAAAACTCAATCCATTACAAGAGAGTAGAGGGGGAGAAACATCATAAGATCCAACTATAATAGCAAAGCTCGCGATACATCAAGATCGTGCCGAATCAAGAACACGAGAGAGAGAGAGAGAGATCAAACACATAGCTACTGGTACATACCCTCAGCCCCGAGGGTGAACTACTCCCTCCTCGTCATGGAGAGCGCCGGGATGATGAAGATGGCCATCGGTGAGGGATCCCTCTCCGGCAGGGTGCCGGAACAGGGTCCCGATTGGTTTTTGGTGGCTACAGAGGCTTGTGGCGGCGGAACTCCCGATCTATTCTATTCCTTGATGTTTTTAGGGTATATGGATATATATATATATAGGCGAAAGAAGTCGGTAAGGGGGGCCACGAGGGTCTGGGCGCGCCTTGTGGCCACCTCGAAGCTTCCCTGACTTCAACTCAAAGTCTCCTGGATCACATTCGTTTCAAAAATCACGCACCCAAAGGTTTCATTCCGTTTGGACTCCGTTTGCTATTCCTTTTCTGCGAAACACTGAAACAAGGGAAAAACGGAAACTGGCACTGGGCTCTGGGTTAATAGGTTAGTCCCAAAAATAATATAAAAGTGTTTAGTAAAGCCCATAAACATCCAAAACAGATAATATAATAGCATGAATATTTCATAAATTATAAATTCGTTGGAGACGTATCATATGTATTTTGCAAATTTTCTATGTCTACAATGCTCTGCATGGAGCTACTCTAGCTAATTGCTCACACTTTCAATATGTATCCAGATTGAGACTCAGAGTCATCCGGATCGGTGTAAAAGCTTGCATCGGCGTAACTCTTTACGACGAACTCTTTACACTACAGGAATCAGGAACTTTGCCATCTGCCATGGCGGACGGCAAAGTCATGCCTTGCGGACGGCAAAGCCCTTTGCCGTCAGCCAGCAGACGACAAAACGTCCGGCTGAACAAGCTACGGCAAATGGCACTTTACCATCTGCTGGCAGACGACAAAGATGCAAAGGCCTTTGCCGTCTGCCAGCATATGGCAAAGAGCCTATATTGCCCCGTTTATTTCTGTTTTTTCTTATATCAATTCATTTTCACAGAAAATCAAACAGACACACACACACATGTGTGTGTGTGTGTGAGACCAATATAGCATATCCAACACATATTACCAATAGTCATGAACACATATATATCCAACACATATCCAACACATGTTACCAATAGTAGCAAGTTTCGTCAATACATATACATAGTTTCATCAATATTACACAATTTCATCGATAGGTAGCAAGTTTCACAAAGTCAAAACTATCTTATTACTAAGATCTTCTCTGGATCTTCTTTTCTTCCAACCTGCATAACAAAAACACTAAGGAAGAGAGAATGGGTTAGGAATAGAAATGTAGCATTTCACTTGGTGAAATGCAATGTTGTAGGATGTATTAGTGAGTAAAATATACTTTTTAGATTTTTCAAGATGTATTAGTGAGTAAAATATACTGCATTTAAATTGCGAGCACAGAGGCAGGAAGCAGTGCATGCACCCACAGATTTAAGATTGTGCCTTCATTTCATATAAAAATATATGTTCATTTGATGGTATAAATCATGCTCTTTATATCCGGCCGGTCCAATGATTTAATTAATTATTTTTGGATTATTTGGCATACTGCTGTAACTAAACGAAACCAATTGAGAAGAAAAATACAAAACTCTCAAGGCATACGCAAAAGTCGCAACTAAATTAATACCGAGATGACACATATAATCAGTACTACTATATGGTAGAAGGGGGGAACTGAAGGCAATGCTCTAAGAGGAACTTTTTATTGCGTGTAATAACCTCCTTGTGAAAATATGTGGAGTCACCATTTAAGTTTATTTTTCCAAACTACTCCAATCCTTTCAGATCAGTTACATCAGTATAAATGAACAGGCTCATATAAACTAATAATACTTGCCAGCCAACGCAACTGGGTATTACAGAACTGAACACCAATAAAATAGTAGAGGGTGTTAAAATTACCTACTCATTAGAAGAATTGTGATGTCAACCATAGCAGAACCATTTGTAGAACCACTAAATACATAAAACCAAGTCCCGCTTTCCAAATTAAAATATGAGGCGTCAAGTCGATCTTACTGAACAAAATTCCACATGAGTCACCTGCAAGTCACTCCACTGTTGTTATCCTGTACAGTTCAACAAACACAATGACATAAGCACATCTTTTTCAAACAGGAAAATAGAGGGCTGAATTGTGGAGAGCAAAAGGGCAGCCTTGAAACTGATTGAACTAAAGGGTAGACTTAGTATTATCAAGGCCAAAACCAAAAACAATCCCAGTTCTAACACATGACATACATAACGTACAGACAAAAAAGGGCCATCTAAAATGTCTACTTGTTCTAGTGGCCAACACATGGTAACAGGCAAAAACATCCACAAAGTCTCTCCTAAACCTCATAGCATTTATTGACAGCTGTCTTGTCAGGTGTGTTCCACTTGTTCATAAAGCATCCATGTCAAGAGCAACATGGATAATGCTGGATACATGGAGAACAGAGTCATATAACGTCTTGTAGGAACAAAAAATAAAAGAAAACAGCTGAGTCTGAATCTGACCATGCTACAAGACTATACCGACCATACACATTTCGAGTCAGCATTTTAAATCGGAATGTGCTGGTGACTACTGCTGATATGGTCAGTTTGAGCTTCATAACTCTAATTATGAAAAAGAAAATGCATTGAAATCAACTTGATCTGGCGTTGCCGATTTTTACATGTATACACCCATTTGGAGGCAAATCAAACAAATTAACCACGGCGGACTGCTCCAACTACGAGCAGGACCAACCCCAAAATAGCAAATTGCAGCCAAGAGACAAGAGGAGGGCTAAGCTAAGTAGCTAATCATTCACCTCTCCCGGAGCAAACGACGAGCAAGCACGCCAGTAGAGCCGCCTTGAGCAACCCGCGACGCTCCATGCCCTGAAACTTAAGAGAGAAAATCAGAGTAGACTCCAGCGAAAATCCCGCCAATCTTAGCGCACAGGAGCCACGGAATCGCCTTACCGGAGGGCCGAATCGCCTTACTAGAGCCGGGGAATGTGCCGACGATCCAGCATTATCCAGCATTATCCATTACCTCATAGCATCGGCCACGAACCTGGTGGCCGATGGGCTTGGCCGGCGCTGCTCCGACGAGGGGCGTCACTCCGGCAAGGAGGAGGCCCGTGCGGCGAGGAGGAGACCGGATCCGGAGTGGCCGGACGTCCCGCGGCCGGATCCGGGCGCGAGGTTCTTGACCCAGGTGGATATGGATGCGAGATTGGCCTTCTGGACGAGGTTGCGGAGCTCGGCCCGGAGCTGGTCGGGGTCGGGAGCGGGTAGCCTGAGCGAGTCGGGCTCCGGGTCGGAGGGGTCGTCGATCCTGAGCCCGCGCTCGCACTCGGCAAGGGCCTCCTCGTAGGCGCGGTTGTCGCTGGCGGCCTCATAGAGAGTAATAGCATAAATCTATTAGTTTACAGGGCTTTGATTCCAAAAAACTACCACTTTTTAATTTTTCTCAGAAAGCTACCGAACGCGCGGTCCGCTGTTTCAAAAAACCCAAACCCGCGGTGACTAGCGATTTAACCCGTTTTCTGACGGACCGGGCCCATCTGTCAGCCCACGTGGCCACGCGCGCTCACGGCGCGGCCGTTAACGGCCGTTAGCCGACCGGCCCGGTCGGAACTGGGGTAAATAACCGCTCGGTCGGTCGGGCGCACCCACCCGCTCGCACACTCTCTCGTGCTCGCTCGCTCACTCCCCTGCTCTCACTCCCCTGCTCCAGTACGAGCTCGCCGCCGCTCGCCGTCTTCGAGGCCGGTGGCCGTCGACCTCCTTGCCGCAATGCCTTCCTGGAACGACGAGGAAACCAGCTCGGAGGAGGAGTGCGAGGTTGTCAGCATGGACATGGGACTTATGGTAAGTTCTTTGCCACCTAGGGTTAGGGTTAGGGTTAGGTGCTAGTAGCCCTAGGCTACAGCCATGGATGTTGCTGAGTGTAGTGTTGTTGTTGTGTGTGTGATACTGTTCTTGATTAGTGAGGGTGGGGTTTGATTGTAGGATTGAGGTAACCTAGGGTTCATCTCTGTACAGTGTTAGGGTTCATGCTGATTTGGAGATTTTTTAGTGATCAGGTTTAAAGAACAGTGCTTGTTGATTCTGGTATTGAGTGGAGATTGAAACCAGTGTTTGTTGGTTATTATGGTTGCAGGAGGAACCAGACACCACTGTGGAGCCCCTTTTCTGTGGCCAACTTGAGCTTGCTCATCCCAAGTGCATTCTGCACCAACTGAGGCCTATTAAGCGTGTTGCTTTTGAAGGGCCTGTAACAGGAAGGCGTTTCTATGGCTGCCCAGTCCAGGTTAGATGCCCATTAAGTTTTCTGTTATGGATGTTCAGTGATGTTTGATATGATGCAGCATTTTGTTTGATATGACAGTCACATATGTATTTTTGTCACTTTGGTAACTTAATCATGGCATTGTAATAACTTATCATATCTCATTTATGTTATTCATAGTTAGAAAATCTCAAGTTTATCAAGTAGGTTGTAGAGTGGGGCCATAGTCTTATCACATTTACAAATGCAGGAAAATGGTGTGAATTGTGGTGTTGTAGAGTGGGTTGATGGGCCTTGGCCAACTGTTCTTCAGAGATGTTTGTGCAAACTATGGGAGATGTTCCATGAGCAGAACTTTGGAAGGGTACAGGACAAGGAGAAGTTTGAGAAGGAGTTGGCCAGGCTTAAGAGTGAACATGAAAGGGAGTTGGCCAAGCTTAGGACTGAAAATGACAAGTTTTGCATTGAGTACACCAAGCTTGTTGATGATGTATCCAAGATGTTTGATTGGCAGGATGGTAGGGTGGACAAGAAGGTGTACCAGAAACAAGTGGAGGAGGAAGAACTTGAGAAGAAGAAGAAGAAGGAGCTAGAGGAGAAAGCTATGTCGGAGGTGCAGATGGAAAAGCTCAAACTTGCAAAAGAGCAGAGGTGCATTTTGCAGAGCCAAGCTGATATCATCAAGAACACCAGGAAGGCTATGAAGGCTGTTGAAGTTGACAGAGATGTTCTTAAGAAGGAGAAGGCAAAGCTTGAGCTTGTTGTTGCTGAGCTGCTGAAAGAAGGGTATGGCAGCAAGGAGAAGTTAGAGCAAATCAAGGCCATCCTTGAGTCTTGAAGCTTGATCTTGGTGAAGTAAGTACATCCAAAGGCCTTTATATAAGGATGTGGCCTGGCATGACTGCAAGTGATTATGGGTGTACATTTTGGGGGAATGTGAAGTTTAACCTAGTGCAAGAACCTTATTTCCTATGTTGTTAAGTTGTAATGGATCACCTATTAAGTAGTGGAAATGGATCTCTTATGCTACTAAGTTGTGGAAATGTAGAATGTATGCTATTAAGTGTTCAACTTGATCTTATATCTTTTATATGTTATTTGTTAGCCTACTAATATTATTTCTGTGGGTATTTGGGCTTATTGGCCCACTAGTCTTTGACCAAATGCAACCCTAGGCCTGCTAAACCCAACCCCATCCATCTGTCAATATAAACCCCTCCCCACCCCCACCCTTTCCCAGTTACTCCACCAGCCGCCACCCAAAAGAAAACCACAGATGGATCCTGACATGGGAGATGTCACAGAGGAAGAGGGGGAGGCTGTGGAGGTTAGGACAGCAGCAGCAGCACAGAGGAGGAGGAGGAGGAGGCGCAGGCAGAGGGCACAAGAGGCGGCCCAGGATGAGCAGCAAGAGGAGTTCAACCGCCGACTCTCCGACAAGGTACTGGAGAAGTGCAATGATGAAGAACTAGAGATGGTTTTCACTGGTGGCAGGGGAAGGTCATTCATGGAGATAATTAGGTGGGCAAGGATGAGGGCAGTCATGGCTCCTCATCCAGCAACTAGGGCCAAGTGGGTCCGTTTCTTTGAGCGCTATGACTGATATTTGTGAGATTTGGATGTAATCTATCTTTCTAGCTATCTGTAAGTTAATTTGAGAGATAATTTTGGTAGTATTTGTGAGATTTGGATGTAATCTATGAGACTATCTTTCTATCTATGTAACATTTGGATGTTTCTGAATAAATGTATGCATTTGGTCAGTTATGTATATCTCAGTATCTTATAATGCACTTGGTCAGCAACACCATCAATTTATCAAGTGTTGAATCCACATATAGATAAAAGTTGCAGATGAATTGAAGTTGCAGACAAGTGCAGAATCCACATAAAGTACCATATTACAAACCAAATCAAACAGTGCAGCATCAAGTACTTAGTGAGGCAGTGTTATGACAAACCAAATCAAACAGTGCACTTGCATACATAGTAGTTCAACCACTTCAGCTAGTTACCACTTGCATAAAAGTAATCTTTCAGCCTCCCAGATGGCTTCCTGACCCTCTTTGATCCATCCTGCATAGCACTTGTAGCAGATTGTCTAGGAGCAATGAAAGATCCATTGCCAGCTCTATTGGCAGCAGCTGACCTGGTGTTCTTTGCTGGAGAAGACCTTGATGACCTTGCGTTCTTTGCTGGAGAAGACCTTGATCCATTGCCAGAAATAGTTGTGTTCTTCTTCTTGGGAGGTGGTACTAGTGTTGAAGAAGAGGTGTTGGGCCTGCTCTTATTGAGAGGTGGTGGTACTGCTGTTGTAGCTGGAGCTGCCATTTTCCTTGACCTAGAAGCTGTCTGTGTTGACACACTTGTTATTGAGGAGGAGTTGGTGCAGGTGCAGAGGCAGCAGGTACCCTTGGTGGCCTTTGTGCAGTTGCAGCCATTGAAGAACCAGCCTCAGAGTAGTTTGCTCTATTTTCCTACACAACAATATTAGTTAGAACTATTTTCCTACAAATGAAATGAATGTAACAATGCAATGAATGTAACAATGGAATGAATGGACATACCTGGTGCTTGTTCAGCCTCATCTGGAACTTAGGTTTCAAAGGGACACCACAATTGTTGATCCTGTGCCCTTGCTTCTTGCAGTTGCTGCATGTCACTGTACCAATCCTAGAAGTATCCTTTTTAGCTGGCACCTCAAACAGACCTTTCCTCCTGGCAGTTTGTTTTTTACCTTTCTTTTCTCTAAAAACAGGGGGAGAAATATCATCACCAGGTGTATGAGGCCAATGGTCAGGACCTGGCACAGGGAATATTATGTGCTTATATGTTTCACAATACATGGGTTTCTTGAAGAAAGCAGAAACATAGTCTTCAGGGTGTATCTTCACTTTCTGCATTGCAGCAATGGCATGACTACAGGGGACAGCTGTCATGTCCCACCTCCTACAGTCACAGGTCTCATTGTTCAAATTAACACAATATGTGTTTTCAGAGCTACTAGTGACCTGCCATATTCCTGGCCCTGCCATGTATGCTTCACAATATTTAGCCCACTTCTTCCCCTCTTCTAAAATCTCTGAATAAGTAGGTGTGATTTCCCATCTGCATGTCTCTGTCTTCTCTCTGATCTTCTGAAACTTAATCATCAGCTTTGTTCTTATGCCCTCTAACATAGTCCTGATTGGTTTCTTCCTAACATCCAATATCATTCTATTGAATAACATTTTACTCATGGCAAATGTAAACACTAGGTTCAGAAAAATACCTTCTGCCTGTCAGACATAATTGTGTATTTGCCAAACTTATTGCCAGTTCCAATGACTGTTCTCAACTGTGTGAGAAACCATGTCCAACTGTCTGTCTCTTCCTTATCAACAACACCAAAAGCTATTGGAAGGTGTTATTGTTGCCATCCCTCCCTGTAGCTGCCAATATCTGCTGACCAGTGCTTAGCTTGATGAAGCAACCATCCAGACCTGCTAACATGATAACATGAGTGCCTAAGTACATCAATATTTACAAATCATATAAATTTCTGAATACTTACCTATAAATGGCCTGCATCCATTCAGAAAACCCTCCTTGCATGCAAACAAGCAGTAAAACATATAGTGAAACCTTGGGGTAGGAGCTGGGTTAAGTGGGTCCTCATGTGTTGTTACTATGCGCCTACTGCCAGGGTTAGTATCTAGCACACACTGCAGGTAGTCCCTTATTCTGTGATACTGGAGTTTGTGATCTCCTTGCACAACCTCAACTGCTTGCTTCCTTGCCCTATATGCCAAGCTTTTTGGCACATGCACACCAAACTTCTTCTTTGTGTATGACATAATTGTGTCAACACCAGCTCCAGGGTTGGATCTGACTTTATCCTCACAAACCTTAGCAACCCAATTGACTGTCACCTTTGTGTTCTCTCCACTTGCTCCACAAGTGTGATCCAGGTTCATCTTCTTGATACTGAAAGTTGCCTCATGAGCTATCTTGGAGGCAACTATGTAAAACTCACAACCATGTTTTCTCTCAGAGCACCAAGCAATAACCCTAGTTGGTTCATTTCTGTGATACTCAAAATTCCTAAGAGTCCTCACATGAAAATTTTGAAGTGCTTCTCTGAACTAAACTACATTTTCAAAGCACAAATGCATTGAAAACTGCTCATGTGCATCAGGCCTTTTTGGATCATACCATCTCCTCTCCTTCTTCTGCTTCTTCCTACCCTTTCTTCCAGATGGCAGCCTTGGTGCGTCCTCTTCATCACTTATGCCAAAATCACCTGGAAAACAGTACTCATCAGCTTCAGGGACATAATCTTCAAACTTGCTGTGCTCAGGCTCACTGTGAGACTTGCTAGTTGGGCCAGGTTTTCTAACTGGCTTAAGCTTTTTGGCTGCTTTTGTAGTTATAGCAGCAGGATCCACTACTTCTTCATCTTCAGAAACTATTGGTTCTTCCTCCCAAAACTCAGAAGGTTCTGAGTTAGCTGCACAATAGTGCTCTGCAGTATCAGTGCTAGCCTCATCTTCACCCCTACACCAAGCTTTGTAAGAAATTTTCTGCCCTCTGTAATCACCCCTAAAGAACTCAAAATCTGAAGATGATTTGTCATCTTCAACTTCATCTTCTTCCTCTGGTACTTCTTCTTCCTCTGGTACATCTTCTTCTTCTTCATCTGCTTCTTCTTCTACATCTTCTTCTTCCACAACTGTTTTCCCCTTGTTCAAATTGTTGCTTTGATGTGTGTTCATGTAGGGCTCATCAGGGGTTAAAGATGGCAAGCTAGCATTAGAGGCAGGGTGCAGAACACCTTCTTGTGAAACTCTGTAAACAACAGGTTCACCAACATGATCAATGGGGATGTGTTCCTCATCAGCTGGGCTTGGATCAGTAGCTTTTCTGACACTGATGTTCAGTACCTTCTTATCAACAAATAAGTCAAGCATTTCCTCTAATGCCTCCTCACTATCCAGGGCCTCCACACCCTCCAGCCCCTTTCCCTCTTCCTTTACATAAGTCAGAAATGCATCCATGCCATAGCCCTCCAACTCAACCAATGCTAATATGGTCAGATAACTGATATCTGAGGAAACTGAATACTTTTTCTCCATATTATCTATTCCTTGAAAATGTAGCCTCAAGTCCCAAATCTCATCATCTAAGCTGTAGGATTAAATTGACAAACAATTATTTTTTAAGTCACTGAACATTACTGAACTTTCTTCAGATATCAAGAACATCTATGCACTGACCAAATGAACTAACCAAATGCACTTTCTTCTACAGTAGCATGCCAAGAACAAACAATTACTAACCCTAGTTCTAATTTGAACTAAAGCCACGGAAATTTTAACTAAAGGACCCAGAAACATTGACCAGTGCTTACCTCACTCCACCAAAGGACGACGCCCAATGGTGGCCGCCTGCTGGATCAGTGTGGATGCGCTTCGCCACTGCCCTAGCCGCGCGGACTTCCGGATCTGAGCTCGCCGGATCCACATGAGCTGCGGGCGGTGATGGCTGCTGCGACCGCTGCGCCGGGAAGCTCGAGCTGCCTAGCCATTTGCCCACCTCTGAGTGTCCACCGCCCTCCTGGCCGGTGCCGCCTTGCCTCAATAGCTCGCCGCCGATGACATTTGGCTGCGCCACCGCCATCGCCCACCTAGGTCACTGCGGGGGAGAGGAGGGGGAGTGAGAGAGTGTGTGGCCGACCGCCCACTTTGGTTCCGACCGGACCCGGGTCGGCTAACGGCCGTTAACGGCCGCGCCGTGAGCGCGCGTGGCCACGTGGGCTGACAGATGGGCCCGGTCCGTCAGGAAACGGGTTAAATCGCTAGTCACCGCGGGTTTGGGTTTTTTGAAACAGCGGACCGCGCGTTCGGTAGCTTTCCGAGAAAAATTAAAAAGTGGTAGTTTTTTGGAACCAAAGCCTGTAAACTAGTAATTTTATGCTATTTACTCCCTCATAGAGGAGGAGGGCGCGGAAGTGGGCGAGCTCGAGGGAGTCGGGCGCGAGGTCGATGGCGCGGCGCGCGGCGGGGTCGGTGAGGACGGCGGCGGCGCGGGAGTGGACGGTGCCGTGGGCGCGGGGGAGGAGCGGCGACCCCTCGCCGTGGCGGGCGCGGGCCTCCTTCATGAGGCGCAGCGCCTTGGGCTGGTTGCCCCGCTGGAGGCAGGCGAGGGCCTGGTCGCACTGGGCCCGCACGGTGGCGGGGTCCGGGCCCGCCGCCGTCGGTGCATTGGCGAGGCGGAGTAGGGCGCCAGCGGGCGGATGCGGGGGCGGAGTAGGGTTTGGTGTGGGCTGCGCTTCTTTCAGCCCATCGGGGGGGGATGAGATCCCGCGGCCGGATCCGAAGATAGCCCCCATCTGCTGGCTGGCTGACAGTAAAGATTCTCTGCCATCTGCTGGGCAAAGAGAAAGGATGGACCGTTGCAGTGTATTGGCATCTGCTGACACCTCTTTGTCGTCCGCTAGCAGATGACAAAGATCTTTTTCATCCGCCAGCAGACGACAAAGAAATGATAGATGGCAAAGACCTTCTTTGCCGTCAGCCAGTTCTTTGCCGCTTGTTATCTGGTAGCTGATGGCAAAGACCTTCTTTGTCGTCAGCAAGCAGATGGCAAAGAACTGGCAGACGGCGAAATCCCTGATTCATGTAGTGTTATCACCTCCATAACCGAGAAATATCTCCTTAGTCCTCTAAGGATAATTTTGACCGCTTTCAAGTGATCCACTCCTGGATCAATATCGTACACCCTTGCCAAACTCATGCCAAGGTACACAATAGGTTTGGTACACAACATAGCATACTTTATATAACCTATGGCTGGGGCATAGGGAATGACTTTCATTCTCTTTCTATTTTCTGTCGTGGTCGTGTTTTGAGTCTTACTCAACTTTACACCTTGCAATACAGGCAACAACTCCTTCTTTGACTGTTCCATTTTGAATTACTTCAAAAATCTTGTCAACGTATGTACTCATTGAAAAATCTTATTAAGCGTCTTGATCTATCTCTATAGATCTTGATGCCCAATATGTAAGCAGCTTCACCGAGGTCTTTTTTTAAAAAACTCCTTTCAAACACTCCTTTATGCTTTCCAAAAAATTCTACATCATTTCCGATCAACAATATGTCATTCACATATACTTATCAGAAAGACTATAGTGCTGCCACTCACTTTCTTGTAAATACAAGCTTCACCGCATGTCTGTATAAAACCATATGCTTTGATCACCTTATCAAAGCTTATATTCCAATTCCAAGATGCTTGCACCAGTCCATAGATGGATCGCTGGAGCTTGCACACTTTGTTAGCACCTTTAGGATTGACAAAACCTTCTTGTTGCATCATATATAATTCTTCTTTAAGAAATCCATTAAGGAATGTAGTTTTGACATCCATTTGTCAGATTTCATAAAATGTGGCAATTGCTAACATGATTCGGACATACTTAAGCATCGCTATGAGTGAGAAAATCTAATCGTAGTAAACACCTTGAACTTGTCGAAAACTTTTTGCGACAATTCGAACTTTGTACATAGTAACACTACTATCAGTGTATGTCTTCCTCTTGAAGATCCATTTATTCTCAATGGCTCGCCGATCATCGGGCAAGTCAGTCAAAATCCATACTTTGTTCTCATACATGGATCCTATCTCAGATTTCATAGCCTCAAGCCATTTTGCGGAATCTGGGCTCATCATCGCTTCCTCATAGTTCGTGGGTTCGTCATGGTCAAGTAACATGACCTCCAGAACATGATTGCCGTACCACTCTGGTGCGGACCTTACTCTAGTTGACCTACGAGGTTCGGTAGTAACTTGATCTGAAGTTTCATGATCCTCATCATTAGCTTCCTCACTAATTGGTGTAGGCATCACCGGAACTGATTTCTGTGATGAACTACTTTCCAACTTGAGATAATGTACAAGTACCTCATGAAGTTCTACTTTCCTCCCACCCACTTCTTTCGAGAGAAACTCCTTCTCTAGAAAGGATCCATTCTAAGCAACGAAGATCTTGCCTTCGGATCTGTGATAGAAGGTGTACCCAACAGTTTCTTTTGGGTATCCTATGACGACACATTTCTCCGATTTGGGTTCGAGCTTATCAGGTTGAAGCTTTTTCACATAGGCGTCGCAGCCCCAAACTTTAAGAAACGACAACTTGGGTTTCTTGCCAAACCACAGTTCATATGGTGTCGTCTCAATGGATTTAGATGGTGCCCTATTTAACGTGAATGCAACTGTCTCTAATGCATAACCCCAAAACGGTAGTGATAAATCGGTAAGAGACATCATAGATCGCATCATATCTAATAAAGTGCGGTTATGACGTTCGGACACACCATTACACTGTGGTGTTCCAGGTGGCATGAGTTGCGAAACTATTCCACATTATTTCAAATGAAGACCAAACTCGTAACTCAAATATTTGTCTCCGCGATCAGATCGTAGAAACTTTATTTTCTTGTTACGATGATTTTCCACTTCACTCTCAAATTCTTTGAACTTTTCAAATGTTTCAGACTTATGTTTCATCAAGTAGATATACCCATATTTGCTCAAATCATCTGTGAAGGTCAGAAAATAACGATACCTTCCGCGAGCCTCAACACTCATTGGATCGCATACATCAGTATGTATTATTTCCAATAAGTCAGTTGCTCGCTCCATTGTTCCGAAGAACGGAGTCTTCAGTCATCTTACCCATAAGGCATGGTTCGCAAGCATCAAGTGATTCATAATTAAGTGATTCCAAAAGCCCATCAGCATGGAGTTTCTTCATGCGCTTTACACCAATATGACCTAAACGATAGTGCCACAAATATGTTGCACTATCATTATCAACTTTGCATCTTTTCGCATCAATATTATGAATATGTGTATCACTACGATCGAGATTCAATAAACCATTCACCTTGGGTGTATGACCACAGAAGGTTTTATTCATGTAAACAGAATAACAATTATTCTTTGACTTAAATGAATAACCGTATTGGAATAAACATGATCCAATCATATTATGCTCAACGCAAACACCAAATAACATTAATTTTAGGTTCAACACTAATCCCAAAGGTAAAGGGAATGTGCGATGGTGATCTTATCAACCTTGGAATCACTTCCAACACACATCGTCACCTTGCCCTCAACTAGTCTTTATTCATTTTGTAACTCCTGTTTCGAGTTACTAATCATAGCAACTGAACCAGTATCAAATACCCAGGGGCTACTATGAACACTAGTAAAGTACACATCAATAACATGTATATCATATATACTTTTGTTCACTTTGCCATCCTTCTTATCCGCCAAGTATTTGTGGCAGTTCTGCTTCCAGTGACCATTTCCTTCGCAGTAGATGCACTCAGTTTCAGGCTTGGGTCTAGCTTTGGGCTTCTTCATGGGAGTGGCAACTTGCTTGCCATTATTCTTGAAGTTCCCTTTCTTTCTCTTGCCCTTTTACTTGAAACTAGTGGTCTTGTCAACCATCAACATTTGATGCTTTCCTTGATTCCTACCTTCGTCAATTTCAGTATCACGAAGAGCTCGGGAATTGTTTTCGTCATCCCTTGCATATTATAGTTCATCACAAAGTTCCAGTAACTTGGTGATAGTGACTAGAGAACTCTGTCAATCACTATTTTATCTGGAAGATTAAATCCCACTTGATTCAAGCGATTGTAGTACTCAGACAATCTAAGCACATGCTCACTGGTTGAGCTATTCTCCTCCATCTTGTAGGCAAAGTACTTGTCAGAGGTCTCATACCTCTTGACTCGGGCATGAGTCTGAAATACCAATTTCAGCTCTTGGAACATCTTATATGCTCCGTGGCATTCAAAACGTTCTTGAAGTCCCGGTTCTAAGCCGTAAAGCATGGCGCACTAAACTATGAAGTAGTTATCATACCGAGCTTGCCAAACGTTCATAACGTCTACATCTGCTCCTGCAATAGGTTTGTCACCTAGCGATGCATCAAGGACATAATTCTTCTGTGCAGCAATGAGGATAATCCTCAGATCACGGACCTAGTCCGCATCATTGCTACTATCATGTTTCAACATAGTTTTTATCTAGGAACATATCAAAAATAAACGGGGAGCTACATCGTGAGCTATTGATTACAACATAGATATGCAAACACTACCAGGACTAAGTTCATGATAAGTTAAGTTCAATTAATCATATTACTTAAGAACTCCCACTTAGATAGACATCCCTCTAGTCATCTAAATGATCACGTGATCCATATCAACTAAACCATGTCCGATCATCACGTGAGATGGAGTAGTTTTCAATGGTGAACATCTCTATGTTGATCATATCTACTATATGATTCACGCTCGACCTTTCGGTCTCAGTGTTCCGAGGCCATATCTGCATATGCTAGGCTCGTCAAGTTTAACCCGAGTATTCTGCGTGTGCAAAACTGGCTTGCACCCGTTGTATGTCAGCGTAGAGATTATCACACCCGATCATCAAATGGTGTCTCAACACGAAGTACTGTCGCAACGGTGCATACTCAGGGAGAACACTTATACCTTGAAATTTTAGTAAGGGATCATCTTATAAAGCAACCGTCGTACTGAGCAAAATAAGATGCATAAAAGATAAACATCACATGCAATCAAAAATATGTGACATGATATGGCCATCATCATCTTGTGCCTTTGATCTCCATCTCCAAAGTACCATTATGATCTCCATCGTCACCGGCATGACACCATGATCTCCATCATCTTGATCTTTATCAACGTGTCATCACATGGTCGTCTCGCCAACTATTGCTTTTGCAACTATTGCTATCGCACAGCGATAAAGTAAAGAAATTATATGGCACTTGCATCTTATGCAATAAAGAGACAACCATAAGGTTCCTCCCAGTTGCCGATAACTTTAACAAAACATGATCATCTCATACAACAATTTATATCTCATCATGTTTTGACCATATCACATCACAACATGCCCTGCAAAAACAAGTTAGACGTCCTCTACTTTGTTGTTGCAAGTTTTACGTGGCTGCTACGGGCTTCTAGCAAGAACCGTACTTACCTACACATCAAAACCACAACGATTTTTCGTCAAGTGTGTTGTTTTAACCTTCAACAAGGACCGGACGTAGTCAAACTCGATTCAACTAAAGTTGGAGAAACAGACACCCGCTAGCCACCTGTGTGCAAAGCACGTCGGTAGAACCAATCTCATGAACGCGGTCATGTAATGTCGGCCCGGGCCGCTTCATCCAACAATACGCTGAATCAAAGTAAGACATTGCTGGTAAGCAGTATGACTATTATCACCCACAACTCTTTGTGTTCTACTCGTGCATATAACATCTACGCATAGACCTGGCTCGGATGCCACTATTGGGGAACGAAGTAATTTCAAAAACAAATTCCTACGCACACGCAAGATCCATCTAGGTGATGCATAGCAACGAGCGGGGAGAGTGTGTCCACGTACCCTCGTAGACCAAGAGCAGAAGCGTTAAGTAACGCGGTTGATGTAGTCGAACGTCTTCGCGATCCAACCGATCAAGTACCGAACGCACGGCACCTCCGCGATCTGCACACGTTCAGCTCGGTGACATCCCTCGAACTCTAGATCCAGCTGAGGCCGAGGGAGAGTTCCGTCAGCACGACGGCGTGGTGATGGTGATGATGAAGTTACCGGCGCAAGGCTTCGCCTAAGCACTACGACGATATGACCGAGGTGTAAAACTATGGAGGGGGGCACCGCACACGGCTAAGAGATTGTTTGTTGTGCTATTGGGGTGCCCCTGGCCACGTATATAAAGGAGGGAGGGAGAGAGGAGGACGGCCAGGTTTGGGCGCGCCAGGGGGCAGTCCTACTTGGAATCCTAGTCCAAGTAGGATTCGGCCCCTCCCTTTTCCTTTCTTCCACCGGAGGGAAAGGTAAGGGAGAGAGAGGGGGAAGGAAAGAGGGGGGGGGGCCTCCCCTAGTCCAATTCGGTTTGAGCAAGGGGAGGGGCGCCCCTCTCACATGGCCCTTTCTCCTCTCCTCCAATAAGGCCCACTAGGCCCAATACTTCTCCCGGGGGGTTCCGGTAACCTCCCGGTACTCCGGAAAAATGCCCGAACCATTCGGAACCATTCTGATGTCCAAATGCAACCTTCCAATATATGAATCTTTATCTCTCGACCATTTCGAGACTCCTCGTCATGTCAGTGATCTCATCCGTGACTCCGAACAAACTTCGGTACATCAAATCACATAACTCATAATACAAACCGTCGTCGAACGTTAAGCGTGCGGACCCTACGGGTTCGAGAACTATATAGACATGACCGAGACACATCTCCGGTCAATAACCAATAGCGGAACCTGGATGCTCATATTGGCTCCTACATATTCTATGAAGATCTTTATCGGTCAAACCGCATAACAACATACGTTGTTCCCTTTGTCATCAGTATGTTACTTGCCCGAGATTCGACCGTCGGTATCATCATACCTAGTTCAATCTCATTACCGGCAAGTCTCTTTACTTGTTCCGTAATGCATCATCCCGCAACTAACTCATTAGTCACATTGCTTGCAAGGCTTGTGGTGATGTGCATTACCGAGAGGGCCCAGAGATACCTCTCCGATACACGGAGTGACAAATCCTAATCTCGATCTATGCCAACCCAACAAACATCTTCGGAGACACCTGTAGAGCATCTTTATAATCACCCAGTTACGTTGTGACATTTGATAGCACACAAGGTGTTCCTCCGGTATTCGGGAGTTGCATAATCTCATAGTCTGAGGAACATGTATAAGTCATGAAGAAAGCAGTAGCAATGAAACTATAACAATCATAATGCTAAGCTAACGAATGGGTCTTGTCCATCACATCATTCTCTAATCATGTGATTGCTACCTCTTGAGCACTGCGTTGGTTTTCCCTTGAAGAGGAAAGGGTGATGCAGCAAAGTAGCGTAAGTATTTCCCTCAGTTTTTGAGAACCAAGGTATCAATCCAGTAGGAGGCTACACGCAAGTCCCTCGCACCTACACAAACAAATAAATCCTCGCAACCAACGCGATAAGGGGTTGTCAATCCCTACACGGTCACTTACGAGAGTGAGATCTGATAGATATGATAGGATAATATTTTTGGTATTTTTTGGATAAAGATGCAAAGTAAAGTAAACAAAATAAAAATGGCAAAAGAAATAGCTAAGTGTTGGAAGATTAATATGATGGAAAATAGACCCGGGGGCCATAGGTTTCACTAGTGGCTTCTCTCAAGAGCATAAGTATTTTACGGTGGGTGAACAAATTACTGTTGAGCAATTGACAGAATTGAGCATAGTTATGAGAATATCTAGGTATGATCATGTATATAGGCATCACGTCCGAGACAAGTAGACCGACTCCTGCCTGCATCTACTACTATTACTCCACACATCGACCGCTATCTAGCATGCATCTAGAGTATTAAGTTCATAAGAACAGAGTAACGCTTTAAGCAAGATGACATGATGTAGAGGGATAAATTCATGCAATATGATAAAAAAAACCATCTTGTTATCCTCGATGGCAACAATACTATACGTGCCTTGCTGCCCCTACTGTCACTTGGAAAGGACACCGCAAGATTGAACCCAAAGCTAAGCACTTCTCCCATTGCAAGAAAGATCAATCTAGTAGGCCAAACCAAACTGATAATTCGAAGAGACTTGCAAAGATAACCAATCATACATAAAAGAATTCAGAAGATTCAAATATTGTTCATAGATAAACTTGATCATAAACCCACAATTCATCGGTCTCAACAAACACACCGCAAAAGAAGATTACATCGAATAGATCTCCACGAGAGAGGGGGAGAACATTGTAATGAGATCCAAAAAGAGAGAAGAAGCCATCTAGCTAATAACTATGGACCCGAAGGTCTGAGGTAAACTACTCACACTTCATCGGAGAGGCTATGGTGTTGATGTAGAAGCCCTCCGTGATCGATGCCCCCTCCGGCGGAGCTCCGGAACAGGCCCCAAGATGGGATCTCGTGGGTACAGAAGGTTGCGGTGGTGGAATTAGGTTTTTGGCTCCGTATCTGATCGTTTGGGGGTACGTAGGTATATATAGGAGGAAGGAGTACCTCGGTGGAGCAACGTGGGGCCCACGAGGGTGGAGGGCGCGCCTAGGGGGTAGGCGCGCCCCCTACCTCGTGGCTTCCTGCTTGATTTCTTGACGTAGGGTCCAAGTCCTCTGGATCATGTTCGATCCGAAAATCACGTTCCCGAAGGTTTCATTCCGTTTGGACTCCATTTGATATTCTTTTTCTGCGAAACTCTGAAATAGGCAAAAAACAGCAATTCTAGGTTGGGCCTCCGGTTAATAGGTTAGTCCCAAAAATAATATAAAAGTGAATAATAAAGCCCAATAATGTCCAAAACAGAAGATAATATAGCATGGAGCAATCAAAAATTATAGATACGTTGGAGACGTATCAGTGATCCCGTTCATCAAATGACAACACATGTCTATGGTCAGGAAACATAACCATCTTTGATTAACGAGCTAGTCAAGTAGAGGCATACTAGGGACACTCTGTTTTGTCTATGTATTCACACATGTACTAAGTTTCTGGTTAATACAATTCTAGCATGAATAATAAACATTTATCAGGATATAAGGAAATATAAATAACAACTTTATTATTGCCTCTAGGGCATATTTCCTTCAATGGGTCTAAACTAAGAGATCTTGTCAGCCCCTTTAACTTTACGTATGAGAGTGAGGACAGCGTAGTTTAGACGAGAAATATCCACGGTTCCCAACCAGAAGCCTTGGATGATAGCATGGACGAGGCCCCGAAGCTGGGGCCAGAATTGCCTGAAGAAGGGGATGGTGAATCCGTCTAGGCCCGAGGCCGAATTGGATTTAGCGGAGCAGACAGTTTCAAAAATCTCCTCGTCAGAAAGGGGGAACATCAAGGCCTCGTTTTTGTCATTAGAAACCTGCTCCCGTGTCGTCCATACGGAATGTGCTAATCTAAATCCAACCTCGGGTTTAGCAGAGAGGAGGGAGGAGAAGAATTCGACCACATGAGACATGATCTGTGAATGGTCAGATACCCTGGAGTTATTGATGATCAGGCTATCAATCAGGCAGCGGCGACGCCTCCCGTTAGCAATGGCGAAGAAATAAGCGGTTGGAGAATCGCCTTTCAAAGTCCAGTTAATGGTGCCTCTTTGCCTCCAATACACCTCAGCCTGACGGTGTAAAGCCATAAGGGCCTCCTCTTACGCATAATGGGTCTGCCATTCAGGAAGAGAAAGCCCAGGGCCATCAGCCCGCGCATCAAGGGAATCAATTTGGGTCGTAAGCCGCAGCTTATCACGCCTTGACTCAGTAGCATGGTTCCTGGCCCAGCCACGAAGGAATTTTTTCGCAAGAGATATGAACACTAGTGCCAATCGTCCATCGGACCAAAAGAGCGATGGTCAGAGGGCAGGAAGGAAGAAATTTTAGACGAGAGCCACTCAGAGAAGCCATCAACAAGAAGCCACGAAGCGTCGAATTGAAATCGCGGGGAGGAAACAGTGCGGATCCCATCGTCGAGAACTAGGGGGCATGATCAGATCCCACTATGGGCAGAGCCCGAAGAGAAGCCCGTAGGAACAAGGAGTCCCAGCTGGGACAAATAAAAACACGGTCAAGTACAGATCTGATAAGAGAAGATTGGTGGTTCGTCCATGTGAAACGAGCACCCATCCTAGGGACTTCACGGATAGCTGAGTCACGGATGAAAGCGTTGAAAGCATCGGCAAGCGGCCAGGAGAAGTTAGGGGAGTTTTTGTCCAAAGGGGAGCGCATTAAGTTGAAATCACCACCGATAAGCAAGGGGAGACCACAAGATTCAATCTTAATCAAAATTTCATCCAAAAACATGTGGGAGACAAAAGTGGTCAACCGGGCCATAAACAACCATAACTTCCCAGAGCACGTTGAGGGATCGGTGAGACATTACAGTGCTAGCCCAAAAGATGCCATGATCGAAGGCAACAAAATCAAACATATCTCTTTTAGTACCAAATAGAATTCCACCGGAGTGGCCCAAGGAAGCCAGATAGTTCCAATCAAATCTATCGATCCCAGCAACTGCAGACAGTTCATTAGGGGAGAAAGAGGGTTTTAGCATTTTGACAAGGCCAATGATGTCAATATTATTGTTCCGAACAATATCTTTTAGCTGGTCTCTGCACCCCCTAGCGCCGAAATCTCTGATGTTCCAAAACAGAGCCTTCATCGGAAGGAAAGATTTTTGATGCGGAGGCTCGACCAGCATGAGGCAATGCAGGATTTAGCACATTTGCCTGCCCCACGCCGAGGCGCAGCAAAGGACGCCTGATCCCTATCAGGTGCCTCCGCGACCCCACCAGCCACAACCGGTGTGGGCCCAGCCTGTGAAGCAGCATCCTTGGCCCTGGCAATATCAGCCTGGGGCACTTCATTGGCCTGAATAACATCTGGCAAGGCAGAGGGAGAGCCAAAACTAGAATCAAAAGAAATGCCCACATCCGATAAAATATGCAGAAGATGTTCATTGGAATGCGACGGAAGAACTAACCGAACAGGAGAAGTAACGGGCCGGGGAGGGGTTGGAGGACACGATGGAGTACTTGAGGGGGAGGTCCCTGGCCGCAGCGCATCGCGCCGCCCGGTCGGCCACCCGCTCGCCGCTGTTGGAGACCCGGCCGATTTTGCGTGCTGTGGAAGCGGGGGAACACACCGGCCGGCGTGGGGCGGGCACGGCTCGGAGAGGCCGCCGCAGAGGAAGGGCCCGAGGCCGCACCCAGATCAGCTTCGAGCCTGCGGCACATCCCAACCGCAGACTACTTAGATCCCTCCGAGGCCTTGCTGCGCGCGGAAAATTTCTTGACAGATGATTTCTTCTTCTTCTTCTTGGACACGGGGCTGGCAGGGGGTAGATCTTCGATGCCAGAGAGGGAAGGCGATGCCGGGAGAGCCGGGAGGTTAGAACAGACGCCGGAGAAGGGGGTGTCCCTCATCCCATCAGAAGCAGTAGCCCCTACTCCGACGTCACCAGCCGCATCCTTATTCCCACCCCTCACGGAGCATTCTCCTTAAGCAGGTCATGATCTTCAGAAGTGAGGCCATCCCACTCAGACTGCGTGAATTGATGCTCGGCACCAGGGTTCAAGTCGTCAGGAAGGCCATCATCATCCTTGTCTGAGGCTGGCCGAGGGGGCGGGGGAGGGGGCGAAGCCGGATTGGCTGCACCCTCGACCCATACCCTGAGCCGGTACCCACCAGCGGAGGGGAAGACATTCACCGAACCGCGGATGCAGAGCGGATCCACACACCAAACCCGCAGCCGGACAGGACCCAAGACAAGCAGTGACGCCGGATCGACCTCAATAGGTTTGCCGATAAGAACTCCAAAAGCCATGAGGAAGGTTGGTGACCGGAGCGTAGGTGGGACATCATCAACAAGTACCCAAACATCTGACAAGGGAGAGATAGCTTTAGAACCATTGGATGCGGCCTTGACAGAGACAACAAGGTGGTTGAGGGGGAGGATAAAACTAGTACATGACGAGATCATCCGCAAGCTTTCTTTGGAGGGGAAAATAGCTGCAAATTCAAACTCCGACAACTGGCGGATCTGCCAATCCCAGCCGCCATTGTCCCATAACTGAAGCTCATCGAGGAGAACCTGGGGAGAGATTTTCTTGTCTTTGACGGTGATTATGCCAGCATTAGAGAGAGCAGGGATGGGAATCACTTGAGGGATCTCGCTGTCAAGCGCGAAAAAGGCACAGCCAGGGAGGCCGAGGCCGTAGTGAAGGAAAGCGGGCGGCTTTTGACGGTTCTGGCAATCAACAGTGAGGTGCCCGTCCTCCCTGTAGACGAGGCAAAACGGGGGGTTTTGGCAGCGAGACTGAAAATGGTCCGGGCGGTGGCAGGCGAAGCAGGTGAGGGTGGGATTGGCCACTTGATTTGGAGGAGGAGCACGCGCCGGTGCAAGAGGAGGAGGAGGAGGAGGGAGGATTCCGTCCCCATAGAGTCCATAAGCAGACCCCGAGCCATCGGAGGGAGGGCGGCAGCCCGGCACCCCAGAGGACCCGCGGGGCACGAACCGGCCATGGCCACCAGCCGAGGCCACCGGAGGATGGGCCGGGGCTCGCGCCGGAACCGCCGCACCGCGAGGGCGGACCAACAGAACCAGCCTTGCTCGCCGCGGCCGCCACCTCCCAGGGGTCCAAGGGGCGCGACGAGGAACCACCAGGAAGAACAGAGGGCCCGGCCGCAGCAGATCCAGAACCATGGGACGAAGGACCGCCGAGCTCCACCGCGGCCGCCTCCGCCCGAGCACGGTCCGCCTGGAGTTTGGAGCGCAGGGCCGCCTCGTACTCCAGATCCACCTCCCCCTCCATTGAGCCCTCCCGCTGGCGCTTCTGGCCAGACATGGCCTCACAGGAGGAGCCGCGCGAGCGATCCATCGAGAGGGCCGACGCGAACGAGAGGGAGAGAGGTGGAGGAGGACTAGATCTGGAGAAAAAGCGGATGAAGAAGCGATGGCGCAGCAGGTCAGAGGAGGAGGCTGGGAACCCTAGAAATGGGGGGGGACCCCTCCGGACCCATATATACCCCGACCGCGCCAGGCCGGGGCTGATGGGTTGGGCCAGAGGGGGTACGGGGGGGAGGGCCTGGGCCACCCGAGGCCTGATAACCCACAAGTATAGGGGATCAATTGTAGCCTCTTTCGATAAGTAAGAGTGTCGAACCCAACGAGGAGCTATAGGTAGAACAAATATTCCCTCAAGTTCTATCGACCACCGATACAACTCTACGCACACTTGACGTTCGCTTTACCTAAAACAAGTATGAAACTAGAAGTACTTTGTAGGTGTTTTTGGATAGGTTTTCAAGATAATAAAGAGCGAGTAAATAAAAGCTAGGGGCTGTTTAGATGAAGACTCAACTAAATTAGTTTTAGTAAAGAGGTTTTTGTTACGAGAAAGTTATTTGTCCCTAGGCAATCGATAACTAGACCGGTAATCATTATTGCAATTTTATTTGAGGGAGAGGCATAAGCTAACATACTTCCTCTACTTGGATCATATGCACTTATGATTGGAACTCTAGCAAGCATCCGCAACTACTAAAGATCATTAAGGTAAAACCCAACCATAGCATTAAAGTATCAAGTCCTCTTTATCCCATACGCAACAACCCCCTTACTCGGGTTTGTGTTTCAGTCACTCACGCAACCCACTATAAGCGAATCATGAACGTAGTGCAACACCCTACGGCGGGGATCCCTCACGCTTGCGCGACACGGAGAGCACCATAGGACAGCACCAATAATAAAACATGCAACTCAAATCAATCTTGATCATCAAATAACCCATTGGACCAAAGGGATCTACTCAAACATCATAGGATAGCCATACATCATTGGGAAATAATATATAGCGTTGAGCACCATGTTTAAGTAGAGATTACAACGGGTAAGAGAGAGGTTACACCGCTGCATAGAGGGGGGAAGAGTTGGTGATGATGGCGGTGAAGTTGTTGGTGAAGATTCGGTGATGATGATGGCTCCGGTGACGTTCCGGCGCCACCGGAAGAGAGGGGGAGAGGTCCCCCTTCTTCTTCTTCTTCCTTGACCTCCTCCCTAGATGGGAGAAGGGTTTCCCCTCTGGTCCTTGGCCTCCATGGCATGGGAGGGGCGAGAGCCCCTCCGAGATTGGATCTGTCTCTCTGTCTTTCTCTGTTTCTGCGTTCTCCCTGCTGCCCTTTCACCGTTTCGTATATATATGGAGATCTGTAACTCCAATTGGACCGAAACCTTCGCCGTGATTTTTTTACCAAAAATTAGCTTTCTTGCGGCCGAAGAAGGGCATCAACCGCCTTACGGGTGGCCCACGAGGGTCAGGGGCGCGCCCCCCTGCCTCGTGGCCACCTCGGGCACCGTCTCGCGTTGATTTTTCTTCCGGAATTTCCCAAATATTCCAAAAATAATCTCCGTCCGTTTTTATCTCGTTTGGATTCCGTTTGATATGGATATTCTGCGAAACAAAAACATGCAACAAACAGGAACTGGCACTGGGCACTGGATCAATATGTTAGTCCCAAAAATAGTAATAGAAAGTTGCCAAAAAGTATATGAAAGTTGTAGAATATTGGCATGGAACAATAAAAAATTATAGATACGACGGAGACGTATCAGCATCCCCAAGCTTAATTCCTGCTCGTCCTCGAGTAGGTAAATGATAAAAAAGATAATTTTTGATGTGGAATGCTACCTAGCATAATCTTGATCATATGTCTAATCATGGCATGAATATTAAGACACAAGTGATTCAAAGCAATAGTCTATCATATGACATAAAAACAATAATACTTGAGGCCTACTAATAAAGCAATCATGTCTTTTCAAAATAACATGGCCAAAGAATGTTATCCCTACAAAATCATATAGTCTGGCTATGCATCATCTTCACCACACAAAATATTCACATCATGCACAACCCCGATGACAAGCCAAGCAATTGTTTCACACTTTTGACGTTCTCAAACCTTTTCAACTTTCACGCAATACAAGAGCATGAGCCATGGATATAACACTATAGGTGGAATAGAATATGATGGTGGAGGTTGTGTGGAGAAGACAAAAAAGGAGAAAGTCTCACATCGACGCGGCTAATCAACGGGCTATGGAGATGCCCATCAATTGATGTCAATGTGAGGAGTAGGGATTGCCATGCAACGGATGCACTAAAGCTATAAGTATATGAAAGCTCAAACTGAAACTAAGTGGGTGTGCATCCAACTTGCTTGCTCATGAAGACCTAGGGCATTTGAGGAAGCCAATCGTTGGAATATACAAGCCAAGTTCTATAATGAAAATTCCCACTAGTATATGAAAGTGATAACTCAAGAGACTCTCTATATGAAGAACATGGTGCTACTTTGAAGCACAAGTGTGGTAAAAGGATAGTAACATTGTCCCTTCTCTCTTTTCTCTCATTTTTTTATTTTTTTATTTTTTTTCTTTTTTGGTGGGCCTCTTTGGCCTCTCTTTTTTATTTGGGCTTCTTTGGCCTCTTTTATTTTGATAACCTCACATGGGACAATGTTCTAATAATGATGATCATCACACTTTTATTTACTTAGAACTCAATATTACAACTCAATGTCTAGAACAAAGTATGACTCTATATGGATGCCTCCGGCGGTGTACTGGGATGTGCAATGATCTAGCGTAGCAAAGATATCAAAAAACAAACAAGCCATGAAAATATCATGCTAGCTATCTTACGATCATGCAGAGCAATATGACAATGAATGCTCAAGTCATGTATATGATGATGGTGGAAGTTGCATGGCAATATATCTCGGAATGGCTATGGAAATGCCATAATAGGTAGGTATGGTGGCTGTTTTGAGGAAGATATAAGGAGGCTTATGTGTGATATAGCGTATCTTATCACGGGGTTTGGATGCACCGGCGGAGTTTGCACCAACTCTCGAGGTGAGAAAGGGCAATGCACGGTACCGAAGAGGCTAGCAATGATGGAAGGGTGAGAGTGCGTATAATCCATGGACTCAACATTAGTCATAAAGAACTCACATACTTATTGCAAAAATTTATTAGTCATCGAAACAAAGTACTACGCGCATGCTCCTAGGGGGATAGATTGGTAGGAAAAGACCATCGCTCGTCCCTGACCGCCACTCATAAGGAAGACAATCAATAAATAAATCATGCTCCGACTTCATCACATAACAGTTCACCATACGTGCATGCTACGGGAATCACAAACCTCAAGACAAGTATTTCTACTAGTCCACAACTACCCACTAGCATGACTCTAATATCACCATCTTTATATCGCAAAACTATTGCAAGGAATCAAACGTATCATATTCAGTGATCTACAAGTTTTATGTAGGATTTTATGACTAACCATGTGAATGACCAGTTCTTGTCATCTCTCTAAATAGATATAAGTGAAGCAAGAGAGTTTAATTCTTTCTACAAAAGATATGCCCACGCTCTAACAAATATAAGTGAAGCAAAAGAGCATTCTACAAATGGCGGTTTTTTATGTGAAGAGAAACAGGCAATTCAAACTTCAAATGATATAAGTGAAGCACATGAAGCATTCTATAAAGCCATACTCAAAAGATTTAAGTGAAGCGCAATGAGCATTCTATAAATCAACCAAGGGCTACCTCATACCAGCATGGTGCATAAAAGAAAAATGAAAACTAAATGCAAAAGACGCTCCAAGATTTGCACATATCACATGAATGAAACGAATCCGAAAACATACCGATACTTGTTGAAGAAACAGGGGATGCCTTCCGGGGCATCCCCAAGCTTAGACGCTTGAGTCTCCTTGAATATTTACTTGGGGTGCCTCGGGCATCCCCAAGCTTGAGCTCTTTCCTCTCTTCCTTCTTCTCACATCGAGACCTTCTCGATCATCGAACAATTCATCCACACAAAAATTCAACAGAAAACTCGGTAAGACCCGTTAGTATAATAAAGCAAATCACTACTCTAAGTACTGTTGCAAACCAATTCATATTTTGTTTTTGCATTGTGTCCACTGTAATATAGCTTTTCCATGGCTTAATCCACTGATATAAATCGATAGTTTCATCAAAACAAGCAAATTATGCATCAAAAACATAATCTTTCTAAATCAGAACAGTCTGTAATAATATGAACATTCACCATACTTCTGATACTTGAAAAATTCTGCAAAAATTAGGAAAAATAAAAAAAAATTTATAGAAAGACAGTGCAAAAAGAATCAGAACTGTTTGATGTTCCAGTAAAAAATTAAAAATCACGCACTAGAGCCAAAGTTTCTGTCCTGCACCGTACAAACCAACAAGCATTGTAAACATCCTAAAGGCAAACCTTGGCACATTATTTTTATAATACAATGGAATTGTACAAGGAGATAATTATTTTTGTTGAAAATTTTATGTAATCAAGATTCACAAAGTTTCTGTGAGCATGAACAAAGTTCAAGGCTAGCTCCCACTTCAACAATGCTCGTCTTTCTCACTTTCGCTTTTCTTTTTGAAAAGTTTCAGGTTCCCCTCTTTATTTTTTTTGTTTTTAAACTATATGAAAGCACTCAACAGAAATAAATGACTCTCTAAAACTTCCGGGTTGTCTCCCTGGCAGCGCTTTCTTTAAATCCATTAAGCTAGGCATATAGTGCTCAAGTAATGGATCCACCCGGATCCCAAGGTATATCAAAGCCAATTTTAATTAGCAATGATTTGGCATTTAATAGTGAGCACAAAGTAACATATATCAAGTAATGACGAAGTCTAACTCTCTTCCTATGCATCGGCATGTCATAAAAGAATAATTCATGCACACATAGTAAAGGCCAATGCATAGTATAAACAGTTCCTTGCAATTTTTTCGTGTTGGAAACATAGAGAGGTGGAGATATAGTTCCTCTCTCATAATAATTGCAAGTAGGAGCAGCAAGCACATGCATATTATGTTCATCAAAATCATCATGTGTAATAGTAAAAGGCAACCCATCAATATAATCCTTAATAAGGGCAAACTTCTCCGATATAGTATAATCGGGAGAATTCAAAAAGATAATAGGACTATCATGTGTGGGTGCAATAGCAACAATTTCATGTTTAACATAAGGAACTATAGCAAGTTCATCTCCATAAGCATAATTCATATTGGCATCTTGGCCACAAGCATAGCAAGCATCATCAAAAAGGGATATTTCAAGAGAATCAACAGGATCATAACAATCATCATAGCAATCATCCTTCGGTAAGCACGAAGGGAAATTAAACAATGTATGAGTTGAAGAGTTATTCTCATTAGAAGGTTGGCACGGGTAGCTAATCCGCTCTTCCTCCTTTTGTTCTTCGCTCTCCTCATCATCTTTTTCATCCAATGAGCTCACAGTTTCACCAATTTCTTCTTCCATAGATTCCTGCAAAATATTAGTCTCTTCTTGGACAGCGGAGACTTTCTCAATGAATGCATCAATATCGGAATTGAATTCATAATTGGCATAGCAATATTTAAGGATAGCTAAATTTTTAGGTCTATAAACAGCATCATAAAGATTTTCAAACTCTTTGAACATAGATTCAATTTCATAAGCACCCATAAAAGCAACAAATTCTTCTATTTGTTCCACATCATAGTAATCATATATACCATTAGCATAAGAAGCCAAGGTTTTATTATCATTAAATTTGCATGAAAAGGGAAGGTGTGGAGACTTCATCCAAGAGCAACAAGTATAATCATATCTCAAGCATAGTTGCCTAGCATACCACTTCAACATATAAATCTGATCGCATAATAGTTTCCCTTTTTGAGTCAAGCGATAATCCCTAAAGTATTCACATTGATCCAACATGTCTCCCATTACCAAATTGAATGGGGTTTTCTCAGGATTATCAAAGTAGTACGTACTATCTATCACATAACGAGCATCGAGGGTTTTAGGAGGTTCCTCATCTCCATGAGCAGTAAGTACACCTAATTTTTTTGGTATTTCGTGTTCCATATCCATAACTAAAGATAGAGAACAACTTAGAACAACAAATAAAATCTACTTAGTGATAAAGCAAACAAGCACACACGAGAATATTCACCCCACGCTATTGCTCCCCGGCAACGGCGCCAGAAAAAGGTCTTGATAACCCACAAGTATAGGGGATCAATTGTAGCCTCTTTCGATAAGTAAGAGTGTCGAACCCAACGAGGAGCTAAAGGTAGAACAAATATTCCCTCAAGTTCTATCGACCATCGATACAACTCTACGCACGCTTGACGTCCGCTTTACCTAAAACAAGTATGAAACTAGAAGTACTTTGTAGGTGTTTTTGGATAGGTTTGCAAGATAATAAAGAGCGAGTAAATAAAAGCTAGGGGCTGTTTAGATAAAGACTCAACTAAATTAGTTTTAGTAAAGAGCTTTTTGTTACGAGAAAGTTATTTGTCCCTAGGCAATCGATAACTAGACCGGTAATCATTATTGCAATTTTATTTGAGGGAGAGGCATAAGCTAACATACTTTCTCTACTTGGATCATATGCACTTATGATTGGAACTCTAGCAAGCATCCGCAACTACTAAAGATCATTAAGGTAAAACCCAACCATAGCATTAAAGTATCAAGTCCTCTTTATCCCATACGCAACAACCCCCTTATTCGGGTTTGTGTTTCAGTCACTCACGCAACCCACTATAAGCGAATCGTGAACGTATTGCAACACCCTATAGCGGGGATCCCTCACGCTTGCGCGACACGGAGAGCACCATAGGACAGCACCAATAATAAAACATGCAACTCAAACCAATCTTGATCATCAAATAACCCATAGGACAAAAGGGATCTACTCAAACATCATAGGATAGCCATACATCATTGGGAAATAATATATAGCGTTCAGCACCATGTTTAAGTATAGATTACAGTGGGTAAGAGAGAGGTTACACCGCTGCATAGAGGGGGGAAGAGTTGGTGATAATGGCGGTGAAGTTGTTGGTGAAGATTGCGGTGATGATGATGGCTCCGGCGACGTTCCGGCGCCACCGGAAGAGATAGGGAGAGGTCCTGATGACCCACAAGTATAGGGGATCTATCGTAGTCCTTTCGATAAGTAAGAGTGTCGAACCCAACGAGGAGCAAAAGGAAATGATAAGCGGTTTTCAGCAAGGTATTCTCTGCAAGCACTGAAATTATAGGTAACAGATAGTTTTGCGATAAGATAATTTGTAACGAGCAACAAGTAACAAAAGTAAATAAAGTGCAGAAAGGTGGCCCAATCCTTTTTGTAGCAAAGGACAAGCCTGGACAAACTCTTATATAAAGGAAAGCGCTCCCGAGGACACATGGGAATTATCTTCAAGTTAGTTTTCATCACGTTCATATGATTCGCGTTCGGTACTTTGATAATTTGATATGTGGGTGGACCGGTGCTTGGGTGCTGCCCTTACTTGAACAAGCATCCCACTTATGATTAACCTCTATTGCAAGCATCCGCAACTACAACAAAAGTATTAAGGTAAACTTAACCATAGCATGAAACATATGGATCCAAATCAGCCCCTTACGAAGCAACGCATAAACTAGGGTTTAAGCTTCTGTCACTCTAGCAACCCATCATCTACTTATTACTTCCCAATGCCTTCCTCTAGGCCCAAATAATGGTGAAGTGTTATGTAGTCGACGTTCACATAACACCACTAGAGGATAGACAGCATACATCTCATCAAAATATCGAACGAATACCAAATTCACATGACTACTAATAGCAAGACTTCTCCCATGCCCTCAGGAACAAACGTAACTACTCACAAAGCATATTCATGTTCATAATCAGAGGGGTATTAATATGCATATAGGATCTGAACATATGATCTTCCACCAAATAAACCAACTAGCATCAACTACAAGGAGTAATCAACACTACTAGCAACCTACAGGTACCAATCCCAGACTTAGGGACAAGAATTGGATACAAGAGATGAACTAGGGTTTGAGAGGAGATGGTGCTGGTGAAGATGTTGATGGAGATTGCCCTCCCCCGATGAAAGGAGTGTTGGTGATGACGATGGCGATGATTTCCCCCTCCCGGAGGGAAGTGACCCCGGCAGAACAGCTCTGCCGGAGCCCTAGATTGGTTCCGCCAAGGTTCCGCCTTGTGGCGGCGGAGTCTCATCCCAAAAGCTTGCTTATGATTTTTCTTCGGACGAAAGACTTCATATAGCAGAAGATGGGCACCGGAGGGCCAACAGGGGGCCCACGAGGCAGGGGGGCGCTCCCAGGGGGTAGGGCGCGCCCCCACCCTCGTGGCCAGGTGGAGGCCCTCCTGACATATTTCTTCCGCTCAATATTTTTTATTATTTCCAAAAATAACTTTCGTGGAGTTTCAGGACTTTTGGAGTTGTGCAGAATAGGTCTATAATATTTGCTCCTTTTCCAGCCCAGAATTCCAGCTGCCGGCATTCTCCCTCCTTATCTAAACCTTGTAAAATAAGAGAGAATAGGCATAAGTATTGTGACATAATGTGTAATAACAACCCATAATGCAATAAATATCAATATAAAAGCATGATGCAAAATGGACGTATCAACTCCCCCAAGCTTAGATCTCGCTTGTCCTCAAGCGGAAGCCGATAACGATAAATATGTCCACATGTTTAGAGTTAGAGGTGTCGATAAAATAAAATAAGGACATGAGGGCATCATGATTGTTCTCATAATAGCAACAAATATGGATAATGTCATATGATTTCTTATGCTCAAGTAATAATCTATTCACAATGCAAAGTATGAATCAGAAACTTTATTGAGAACTAACAAACTATAATCTCGGTCATTGAGGCAATTGCAATTTATCATAACATCAGAAAGAGTCTATGTCAGAACTTTCTAGCAAGTCCACATACTCAACTATCATTTAGTCTTTCATAATTGCTAACACTCACGCAATACTTGTGGTTATGGAGTTTCAACCGGACATAGAGAAAGATAGGGGTTTATAGTTTCGCCTCCCAACCTTTTACCTCAAGGGTAATGTCAACAATAATAGTTCATGCTAACCCACATCCAATTAGATATATCTATCAGGATCTTTCCAACATCCTGTGCTTACCAAAGGATAAAATATAAAAAGGAAAGGTGAAGATCACCATGACTCTTGCATAAGGTAGAGATAATAGTAAAAGATAGGCCCTTCGCAGAGGGAAGCAGAGGTTGCCATGCGCTTTCAGGGTTGGATGTACAAAATCTTAATGTGAAAGAACGTCACTTTATTATGCAGTCCGTCGCTTTTATTTCTTCCACATCACAATGTCATATAAAGCTTATTTCCTCCACACCAATCAATCATACATATTTAGAGAGCAATTTTTATTGCTTGCACCGATGACAACTTACTTGAAGGATCTTACTCAATCCATAGGTAGATATGGTGGACTCTCATGGCAAAACTGGTTTAAGAGTTTTTGGAAGTACAAGTAGTATCTCTACTTGGTGCAAAGAATTTGGCTAGCATGAGGGGGGAGGCAAGCTCAACATGTTGGATGATCCATGACAATATACTTTATCTCAGATATAAGAAAACATAACCCATTACGTTGTCTTCCTTGTCCAACATCAACTCTTTAGCATGTCATATTTTAATGAGTGCTCCCAATCATAAAAGATGTCCAAGATAGTATATTTATATGTGAAACCTCTCTTTATTTATTACTTCCTATTAATTGCAATGATGACCAAAGCTATGTTTGTCAACTCTCAACAATTTTTAATCATCATACTCTTTCTATCTGAAGTCATTACTTTGCATAAGATCAATATGATCTCTTTGTTTCTTTTTATTCATTTCTCTTTTCTTTTATTCACTCAAGATCATAGCAAGATAATCAAGCCCTTGACTCAACACTAATCTTTAATATATATAGCTCATGGACTCGATTACATAGAGAGATCATAAAGCAAAACTCAAAACTAGATCAAGATACTACTAATAGGATCGAACTAAGAAAAACGGTAAAGATAGGAGATGTGGTTGTGATACGATACCGGGGCATCTCCCCCAAGATTGGCAGTTGCCAAGGGGAGTGCCCATACCCATGTGATTATGTCTCCTTCTTCGGGGATGGTGATGTGATATTCTGGGCGATAATGCCCCTCGGGATACGATTCTCCTCCTCGAGCTTATTGAATTGCTGCTTGAGATCCATTATCTCCTTAAGAAGCTTCCCTGTAACGGCTAAAGCTCCTTGCACCCAAGGGTGTTGCATAGCTGCGGGAGAACAAGTGACACTCTTCTTCATATTTTCATAAGAAAGAAATCTAACATTGGAAGGGATAACCGAGTTTGGAATAGCTGAGCTCTGTAGTTCCCCCATCGTGAATCTAGCCCGGAAGCGAGAAGTGACTTCTTGATCCTCCTCCATGGCATCTATCCTCATCAAATCAGCCTCCATCTCTTCCTTCGTTGCTGGCCCAAAGTGGTCAGCATCGCTGTTTGTCCTTGGTCCCGATGCTGGATGAGACACCCGTCTCTCCCCGACTGAATCTTGAGAAGACATCTTGCTCTAATCTGTAGCAGCAACAACTCGAAACAAGAATAGAAGACAATTGCGTGATACGGTGATCAAAACCTTCGGGAGATTATATAATGAATTTTTGCCGACCGAAATACGTAGCGTGCAAGAAAACGGAGTCCGGAGAGCACACGAGATGCCCACGAGGTAGGGGGCACGCCCAGTAGGGTAGTGCGCGCCCTCCACCCACGTGGAGGCCACGTGTCCTTCCCGGACTGCTTCTTATTTATCTATTTTTCTAAATATTCCAAAACGGAGAAATACTGCCATAAAAACTGTTTTTGGAGTCGGTTTACTTACCGTACCACATACCTATTCCTTTTCGGAGTCTGAAACGTTCCGGAAAGTGTCCCTTATGTATTCCTCCGGGGTTACGGTTTCAATAACATTGGTTTCAACATTTATGGGATTACCTAAGATATAATGTTTGATTCTTTGACCGTTCACCACCTTCGGATTTTTGCCTTCGAAGTTGTTGATTTTTATGGCACCAGAACGATAGACCTCCTCGATAACGTAAGGGCCTTCCCATTTAGAGAGAAGTTTTCCTGCAAAAAATCTTAAGTGAGAGTTGTATAGCAATACATAATCACCTACATTAAACTCACGCTTTTGTATTCTTTTGTCATGCCATCTTTTAACTTTTTCTTTAAACAACTTGGCATTTTCGTAGGCTTGGGTTCTCCATTCATCAAGGGAGCTAATGTCAAATAGCCTCTTCTCACCGGCAAGTTTGAAATCATAATTGAGCTCTTTAATAGCCCAATATGCCTTATGTTCTAGTTCGAGAGGTAAGTGACATGCTTTTACATAAACCATTTTATACAGACATACCCATAGGATTTTTATATGCAGTTCTATAGGCCCGTAATGCATCATCAAGTTTCTTGGACCAATTCTTTCTAGATCTATTAACAGTCTTTTGCAAAATTAATTTGAGCTCTCTATTACTCAATTCTACTTGACCACTAGACTGCGGGTGATAAGGAGATGCAATTCTATGATTAACATCATACTTAGCAAGCATTTTACGAAAAGCACCATGAATAAAATGTGAACCACCATCAGTCATTAAATATCTAGGGACTCCAAACCTCGGAAAAATAACTTCTTTAACCATCTTAATAGAAGTGGTATGATCAGCACTACTGGTTGGAATAGCTTCTACCCACTTAGTAACATAATCAACATCAACTAAAATATGTGTGTAACCATTAGAGGCAGGAAAAGGTCCCATATAATCAAAACCCCAAACATCAAATAGTTCAATAACGAGTGAATAATTCATAGGCATTTATTGATGTCTACTAATATTACCAATTCTTTGACATTCGTCACAAGACAAGACAAACTTACGGGCATCCTTGAAGAGAGTAGGCCAATAAAAACCAGATTGCAATACCTTATGTGCAGTTCTGTCTCCAGCATGGTGTCCTCCATAAGCCTCGGAGTGACACTTGCGTAGGATCTGTTCCTGTTCATGCTCAGGTACACAACGTCTAATAACACCATCTACCCCTTCTTTATAAAGATGAGGGTCATCCCAGAAGTAATGTCTTAAATCATAGAATTTTTTTCTTTTGCTGGTATGTGAAACTAGGTGGTATAAATTTTGCAACAATATAATTAGCATAATCAGCATACCATGGAGCAGTACGAGAAGTATTTATGACATTTAGTTGTTCATCCAGAAAACTATCATCAATAGGTAGTGGGTCATCAAGAACATTTTCTAACCTAGACAAGTTGTCTGCAACGGGGTTCTCAGCTCCCTTTCTATCAATAATATGTAAATCAAATTCTTGTAACAAGAGAACCCATCTAATAAGTCTAGGTTTAGCATCGATCTTTTCCATAAGATATTTAATAGCAGCATGATCAGTGTGAATAGTTACTTTAGAATCAACAATATAAGGTCTGAACTTATCACAAGCAAATACAACTGCTAAGAATTCTTTTTCAGTAGTAGCATAATTTCTCTGGGCATTGTCTAGAGTTTTACTAGCATATTGGATAAAATTTAATTTCTTATCAACTTTTTGCCCTAGAACAGCACCTACAACATAATCACTAGCATCACACATAATTTCAAAAGATAAATTCCAATCAGGTGGCTGAACAATAGGTGTAGAGATCAATGCTTTCTTAAGTATTTCAAATGCTTCTACACAATCATCATCGAAGAAAAATGGTATATCTTTTTGTAATAAATTAGTCAGGGGCCGAGAAATTTTTGAGAAGTCCTTAATGAACCTCCTGTAAAAACCGGCGTGACCAAGGAAACTTCTTATACCTTTGATGTCCTTGGGACATGGCATCAACCTTGGCTTTATCAACCTCAATACCTCTTTCAGAAACTTTATGCCCCAAGACAATACCTTCATTAACCATAAAGTGGCACTTTTCCCAATTCAAGACAAGATTAGTTTCTTCACATCTCTGCAAAACTCGATCAAGGTTGCTCAAGCAATCATCAAAAGAGGATCCATAGACGGAAAAATCGTCCATGAAAACCTCACAAATCTTTTCACAAAAGTCAGAGAATATAGCCATCATGCATCTTTGAAAGGTAGCAGGTGCATTACATAAACCAAAAGGCATACGTCTATAAGCAAAAGTACCAAAAGGGAAAGTAAAAGTGGTCTTTGATTGATCATCGGCTGACACAGGTATTTGAGAGAAACCAGAATAACCATCTAGAAAGCAGAAATGTGTATGTTTGGATAATCTTTCTAGCATTTGATCGATAAAAGGTAAGGGGTAATGATCCTTTTTAGTAGCTTTATTTAATTTGCGGAAATCAATTACCATCCTATAACCTGTAATAATTCTTTGCGGGATCAATTCATCTTTATCATTAGGAACGACGGTAATACCTCCCTTTTTAGGGACACAATGGACAGGGCTTACCCACTGACTATCAGCAATGGGATAAATTATACCTGCCTCAAGGAGCTTTAGTATTTCCTTTCTTACCACTTCTTTCATCTTAGGATTCAGCCGTCGTTGATGATCACGAACTGGTTTGGCATCTTTCTCCAAATTTATTTTGTGTTGACATAGAGTGGGACTAATGCCCTTAAGATCATCAAGAGTATATCCAATAGCAGCACGGTGCTTCTTCAGAGTTTTCAATAATCTCTCTTCTTCATGCTCTTCGTCAAGATCCCAATCTTCAGAGTTGCGTTTAATTCTATCCAATAAATCCTGTTTGAATTCAATAGTCTTCATCATAAAAGAGCCAGCACAAGAAGTATCGAGCATGGTGCGATTGTTATCAGAAAGCCGAGCATAAATTTTTTGAATAATCATTTCTCTTGAGAGCTCATGATTGGGGCATGAATATAACATTGATTTAAGCCTCCCCCAAGCTTGAGCGAGGCTTTCTCCTTCGCGAGGCCAAAAATTATATATATAATTGCGATCACGATGAACAAGATGCATAGGATAAAATTTCTGATGAAATTCCAATTTCAATCGTTTGTAGTTCCATGATCCCGTATCATCACATAGCCTATACCATGTCAATGCATCTCCCTTCAAAGATAAAGGGAAGACCTTCTTCTTAATAAAATCACCGGGTATACCTGCAAGCTTAAATAATCCACAAACTTCATCCACATAGATTAGGTGCTCATCAGGATGCTTTGTTCCATCTCCTGCAAAAGGATTAGCTAGCAGTTTTTCTAACATACCAGAAGGAATTTCAAAGTAGACATTTTCATCTTCAGTAGGTTCAATAGGTTGAGGAGCAACTCTTTGCTCTACTGGTCGGGGTGAAGATACCCCGAACAAGCCCCTCAGAGGATTACTTTCCATAGTTACAAGTGACAGTAAATTTCAGCACACTATATAAATTTTTCCTTACCAAATTCCACCTACCAAAGGCGCTTCACTCCCCGGCAACGGCGCCAGCAAAGAGTCTTGATGACCCACAAGTATAGGGGATCTATCGTAGTCATTTCGATAAGTAAGAGTGACGAACCCAACGAGGAGCAGAAGGAAATGATAAGCGGTTTTCAGCAAGGTATTCTCTGCAAGCACTGAAATTATAGGTAACAGATAGTTTTGCGATAAGATAATTTGTAACGAGCAACAAGTAATAAAAGTAAATAAAGTGCAGCAAGGTGGACCAATCCTTTTTGTAGCAAAGGACAAGCCTGGACAAACTCTTATATAAAGGAAAGCGCTCCCGAGGACACATGAGAATTATCGTCAAGCTAGTTTTCATCACGTTCATATGATTCGCGTTCGGTACTTTGATAGTTTGATATGTGGGTGGACCGGTGCTTGGGTGTTGCCCTTACTTGAACAAGCATCCCACTTATGATTAACCTCTATTGCAAGCATCCGCAACTACAACAAAAGTATTAAGGTAAACCTAACCATAGCATGAAACATATGGATCCAAATCAGCCCCTTACGAAGCAACGTATAAACTAGGGTTTAAGCTTCTGTCACTCTAGCAACCCATCATCTACTTATTACTTCCCAATGCCTTCCTCTAGGCCCAAATAATGGTGAAGTGTTATGTAGTCGACGTTCACATAACACCACTAGAGGATAGACAACATACATCTCATCAAAATATCGAACGAATACCAAATTCACATGACTACTAATAGCAAGACTTCTCCCATGTCCTCAGGAACAAGCGTAACTACTCACAAAGCATATTCATGTTCATAATCAGAGGGGTATTAATATGCATATAGGATCTGAACATATGATCTTCCACCAAATAAACCAACTAGCATCAACTACAAGGAGTAATCAACACTACTAGCAACCTACAGGTACCAATCCCAGACTTAGGGACAAGAATTGGATACAAGACATGAACTAGGGTTTGAGAGGAGAT
The DNA here is from genome assembly GCF_018294505.1 of Triticum aestivum. Classification (NCBI taxonomy): domain Eukaryota; kingdom Viridiplantae; phylum Streptophyta; class Magnoliopsida; order Poales; family Poaceae; genus Triticum; species Triticum aestivum. The sequence goes on from NC_057814.1 coordinate 542,311,420, forward strand.
GGTGTTGGAAATATGCCCTAGAGGCAATAATAAAATGGTTATTATTGTATTTCCTTATTCATGATAATTGTCTATTGTTCATGCTATAATTGTATTAACTGGAAACCGTAATACATGTGTGAATACATAGACCACAACATGTCCCTAGTAAGCCTCTAGTTGACTAGCTCGTTGATCAATAGATGGTTATGGTTTCCTGACCATGGACATTGGATGTCATTGATAACGGGATCACATCATTAGGAGAATGATGTGATGGACAAGACCCAATCCTAAGCATAGCACAAGATCGTGTAGTTCGTTTGCTAGAGCTTTTCTAATGTCAAGTATCATTTCCTTAGACCATGAGATTGTGCAACTCCCGGATACCGTAGGAGTGCTTTGGGTGTATCAAACGTCACAACGTAACTGGGTGACTATAAAGGTGCACTACATGTATCTCCGAAAGTGTCTGTTGGGTTGGCACGAATCGAGACTGGGATTTGTCACTCCGTATGACGGAGAGGTATCTCTGGGCCCACTCGGTAATGCATCATCATAATGAGCTCAATGTGACTAATGAGTTAGCCACGGGATCATGCGTTACGGAACGAGTAAAGAGACTTGCCGGTAACAAGATTGAACGAGGTATTGGGATACCGACGATCGAATCTCGGGCAAGTAACATACCGATAGACAAAGGGAATTGTATACGGGATTGATTGAATCCCCGACATCGTGGTTCATCCGATGAGATCATCGTGGAACATGTGGAAGCCAATATGGGTATCCAGATCCCGCTATTGGTTATTGGCCGGAGAGGTGTCTCAGTCATGTCTGCATGGTTCCCGAACCTGTAGGGTCTACACACTTAAGGTTCGGTGACGCTACAGTTGTTATGGGAAATAGTATGTGATTACCGAAGGTTGTTCGGAGTCCTGGATGAGATCCCGGACATAACGAGGAGCTCCAGAATGGTCCGGAGGTGAAGATCGGTATATTGGACGAAGGGTATTGGAGTCCGAAATTGTTCTGGGGGTACCAGGCTATGGCCAGCATGTCCGAAAGGGGTTTCGGAGGCCCCGGCAAGCGTTGGGGGCCCTTATGGGCCAAGGGGAAGGGGCAAACCAGCCCACTAAGGGGCTGTGCGCCCCTCCCAACCCCTCTCACGTAACCAGGAGAGATGGGGGCGCCTCCCCTAGGGCAGCCGCCCCTCCTGGCTTGGGGGGCAAGTCTCCTAGGGGTGGGGGCGCCCAGAACCCATCTAGGGTTTTCCCCTTGGCCGCCGCCCCTCCCCTAGGGCGCCTCCTCCACCCCCTTCCCCCTATATATAGTGAGGGAGAGAGAGGGCAGCCGCACACCTTGCCTGGCGCAGCCCTCTCCTCCTCCAACTCCTCCTCCTCCTCCTCCGTAGTGCTTAGCGAAGCTCTGCCGAAGAACCACGAGCTCCATTGCCACCATGCCATCGTACTGCTGGAGTTCTCCCTCAAATTCTCCTCTCCCCTTGCTGGATCAGATGTCCCCGGGCTATACGTGTGTTGAACGCGGAGGCGCCGTCCGTTCGGCGCTAGATCGGATCTTATGCGATTTGAATCGCCGCGAGTACGACTCCATCAACCGCGTTCTTGTAACGCTTCCGCTTAGCGATCTTCAAGGGTATGAAGATGCACTCCCTCTCTCTCGTTGGTAGCATCTCCTAGATTGATCTTGGTGACACGTAGGAAAATTTTGAATTATTGCTACGTTCCCCAACAGTGGCATCAGAGCTAGGTCTATGCGTAGATTCTATGCACGAGTAGAACACAAAGTAGTTGTGGGCGATGATTTGTTCAATTTGCTTACCGTTACTAGTCTTATCTTGATTCGGCGGCATTGTGGGATGAAGCGGCCCGGACCGACCTTACACGTACTCTTACGTGAGACAGGTTCCACCAACTGACATGCACTTGATGCATAAGGTGGCTAGCGGGTGTCTGTCTCTCCCACTTTAGTCGGATCGGATTCGATGAAGAGGGTCCTTATGAAGGGTAAATAGCAATTGGCATATCAACGTTGTGGCTTTTGCGTAGGTAAGAAACGTTCTTGCTAGAAACCCATAGTAGCCACGTAAAACATGCAACAACAATTAGAGGACGTCTAACTTGTTTTTGCAGGGTATGCTATGTGATGTGATATGGCCAAAAGGATGTGATGAATGATATATGTGATGTATGAGATTGATCATGTTCTTGTAATAGGAATCACGACTTGTATGTCGATGAGTATGACAACCGGCAGGAGCCATAGGAGTTGTCTTAATTTATTGTATGACCTGCGTGTCAATGAAAAACGCCATGTAATTACTTTACTTTATTGCTAACCGTTAGCCATAGTAGTAGAAGTAATAGTGGGCGAGACAACTTCATGAAGACACAATGATGGAGATCATGGTGTCATGCCGGTGACGAAGGTGATCATGCCGCGCCTTGAAGATGGAGATCAAAAGGCGCAAGATGATACTGGCCATATCATGTCACTTTATGATTTGCATGTGATGTTTGTCATGTTTACATCTTATTTGCTTAGACCGACGGTAGCATAAATAAGATGACCCCTCACTAAAATTTCAAGAGATGTGTTCCCCCTAACTGTGCACCGTTGTGAAGGTTCGTTGTTTCGAAGCACCACGTGATGATCGGGTGTGATAGATTCTAACGTTCGCATACAACGGGTGTAAGCCAGATTTAAACATGCGAAACACTTAGGTTGACTTGACGAGCCTAGCATGTACAGACATGGCCTCGGAACACAAGAGACCGAAAGGTCGAACATGAGTCGTATAGTAGATAAGATCAACATGAAGATGTTCACCGATGATGACTAGTCCGTCTCACGTGATGATCGGACACGGCCTAGTTGACTCGGATCATGTATCACTTAGATGACTAGAGGGATGTCTATCTAAGTGGGAGTTCATTAAATAATCAGATGAACTTAATTATCATGAACATAGTCAAAAGGTCTTTGCAAATTATGTCATAGCTTACGCTTTGGTTCTACTGTTTAAGATATGTTCCTAGAGAAAATTTATTTGAAAGTTGATAGTAGAAATTATGCGGACTGGGTCCGTAAACTGAGGATTATCCTCATTGCTGCGCAGAAGGCTTATGTCCTTAATGCACCGCTCGGTGTGCTGAACCTCAAGCGTCGTCTGTGGATGTTGCGAACATCTGACATACATGTTTTGATGACTACGTGATAATTCAGTGCGTAATGCTAACGGTTTATAATTGAGGCGCCAAAGACGTTTTCGAAACGTCGCAGAACATATGAGATGTTCCAAAGACTGAAATTGGGAATTCAGACTAGTGCCCACGTCAAGAGGTATGAGACCTCTGACAAGTTTCTTAAGCTGCAAACTAAGGGAGAAAAGCTCAATCGTTGAGCATGTGCTTAGATTGTCTGAGTACTACAATCGCTTGAATCGAGTGGGAGTTAATCTTCCAGATGAGATAGTGATGGTTCTCCATAGTCACTGCCACCAAGCTATTAGAGCTTCGTGATGAACTATAACATATCAGGGACATACATGATGATCCTTGAGCAACTCACGATGTTTGACACCGCGAAAGTAGAAATCAAGTAGGAGCATCAATTGTTGATGGTTAGTAAAACCACTAGTTTCAAGAAGGGCAAGGGAAAGAAGGGATACTTCATGAAACAGCAAATCAGTTGCTGCTCTAGTGAAGAAACCCAAGGTTGAACCCAAACCCGAGACTAAGTGCTTCTGTAATGAGGGGAACGGTCACTGAAGCAGAACTACCCTAGATACTTGGTAGATGAGAAGGCAGGCAAGGTTGACAGAAGTATATTAGATATACATTATATTAATGTGTACTTTACTAGTACTCCTAGTAGCACCAGGGTATTAGATACCGGTTCGGTTGCTAAGTGTTGGTAACTCGAAATAAAAGGCTACGGAATAAACGGAGACTAGTTAAAGGTGAGATGACGATATGTGTTGGAAGTGTTTCCAACGTTGATGTGATCAAGCATCGCATGCTCCCTCTACCATCGAGATTGGTATTAAACCTAAATAATTGTTATTTGGTGTTTGTGTTGAGTATAGACATGATTGGATTATGTTTATCCAATACGGTTATTCATTTAAGGAGAATAATGGTTACTCTGTCTATTTGAATAATACCTTCAATGGTCTTGCACCTAAAATGAATGGTTTGTTGAATCTCGATCGTAGTGATACACATGTTCATGCCAAAAGATATAAGATAGTAATGATAGTACCACATACTTGTGGCACTGCCATTTGAGTCATATTGGTATAAAACGCATGAAGAAGCTCCACGTTGATGGATCTTTGGACTCACTCGTTTTTGAAAAGACTGAGACATGCGAACCATGTCTATTGGTAGATATGCATGAAGAAACTCCATACATATGGATCGTTTGGACTCACTTGATTTTGAATCACTTGAGACATGCAAATCATAACACATGGGCAAGATGACTGAAAGGCCTCGTTTTCAGTAAGATGGAACAAGAGAGCAACTTGTTGGAAGTAATACATTTGATGTGTGCAGTCCAATGAGTGCTGAGGCACGCAGTGGATATCGTTATGTTCTTACTTCACAGATGATTTGAGTATATGCTAAGAATATTTACTTGATGAAACACAAGTCTGAATTATTGAAAGGTTCAAGTAATTTCAGAGTGAAGTTGAAGATCGTCGTGACAAGAGGATAAAATGTCTATGATATGATCATAGAGATATCTGAGTTACGAGTTTGGCACACAATTAAGACATTGTGGAAATTGTTTCACAACTAATACCGCCTGGAACACCATAGTGTGATGGTGTGTCCGAACATCATAACTGCACCCTATTGGATATGGTGCATACCATGATGTCTCTTATCGAATTACCACTATCGTTTATGGGTTAGGCATTAGAGACAACCGCATTCACTTTAAATAGGGCACCACGCAATTCCGTTGAGACGACACCGTATGAACTATGGTTTAGAGAAACCTAAGCTGTCGTTTCTTAAAAAGTTTGGGGCTGCGACGCTTATGTGGAAAAGTTTCAGGCTGATAAGCTCGAACCCAAAACGGATAAATGCATCTTCATAGAATACCCAAAACAGTTGGGTATACCTCCTATTTCAGATCTGGAAGCAAAAGTGATTGTTTCTAGAAACGGGTCCTTTCTCGAGGAAAAGTTTCTCTCGAAAGAATTGAGTGGGAGGATGGTGGAGACTTGATGAGGTTATTGAACCGTCACTTCAACTAGTGTGTAGCAGGGCACAAGAAGTTGTTCCTGTGGCACCTACACCAATTGAAGTGGAAGCTTATGATAGTGATCATGAAACTTCGGATCAAGTCACTACCAAACCTCGTAGGACGACAAGGATGCGTACTACTTCAGAGTGGTACGTAATCCTGTCTTGGAAGTCATGTTGCTAGACAACAATGAACCTACGAGCTATGGAGAAACGATGGTGGGCCCAGATTCCGACGAATGGCTCGAGGCCATAAAATCCGAGAGAGGATCCATGTATAAAAACAAAGTATAGACTTTGGAAGAACTACTTGATGGTCGTGAGGCTGTTGGGTGCAGATGGATTTTAAAAGGAAGACGGACAATGATGGTAAGTGTCACCATTAAGAAAGCTCGACTTGTCGTTAAGATGTTTTCCGACAAGTTCAAGGAGTTGACTACGATGAGATTTTCTCACTCGTAGTGATGCTAAGAGTCTGTTGGAATTATATTATCAGTTACTGCATTATTTATGAAATCTTGCAAATAGGATGTCAAAAACATTGTTTTCTCGATGATTTTCTTGAGGAAAGGTTGTATGTGATACAACCTGAAGGTTTTGTCAATCCTGAAAGATGCTAACAAGTATGCAAAGCTCCAGCAATCCTTCTAAGGACCGGAGTAAGCATCTCGGAGTTGGAATGTACGCTTTGATGAGATGATCAAAGATTTTGGGTTTATACAAAGTTTATGAGAAACTTGTATTTCCAAAGAAGTGAGTGGGAGCACTATAGAATTTTTTGATGAGTATATGTTGTTAACATATTTTTGATCAGAAATGATGTAGAATTTCTGGAAAGCATACAGGGTTATTTGAAAAGTGTTTTTCAATGGAAAACCTGGATTAAGCTACTTGAACATTGAGCATCAAGATCTATAAGGATAGATCAAAAACGCTTAATAATACTTTCAAATGAATACATACTGTGACAAGATTTTGAAGGAGTTCAAAATAGATCAGCAAAGAAGGAGTTCTTGGCTGTGTTACAAGGTGTGAGTATTGAGTAAGACTCAAGACCTGACCACGGCAGAAGAGAGAGAAAGGATGAAGGTCGTCCCCTATGCTTTAGACGTAGGCTCTATAGTATGCTATGTTGTGTACCGCACCTGAAGTGTGCCTTGCCATGAATTAGTCAAGGGGTACAAGAGTGATCCAGGAATGGATCAAATGACAGCGGTCGAACTTATCCTTAGTAACTAGTGGACTAAGGAATTTTCTCGATTATGGAGGTGGTAAAAGAGTTCGTCGTAAAGGGTTACGTCGATGCAAACCTTGACACTAATCCGGATGACTCCGAGTAGTAAACTGGATTCGTATAGTAGAGCAGTTATTTGGGATAGCTCCAAGTAGCACGTGGTAGCTGCATCTACAAGATGACATAGAGATTTGTAAAGAACACACGGATCTGAAAGGTTCAGACCCGCTGACTAATAACCTCTCTCACAAGCGAGATATGAACAAACCCCATGGGTGTTGGATTCATTACAATCACATAGTGATGTGAACTAGATTATTGACTCTAGTGCAAGTGGGAGACTGTTGGAAATATGCCCTAGAGGAAATAATAAAATGGTTATTATTGTATTTCCTTATTCATGATAATTGTCTATTGTTCATGCTATAATTGTATTAACTGGAAACCGTAATACATGTGTGAATACATAGACCACAACATGTCCCTAGTAAGCCTCTAGTTGACTAGCTCGTTGATTAATAGATGGTTATGGTTTCCTGACCATGGACATTGGATGTCATTGATAACAGGATCACATCATTAGGAGAATGATGTGATGGACAAGACCCAATCCTAAGCATAGCACAAGATCGTGTAGTTCGTTTGCTAGAGCTTTTCTAATGTCAAGTATCATTTCCTTAGACCATGAGATTGTGCAACTCCCGGATACCGTAGGAGTGCTTTGGGTGTATCAAACGTCACAACGTAACTGGGTGACTATAAAGGTGCACTACATGTATCTCCGAAAGTGTCTGTTGGGTTGGCACGAATCGAGACTGGGATTTGTCACTCCGTATGACGGAGAGGTATCTCTGGGCCCACTCGGTAATGCATCATCATAATGAGCTCAATGTGACTAATGAGTTAGCCACGGGATCATCCATTACGGAACAAGTAAAGAGACTTGCCGGTAACGAGATTGAACGAGGTATTGGGATACCGACGATCGAATCTCGGGCAAGTAACATACCGATAGACAAAGGGAATTGTATACGGGATTGATTGAATCCCCGACATCGTGGTTCATCCGATGAGATCATCGTGGAACATGTGGGAGCCAATATGGGTATCCAGATCCCGCTATTGGTTATTGGCCGGAGAGGTGTCTCGGTCATGTCTGCATGGTTCCCGAACCCGTAGGGTCTACACACTTAAGGTTCGGTGACGCTAGAGTTGTTATGGGAAATAGTATGTGATTACCGAAGGTTGTTCGGAGTCATGGATGAGATCCCGGACATGACGAGGAGCTCCGGAATGGTCCGGAGGTGAAGATCGGTATATTGGACGAAGGGTATTGGAGTCCGGAATTGTTCCGGGGGTACCAGGCTATGGCCAGCATGTCCGAAAGGGGTTTCGGAGGCCCCGGCAAGCGTTGGGGGGCCTTATGGTCCAAGGGGAAGGGGCAAACCAGCCCACTAAGGGGTTGTGCGCCCCTCCCAACCCCTCTCACGTAACCAGGAGAGATGGGGGCGCCTCCCCTAGGGCAGCCGCCCCTCCTGGCTTGGGGGGCAAGTCTCCTAGGGGTGGGGGCGCCCAGAACCCATCTAGGGTTTTCCCCTTGGCCGCCGCCCCTCCCCTAGGGCGCCTCCTCCACCCCCTTCCCCCTATATATAGTGAGGGAGAGAGAGGGCAGCCGCACACCTTGCCTGGCGCAGCCCTCTCCTCCTCCAACTCCTCCTCCTCCTCCTCCGTAGTGCTTAGCGAAGCTCTGCCGAAGAACCACGAGCTCCATTGCCACCATGCCATCGTACTGCTGGAGTTCTCCCTCAAATTCTCCTCTCCCCTTGCTGGATCAGATGTCCCCGGGCTATACGTGTGTTGAACGCGGAGGCGCCGTCCGTTCGGCGCTAGATCGGATCTTATGCGATTTGAATCGCCGCGAGTACGACTCCATCAACCGCGTTCTTGTAACGCTTCCGCTTAGCGATCTTCAAGGGTATGAAGATGCACTCCCTCTCTCTCATTGCTAGCATCTCCTAGATTGATCTTGGTGACACGTAGGAAAATTTTGAATTATTGCTACGTTCCCCAACAGATGGTGCTGGTGAAGATGTTGATGGAGATTGCCCTCCCCCGATGAGAGGAGCATTGGTGATGACGATGGCGATGATTTCCCCCTCCCGGAGGGAAGTGTCCCCGGCAGAACAGCTCTGCCGGAGCCCTAGATTAGTTCCGTCAAGGTTCCGCCTCGTGGCGGCGGAGTCTCGTCCCGAAAGCTTGCTTATGATTTTTCTTCGGACGAAAGACTTCATATAGCAGAAGATGGGCACCGAAGGGCCAACAGGGGGCCCACGAGGCAGGGGGCGCGCCTAGGGGGGTAGGGCGCGCCCCCCACCCTCGTGGCCAGGTGGAGGCCCCCCTGACGTATTTCTTCCGCTCAATATTTTTTATTATTTCCAAAAATTACTTTTGTGGAGTTTCAGGACTTTTGGAGTTGTGCGGAATAGTTCTCTAATATTTGCTCCTTTTCCAGCCCAGAATTCCAGCTGCTGGCATTCTCCCTCCTTATGTAAACCTTGTAAAATAAGAGAGAATAGGCACAAGTATTGTGACATAATGTGTAATAACAACCCATAATGCAATAAATATCAATATAAAAGCATGATGCAAAATGGACGTATCAGGTCCCCCTTCTTCTTCTTCTTCGTTGACCTCCTCCCTAGATGGGAGAAGGGTTTCCCCTCTGGTCCTTGGCCTCCATGGCATGGGAGGGGCGAGAGCCCCTCCGAGATTGGATCTGTCTCTCTGTCTCTCTCTGTTTCTGCGTTCTCCCTGCTGCCCTTTCACCGTTTCGTATATATATATATATATATATATATATATATATATATATATATATATATATATATGAGGATCCGTAACTCTGATTGGACTGAAACCTTCGCCGTGATTTTTTTACCAAAAATTAGCTTTCTTGCGGCCGAAGAAGGGCATCAACCGCCTTACGGGTGGCCCACGAGGGTCAGGGGCGCGCCCAGGGGGGCAGGCGCGCCCCCTGCCTCGTGGCCACCTCGGGCACCATCTCGCGTTGATTTTTCTTCCGGAATTTCCCAAATATTCCAAAAGTAATCTCCGTCCGTTTTTATCCCGTTTGGATTCCGTTTGATATGGATATTCTACGAAACAAAAACATGCAACAAACAGGAACTGGCACTGGGCACTGGATCAATATGTTAGTCCCAAAAATAGTATAAAAAGTTGCCAAAAAGTATATGAAAGTTGTAGAATATTGGCATGGAACAATCAAAAATTATAGATACGACGGAGACGTATCAAGGCCCATAAGCCACGAGAGGTAAAGGGGGGAATGCCGACAAACTGGAAAGGAAGGGAGGGGCCCCAGGCCCACCAGGCCCAACGGGCGGCTCAGCGGCCCGAAACCCAGGCTCAGGCACCACCACATTGGGCGCCAGATCTAGGGTTTCAGTCGCCCCGACCGCCGCCGGCGAGGACACCTGCAAACCAGGAGACATAGCGGAGGAAGAAGGAGGTGATGGGAGGAAGGACAAGAAACCAGGGCCGCCACGGACGCAGGGCACCGGCCAGGACCGAGGATCCCGTGGTGAAGAGACGGCTGAGGGGCCTTACGACGCTGGCGGGAAACGGGGGTCCAGCCGCCATCGACCAGCGGGGCGGGAGCAGGGCGCCCGCGGCTGCCGGGGGCGAACTTGCGGCAGCGTGACGGAGTAGAGGCAGCGGGCGGAGCGCACAAAGCCACTGGAAAGGGGGCGGGGAATTGGGGTCGGAGTCGGAGGCCTCGGGGTCGAGAGCCCAAAACTTGTTGGAGGGGGCTAGGGGGCGAAGAATGGACCGGGGAGTGGACGGCGGAGAGGAAAGGGGGGAGGAGACCACCTGCTGGTGGCACGGAGTGGCAGCCCGGAGGGTCATCGGAGACGAGGGGGAAGGAGGAGCGCGCGTCGCCACCATCGCCCGGGAGGGGGAGGGAGAGAGGGGGAGAGGAGAGCCATCATTACGGGGATCCTACCGTCTGCATGTACACTGCAGTTCTACAATAATATATTACTAATTCACATATTTATGCCCCATACAACCATTCTCACTAGAATATATTGCAATCGATTCCCGCCGCAACGCTTGTATCATCTAGTTTCATAGATTATTTTGGAACAGCGGACTGTAGCTCTATTATTTCCCTGGAAAAAAGATGACCGGTTTCACTTTAAAATGATTCACGCGTGTTTTGTTAATGGTATGTGTTTTTTTTCTTGCTTGCCACAGAAGGAAAGTGCTATGGTTCGATCGAAGTGGAGGAAAAGCATCAAAGCGGGCAGGAGCGGTTCTAAGTAACTGCGTCGACCTATATGAAAATTCAGGTCACATCCGGCTGAGTGGAAATCCACTGGAATCTCCTTGGAATATTGGTCTTGTGGGTGCAGCATAAAGAACACCTAGCTTTCATGCTTTAGCAAACACGAGTGGGTTTATCCTCCTCCGAGATTTGTTACTGCACTAGGCATATCTTGCAGTGGAGGGAACAGCTCCGGAGTATGTGCCAACATTTCATTCCCGTTGCTTTTCGGTGTGTACGGTCGGGCGTTATATAAAGTATACAATTTCGAACGGACATTTTCTTTTCATGTTGGACACGTATATACTGTTTTCACTATGAATATTTGCCAATTTCCGTATCTGCGGAAGGTTCTGAGAAAACAAACTGTTTTCACTATTAATATTTGCCAATTTCCGTATTTGCGGAAGATTCTGAGAAAACAAACCGTGCACCTGTGACTCTGTGAGGCACATCTGATTCCCGTTACTGAACCTCACTACTGCTCCATGGAATGACTCGCATGGGCTATACACGAAGCAAAGCAAAGCAATTATGCCCCAGGTTGCTCTGGAATACAAGTTTTGGTGGAATATGCTTGTTCCAACCGACCAAGTAATGCCATTTCTTTCGGTTTGGGTACCAGCCGATTAGACACAGCAAGTCTTTTACACAAAATATTGATAGTATCTTACAGTGTTGTCAAGTCAGGTAGAAGTTAGAGCAACTCTGGGACGACCCATTTCGTCCGTCCGCGTCCGTTTGGGTCGGCGCGGACAAAAATGGCGGCCCAACGCGCCGACCCAAATGGACGCGCGTCCGTTTTTCGTCCACGGGCGACCCATTCCCGACCCAATTTGAGCCGGACTTGCGTCGGCGCGGACACGAGACGGACGCGCGCGCGCCTACTCCTCCCCCGGGCTCCCCTGTCGGTCAGAGCCACCGCCATTTCCCCCCATCCCCCCCCCCAAAACACTCCCGCCCACGCGCGCTCCCGCCCCAACCAGCCATGGACGACGCCATCGACCTCGACGCCGCCGCCGGCCTCGCCTCGTCCGGCGCCGCCGCGACCAAGCCGAAGAAGCCTCGTGCCCCGCGCAAGACCGCCGCCGCGACCAAGCCGAAGAAGCCACTGACGCCCGAAAAGCGGGCAAGGGAGTCGGCCAAGAGGAAGGACCGGAGGCACGCCGTGGACGCGAGGGATGAGGCCGCCGCGCAGGCCGCCGTCGTCGCCTCCGCGCAGCAGGAGTTCACCAACGCCCGCGTCGCGGCGGCAACGAGGGAGGCGCTCTACATGCTAGAGGTAAACCCTAGCCAGCACAGCCTCGTCCAAGCCGTCGTCGCCGCGGCCAGCACAGCCTCGTCCAAGCCGCCGTCGCCGCGGCCAGCACCGGCTCGTCGACGTTTCCTCAGATGGTGCTGCCCGACTCACCCCACGCATCGGTTTGCAACCCGATCCCCGGCTTCCACGTCTACCCGCAGGCCTCCCGCCTCTCCAGGGAGTGCTCGCCCGACGTGAGCATGGTCGCGCCTTCCACGCCCGCGCCCGCGCCCATCGACCTCAACGCCACCCCGGTGGTCGGTGGCTCGTCATCCGGCGGCTCGAGAAAACGCGCGCGACAGACGCCGGCCGGCGGGCTCCCGGACGCCCGTAACCTGTTCGAGGAAATGTCGTCCGCCGTCGATGAGGACTACATGCAGAACCTCATCTTCGAGGGTGGTGCGCCGGGCGCTGGCTATGATCCCGACGAGACACAAAGCCAGGACGGCCGCGGGGCGTTCACGCCAGCCGCTGGCTATGATCCCGATCACGCGGCCTTCATGCGTGATCAGGTCGGCATCGATCTGGACGGCTTCCCCCTCGACCACGAGTTTCCGGACGACTACGGGCTAGAGAAAGAGGACGAGTGCGACATCGAAGTGGAGCCTTTGTTCGAGGACGAGCTCGCCAACCAAGCCGCCGGTCCTAAGCCGAAGTGCAAGAGCAAGCGCACGAAGACGTACACAGCTGCCGAGGACAAGCTTCTTTGCGAGTGTTGGCGCGACATCGGACAAGACCCCAAGACGGGCGCCGAGCAAAAGCATTCAACCTTTTGGACTCGTGTCCAACGAGAGTTTCATGAGCACAAGAAGTTTCCACCTTACCAATGTGAGCACGCGTGGGTGAGTCTCCATTTTCAAGCGGTGGAGGGTGATCCAACAAGAGTGCAACAAGTTTTGCGCCACCCTTGAGAGCGTCAAGGCCCGCCCCATGAGCAGCATCGGCATGCAAGACATGGTATGATAGCAAGCAAGCCGCCCTCTTTTGTGTCATCAAGATCATCCTTTGCGTGTTCATTTGCATATCACTTGCCCATATGCTTGCATGCAAACATTTTGTAGGCATTTCAAGCTTTGGAGGCATTCAAGGTTTAACACAATGGCAAGTGCTTCAACCTCTCCCATTGTTATCGGGTCATCAAGGACGAGGAGAAGTTCAAGGCACAATATGCCGCACTCAAGGCACGTGGGGGGAAGAAAGCCGTGGAGGATGTTGGGGAGGGCGAGCCGGCACGGCCGCGGGGGAAGACCAACTCCAAGAAGGAGGACAAGCGAGATGCGGCCACCAACGCCTTCATCGCAAGCGTGGACGGCATGATGAATAAGAAGGACTCAAGGAAGGAGGAGCGCCGGCGTTTCAAGGCGGAGCAAATGGATGCTTTCATGGAGATCCAAAGGAGGAGGCTAGATCTGGACGCCGAGAAGCAAGCCAAGATGTTCAAGCTCGAGGCGGAGAAGCAAGCCAAGATGCTAGAGATCGAGGCCGCCAACGCCAAGACCAAGGCTAAAGAAGTGGCTCTCGCGAGCATGATGACCGGGATGGAGATCATGAAGGTGGATCTCAACACCGTGTCGCCAAGGAAGAGGTTGTGGTTCGAGAAGATGCAGGCCGACATGCTCAAATTCGACGACGAGTGATCTACGGCGGCGAGGGCCATCTTTTTTGTATGCCGGCAGGTGTGCCGGCATGACCACGGGAGCCGCGATGGCGTGGTCGAACTCAAATCACATCCTTTTTTTGTGTGCTGGCATGTGTGCTGGTCGGCTGGCGAGTGCGCCGGCATGAACTGTGGTATTTTCTGAAGCCGGCATTGTATGCTGGCGCTGGCATGGTGCCGGCATGAGACATGGCCGCTGGCATGATCAGCCCCGGGCATTTTTTATTTAAAAATTGAATGCAGATATGAAATGGGTCGGCGCGTTGGGTGCACTGCCGATCCAAATGCAAAACAGGGCGGACGCCGGGCGGGCGGCCGACCAAACGGACAAAAAGCGAACAAATGCGTCATCCGTTTAGGTCGGTCCGTTGGACTAAGTGCCAAGGCGAATGATTAAAGAGAACACACACTGATGAAGTGCGGCCTTGTGAGACCAGTCAGTCAGTCGGACAATCGGACGCTTTAACAGTAACTGCTTTGGAATGGAAAAGGCTTGACAGTCACTACTAGTACAAGCGTAAGGCGCATCGCTTTGGCCTGCTTCCAGAACCCAGAAAGAAATGGTTCCAGAGCGGTCGCAGTGGGACGCACGGTGGAGTTGGCAATTAGTATCTCGCGGATATATACGCGCTGCGAAAGCGCGACAGTAATCACCACTAACGTAACTTAGACGGCAAAAGGGCCCGGTAAGCCATGATTAGCAAGAGGGGTTAGGGTAGACGATGATTACAAGATCTTTCAACGTGGAGGACGGAGGACACAACGGCCGGCCGGGGAGCAGAGCAGACATACATGCCGACTATAATCTCATTTGCCCTTTCGAGAAAACAGAGTTCAGAGTACAAGTCGGGAGTTCATCGACCCCATGTCCAAGAAAATTGTTCTGCCTGCGTATGATTATTTTCCGTTGCGATCCATGGATCGTTGCCGGGCGTACGTGCGCGCGCATAGAATCGCGCCACCGCATTCATGCGCGCATTCCTCCTCGTGGACATGCGTGACGCCTAAACGCTAGCCGCGCGCACGTACGTGTACCACGTGAAACTCTTAACGAACCAAGGATCGGTAAGGCGGCGCGCCCGGCCGATCCCGCTGTGTTTCCCAATGATGAATGCTGGACATGATCCCCGGCTTATACATATTGTTAGAATTGTGTCGAATATTATTGTATAAGTTAGGTTACAGTTGGACTTAGAGTCGTACGGTGTGTAGGCAGGATATGAAGTCGTGTCCTAATAGGACACTTGTATCCTAGGCTTCTCATATATATCGGGCGTAGACACATGATGTAACCTATGCCAATATAATAGCAACATGCGGGGGAGCCGGCGGCGTGTGCCGTCGCCCGGGCGGCCGGGGTGCGGTATTGCAGCGGTATCATGGGGAGAAGCGCCCGTAGTCAGGCCCGGAGATATAGCCATATCGATGAACCCTGTTAACAAATCTAATGAGTGGTATTATGAGCAAGGTTCAAGGAGGCCGCAGATCGTTGATCTAGGAAAAGCTAGGCTTGGATCAAGGTTGTTCGCTGGTAACATGTCGCCTGCGGAGCGCCATGCGTCGACGAGAAATCGATCTGGAAGCGAGCGGCTACAAGAAGCAATTCGAAGCGGGAGGCAGATCGATTCAGTTCGAGGCCGGTCGGGCGGCTGGTGCGTGCAGTCAGCAGATGGGATCGAATCCGATCGGAAAGCAACTTGGCGGCGGCGGCGGCGGAACGTGCGTCGGGACTCGGAAGGCGTAGAGATCGAGCCGAGGTGGCTAGTGACTACAACAGGAGTCATAGCAGGCCGTGGCCCATAGCTGGGCTGCACTGCGGAGCGGTGCAATAGGTGGCTGATGGCACTGGGCTGGAGCTGACAAGGCCCGTGTTGGGCTGCTGGCAGCTACAGGTGAGACTTGTGCATGGCCAGAGGGGAACCGGGACAAAGCGCAAGTGCTGGAGAGTTGCAGGAGGCTGTACGTACAGGTGCATGAGATTTGTTTATAAAAAAGAGAGAATCTACAACGTACTGGTATATACTGTGTCATGGACAGCAATGGTATAGAAAGAGGAGCAATGGGACTTGTGGTGCATGCATGGTGCAGCCACGGAAGATACCATGGTAATAACTCTTTTTTGGGGTTGCATTACTAATTGCGTAGGTGTTTTTTACCAGGAGGTTTGCAGGTTGCCGTCACATGCAAACGAACGTGCTTGGTGTCCAGGAGCAGTTGGAAGATAAAATAGCTTGTCTTGGCTGCTAGGGGTACACGGACAAGTGCTAGCAATGGATAAGGAAAATAATTTTGCAAGGAATTAGGTTTGCACGGAAGGTTTTTCTGTCAAGATTACTAACAGGGTTCAAAGAGTATGTGGCCATATCGGTGAACCTCGTTAATAAATCTCGGGAATGTGCTTGTGTGATTGCTTGGTCCTCGGTAGATCAACGGTGGCTTCGGATTTATTCTAACACATATTGACTGGAGATGGAGGCCAGGAGGCTGGCTAGCTGGAGAAGAGGAGGAGATGAAGTCGCCGTCCGGCCGTTGAAACGCGCCGTGTTGTTTTCGCGCCCATGTCGACGGCCATCACGGCGTCTATGCCGCGGGTTCCATTGCACCCGCCCGGCCCGCCCATGGGTGCCCCTGCCTTGCGTGTGTCGTGGTGGATGGATGTGCCTATCCGTCTTCCTCGGATGTTTTGCCTCTTGGAACGATCTTATATTCTTATTCTTTCCTGTAGGCTAAGCATTCGCGCATTTATAATCTATGTGTGAATGTTGAATTGAGTGTTCTCCGCTCTAAATAAAGATGATCATCATGAAAGCATTCGTCGGGTACGTAAGTGCAAATCCCGCAATGCGCCGAGCATGCAACGCTCGTTCGCCCGCCCGTGAGCTTTAGGCCCAACTCATTCGCGCCATGCGCTGTGCGCGCGCTCACAGCCTGGCTACTGCGTCCGTGAGCAAGTCGACCGGCTCAATGATGATGCCATGCTCAATGGTTGATTCTGAGGAGTGAATGGCCTCTGGTCGCAAAAGATAAAGTGTCATCGTAAACGCAATCATATCGGCTAGGACGGACATCGCATGTCATGACACGCGTCACCCTCGGGTGGACGCCAGCCGCGCACCACCGCCTTTGTCCGCTTGCTTTGCGCGAACGTCATACGCTTGGCACACGGGCGCGCGCGCGCACTGACACGGCGAGCGGCGACGCATCATTGTCGGCCAAACGACATGCCACGGAAGGCCGG
Organism: Triticum aestivum; assembly: GCF_018294505.1. Classification (NCBI taxonomy): domain Eukaryota; kingdom Viridiplantae; phylum Streptophyta; class Magnoliopsida; order Poales; family Poaceae; genus Triticum; species Triticum aestivum. The sequence continues at coordinate 542,328,455 of NC_057814.1, forward strand.
GGGTTGGCTACGCCTATCCGGCCATCCATCCATGCGCGTCTTTCGTCCTCTTTCTATCTTAATCATCCCGTCCTCATCTTGGATTCATGTACGACACTTCTCCTGCATGCCCCACATGATATGCTTGTACTCAGGGCCGGTCCTGAGATTTTCAGGGCCCGGGGCGGAAGTAACATTTGGGACCCCTTAATACAAAAATCATAACAATAATAATTAATTTAAGTGTATACATTGTAAAGTCATCGACACAACCATAAGTAACATTTGGGGCCCCTGAGATTTTTGTGTATCAATATATTTATCGACCACCGTGACTTTTTTTAAACCCTTTAATTCTTCACTGAATTGATTCATATCAACCAAAAGAAACAAATATTTAACATGAAAATCTTTCTCAGCTGCTTCTAGAATTTCTTCTTGCGCAACTATATTTATCAAACTGCTTCTTCCTAGCATATAGTTTTACTTGAAATTGTAGGGAATAGTAAAATGATATACCTGAGATTGATTAGATCGGCGACGCTCGGCGATGATGTAGATATATGGTAGCAGGTGCTCGGTCATGTACGTGCGCACCCACTCCGCCAATGTCAATTTTTAGGGGCTAGGCGACCATCATGCTGCGTCAGTACTGCCTAGGACGCCAGGAGAGGGAACCGATTTGCGATTTGAGGTCTGGAGTTTGAAACCAGGGAACAGATAATAGGAAATTAGGGATGAACTCACGGCGCACGATTGTTTTATTTATTTATCGCAAGACTGTCTCACGATCGTATAAGGAAAAAAGAGAAGGGGACGACGTGATTTAAGTGCGTAATGCTGATCCATTTTTTCCTCACGATCGTGCGCTGATTGACGTGATTTACGTGCCTACGTTGGTTACCTGCCGTCCTTTCCTTCCTGGACGTGGGCTACTTCCTTTTTTTCACGAGCAGCTATGGCCTATGGGCTGGTTCACCCTATACGTAACATCGCAACTGGGAGGGTCCCCCTAGATCTTGGGGGCCCGGGGCGGCCGCCCCGCCCCCCCTATTTATACTAGTAGTACAGAGCATATCTGCGTCCTCCTCTTTTGTAGTACTATCGCCTTGTGGGTGTCACTCTCTCTGGTAGCCTGAAACATTTTTTTTTCAGGGAAAATATAATACTCTTGTCTGAACATTCTGAACAACGGAAAAAGAAAGCTAAGCTTGTGTTTGGTGGTGCATTTCAATTTCATATACATATGCACCAGTGCACCATCATGCTAGCGCCTAACAATCTTTAAGGATAAGCAAAGGTAGTCAGGTAGAGGCTTTAGTGGTGTCTCCCGCGTCGAGCAGCGCACGTCAAAACTACAAAACACACGACTACCGACTAGAGTGCTCCACAGGCGTAGACCAGAAAAGCACTTTCGACGGACGCAAGTCGATCCAGATATACAGACGTGTTTGGTTACATGCCGATTCAGCCTGGTCCGACGAGCCTGGCTCTATTGAGCCGGTTTGAGGGGATGCAGGCCAAAAAACATCAGATGTACATAGTTTGATTGCATGCATGCCCCTAGTTGCATAAGACAACCATTTTTGATCCGGCGTTTGGTTGTCCGCATTGCATTAGGCGCACATATGACATGGTGTTTGGTTGCAACCTGCATAAGGTGTTGTCACCACTTGTAACTAGTGGTGAGCTTATCACATAGAATCTGAACATGTAGCGCCATCTACTTAAACAAATGACAGTTCATCCTAACTACTATCAAATGACACTTCAAATTATTAAGAGCCATTGGCTAAATAGGGGATAGTTCATCGGTGCTACCAGATCTTCCTCTTCCTCTCCTCTTCTTCTGCTTCTGCTTCAGCTGCTGCTTCTACTACTGCTGCTGCTTCTGCTTCTGCTACTGCTGCTGCTGCTTCTTGTTCTTCTTCCATCTTCTTCAAATCCTGCACTGACCGTTGTTAAGCCACATCGCCTCTGCCCACTCCAACCTTTTGTTCTTCCAAGTGTCATTGTTAAATGCCTCCACACCATGGCCGAAGCTAACAACATCGTCAGGCTCGACATCTTCCTCCTCAGGCACGTGTTCATCAAAGCCCCACTAGAGGATCCAGTTATGCAGAATGCAATAAGCAAGAACTAGCTTAACCTGAGTGGGGTATGGGTGGAATGGCTTCTGATCCAGGATCTTAAACCTATTCTTCAGAGCTTCAAATGCCCTCTCAACAGTTACTCTAAGGCTGGAGTGTCTGAGATTAAACAGCTCCTGTGCAGTCCTAGGATAGTTCCTACCAGAGAACTCGTTGAGATGGTACCTTGTTTTCCTGAAGGGCGAAAGAATACCCGGCCGACATGCATAGCCAGCATCTCCAAGGTAGAACTTGCCGTCGAGGATGTTGATCCAATCAGGTCGACTCATGCTGTCAGTGAGAATGTTAGCATCATGCGCTGACCCCTCCCAGCCAGCCAGCACATATGTGAACTTCAGATCAAAGTCAACAGCAGCAAGCACATTCTGGCTTGTGTAGTGCTTCGTTCCCCTGTATGCTCCAGACTGTGACCTAGGAACTCTGGCAGTGACATGAGTACCATCTATTGCCCCAAAGCAATCCTGAAAATGGCATCACAAGCCTGTGTTAGTTCTCAACTTGAACAATACAAGCATATCAAGCCTTGAAAAGTGTATATTGTCAATGCTCACCTTGAAGTATGGTGTCTGGCCTGATGGTCTCCTGATCATCTCTCCTCTAAGCTCCCCAACAGCATAAAGCACCTGCTTGAAGTACCTAGAGATGGTCTCCATTGACCTCCCGAACGTGTTGTGAATGACCCTAAACCTCTGGTTATGGCCAACAACATGGAGGAACATCCCCACTTGCTCTTCTACACTGGTGTTGATGCTATCTTGTAACAGCTCCCTGCTCCTGAAGGTCTCGACAAGCCTGGCAAATGGTGCCCTTTTCATTCTAAGCATCCACAGAGCCTCGACGTCATTGCAGTTGTAGATGTAGTTCAGTTTTTGGATCCTCTCCTGTTCCCGAGAAAACAATGGACCATAGCGGAGCAAAGGTCTCCCAGCACGACGAACAGCTCTCTGGTGCATGAACATGACCCATGCCTGAATCACACTAATCAGTGCTGCTGCCTGGATTATCAGCCTCATCCGTGCGTCCATAACCTAGTCGACATCGACGGTTCGTTCAGTGGGAAATCGATCCTACACCTAGCTGAACGGCCTAATCACTGAGCTAACAAAGGGGGGAGGGGGTGCTGCTTACTGGCATCGGAGACGAGGACGGCGTAGGGGGAGCCATGGCACAGACGGTGGCCAACAGCAAGGGCAGCACCAGATCCGCCGCAAAGGCCGCCGCCTCTTCCGCCGCCGCCTATAGCGCAGATCTGAAATCGCAGCCGCCGCCGGTGGTGAGGTGGTAGGAAAGAAAGGGGGGCAGTGGCTATGGGTGAGCGAGTAAAAGGGGGGTGAGGCTAATTTGACGCCGGGACGGCGTGCCAGATTTCCATCTCCCGCCATCCCCCTCGCCTTCGCCTCGCTCCTGCCCGTGCGACCTCACGCTGCACTGAGCCTGGCTCGCGAGAAACTGCCTATCCGAGGGTTTCCAGCGAGCCAGGCTCTAAGCTGCTTTGAGGAGCGTGCGATGCAGGCCTAACAGAAAAGCCATGCAACCAAACAGACCTCTCCTTTCCCGCGCGGACCTGGTTGGGCTCGATGCAGACAACCAAACACGCCCTACATCTTGGGATGGATGCGTTTTGATTGCGTTTCCGCGCGGAATGCCATGCTGGAAATCGTTGGACATGGGAGCGAGCCTACACGGCCGAAAAATAAAATGCCTGGATCGGGATGGGGCTGGGGTTGCTCATCACAAGGCGTGCCATGGAACCACGGACAGGCGTCGAGCTATACACGAAAATGTCTAGTGCACCGGACAGCGACGGCCCAACTGCAGCTACAGCGGCAACAGCCTACAACTACAAGGCGACGCCGATGCGTTGCATCTTCCGTGGATTCATGCTGTGTGGTACGTGATGCATCCGCTGCTAGCTAGCTGGGTTCTGTTTGGTTCGCTGCGTGCACAGTATGTACCGTGCATGCCCAAGCGGGCACGCTCTCGTTCGTTCACACGTGAAGTGCCGAGCAATATGGTACGTAGAGCAGTGAGCAAACAACTACCTACGTACCTCTGCCAAACATGGATGGACTGCACAACCGTCTGTGCGGCTGCAAGATCACCAACTCGTCGGTCATCACAACCCGGCTAATGCTCCGACATGAGTACACCCGAGACCAACTAATGCCTATGCGTAGTACGTTAGATCTGACGACACCGGCAAAAGAAAAGATCTCCCGTGATAACGAGATGGGCTGCCCGATCCGAGTGATTCCGTGGCGAACATGCGCTCGTGCCCGCGAGCGCAGGGCGCGCGCCGAGCCAACGTTTTTCTGCGCATGAGCATGAAGGATTGGTCCCGGCCGGACGGACTCCCAGGAACGACCGGTCCGCGAGGGGTTCCGAGGCGCGCCCACCTGCTCCCACGTACCCCTGTCTGGGCCACGCCGCGCTCCGCGGCTCGGCGGCAGTCGGCACCCCCGCGCCCATGGACCGGCGTGCGCATGTCTCCCTCTGCCCGCTCAAACCAATCTGGGTTTTGGAATTTTCCGCGCTTGCCAACCAGGTCTGCACAAGCTTTTATTTTCCTATGACATGAGGTCTGCAGAAGCTAGTCCGGCTCGATTGCTTCAGACATGACGAAGTTGGCGACTCCGATCAGCTCGGTGGCATGTGACCTTTCGTGTCGCATGTTCTCGCCTACAGTGTTTCTAAAACTCAATCGATTGAGACTTAACCAAGATTCAACCGACTGCATAGCCATAGAATCTTTGTGCGGAGATTTATGTTGGACCGAGCATCACCCAACGGCCTTCACGTCAGGTCATTTCACCGCTTGCAGCACCTCATCCCACTAGCCGCAGCGTCTGCCGTTGTTGGTTGTAGCATGATGTCTCATTGGTTACATCGTCTGTCCTCGTTGCTCGCAACATGTCATCCCACCATTGCAGCGTCCATCTTCGCTGTTTACATCTTGTAATCCCACTTGCCACGCTGTCCGCAATCGTTGCTTGCAGCGTCTGCCATCACCGTTTGCAACATGTCATCGCATTGGTTGTACTGTCAAGCCATGCCGCTTGTAACAACACAATTACGCTGACATCATTAGGAGTCTTGGCCACTGAGTTCTAGGCAGACCCAAAAAGAAAACGTCTTTCTATTGTCACATAGAACACCTGAACGGCAAGACGTTCACCTTCTGGACACCACATAATGTTGGATTTTAATAGTTTTTAGCATATGTTTGTTTTCCAATTTTCGACGATCTAAAGCAGGGGACAACGTACCTTGATTCGAAAAAAGGGCTGGTCGTGTATGCATGTCAACGGGCAGCACAATTACAAGATGAAAAATGTTGGATCGGCTACATGTCTACAAACGACCCATTCCTATAATCTCCGAAGACATAATACCGTAAGGCAAGAGCTATAGCTCGCCCGCAGCGAGATGGTAGCTTGTCTCGTCTATGGTGCGAGGCTAGCAGGCCTCCTAGTGTTGTAGCATCCCGGAGCAGTTTTGGGGAACTTTATATGAAATGGTTCAGAGCGGTTCTACAACCTTTCATGCATTTTTCTTCTTCATTGTTTCTATGTGTTTTTCTATCGGTTCTTCGAGTTTTTGTTTCGTTTTTCTTCTCTTTCTAAGTACATGTTAATTTTATAAATATACAATGTATATTTTTCGTATACACACTGGACATTTTTCCAATATATGATGAACATTTTCTTCAAACACGTACATGTTAACCATTTTTTAGATACATATTGACATTTTTTGGACTGATACAAAAAATGTTTTTAAAATGACATGATTCTTTTAGATTCTATATTTTTTTATAAATGTCACGGACAATCTTTTGAAACTTGTGAATAATTTTTTAAAATATCACGAACATCTTATTGAATGTTATGAAAGATATTTAGAAATTATACGAATATATTGTATACATTGCGTAAAGCATTTTAAAAAATCCACAAACATTTTTTGAAATGCTTGACTTTTAAATATAAATTATATTTTTTTGAATGGTACAAACATTTTGTAAAAATTGCACGAACAAATTTTACACCAAACTAACATTTTGAAATATGCGATGAACTTTTTTTAATAAATTTAAGAAAGGTTATTTTTGAATATGTATGTGTATTTTTTAAAATGTAAACAAGAGTAAAAAAGGAAAATAATACAAGCAAAAGAAACAAAAAGAACGAACTGCAATACTGAATACACGTTACAGCCTTACAGGCAACACTACAACGTCCCTAGAGGTGAGCGCTTCATGCACCTCGCAGAGGGAGAGACATAGATGCTCCCTAAGTAGAACCCACGTGCAACAGTTCCCTATCAGGACGACTCACGGGGATCATAACGCAATCCCCGCGAGGGCTATGTCTCGCTTGTTATGAGACGCCGCCTCGCCCCGGCGCTGCACTAACGAGATGGCCAAACACTGTAGCTTTCTGGAGCAGTTTTGGAAGGGTTCTATGGGCCGGTTCAGATGGGCTTTTGAAGTTTTTGCATGTTTCTTTTCTTTCTATGTGTTTTGCGTGTCGACAAAAATCAAGTGTTTCTGTATTACATTTTCTTTCCTTTTTATTTTTTGAATATGTGTCGACTTTTTGAATACACATTGTACATCTTTATACACGCGGAACTTTTTTTGATACACAATAATGTTTTTGAAAATACATGAGCACCATATTGCAATGTATCATAAACATTTTCAAATAGATGTGAACATTTTTTTGAATGGTACAACACATTCTTTCCCATTGTATAAACAATTTTATTTGAAACGCGTGAACACTTGTTTAAGCAGCATAAACATTTTTCTACATTTTTATAAAAGTACATGAGCATTTTTTATATCTTATAAATATTTTCATTAAATGTAGCAGACTTTTTTTGAACACATGGACATTTTCGTGGCCATTCTCTTAATTGTTTAGACCTTTGTTGAAAAAGTGCGTGAGAAAATTTTGAGACCACCTTAATATTTTTTAAATGCATGGTGAACACTTTTGAATATATTATGGAAAGTATATACATTTATGTTTCCCGTAAAAAAATACTTTTATATACATATTTAAAACATTTTAATATATATAAATGCGTTTAGAAAAAATGCATGAACGACGAAAGGTGCAGCTTATGACGCACTTCTCGTGATATTGTGCCTGACCCTGTCAATCTCGCTATAAGTGAGAGATAGAGACGCTCGGTGCCATGGCTATCTATCGCCTACTGCGATGCTATCTTCCATCTTGCGTCAACGAATTTAGTGTAGAGGAGTTACTAGGCCGGCCAATATGCGAAATAACTAATTGAGGAGTACTTCTTGCAAAGATCACTTCCATCTCCTCAGGTTGTTCCAAGTGGCGCGTTGCATGTGCGTCATTTGTCGCAACCTGGAAGTTTTTCCTTTTTTCGTAGATCTGTTTATTCAAAACATTTTATCTCTTAAACTGTGCGTCCAAATCTCGAACCGTTTTCACCGTTGGATACCTCAAGTCGAGATCTTGAAAACTAGGTCCCATGTTGATAGGTTTTGGTGAACTTTTTTTACGAAAAAAGCTAGACGAAAAAGCCGGACAAAAAAACCGAACCGACAGCACAGTTTTTTTCCCTTTGCGAAAGAGGCACGGCCGTGCCTCCGGCGAAAGCACAACCATGTCTTTCGCGGAAGCAAAACCGTGCCCCTCGCGAAAGCAAAACCGTGCCTCTCGCGGAAGAAAAATAAATAGAAAACACGTTTTTTTTTCCGTTTCCGAGAGGCACGTCTCGCGAAAGCAAAGCCATGTCTCTCGCGGAAGCAAAGCCGTGTCTCTCGCACACAAAACAAATAGAAAACACGGTTTTTTCATTTCCGAGAGGCACGACCATGCCTCTCACGGAGGAAAAAAAAGCAGAAAACGAGTTTTTTTTTCGTTTCTGAGAAGCACGACGCGAAACTCTCGAAAGCAAAAGCAAAACCGTACCTCTCGCGGAAGCAAAACCGTGCCTTCCGCGGAAGCAAAAAAAAACACGTTTTTTTGCGCAATTTTATTTTTCGACTTGTTTTTGTCCAAAAGCTTAGGAAGACCTGTGGAAAACCGAAAACTCGAAAAAACCCGAGAAAAACCCGTTTAAAAAGCTGAAAACGCGTGTGAAAAGATAAAAATAAGAAACAAAATCCGGAGGAAGTGCCCAGAGCGCGACACATGGCGGTGATCGTTGCGAGGCTCCCGAAGGAGCGCTCGTTAATTAATTGCTCCCGCCGATATGGCTTCCTACAGGAGCGATCTCTTCTCTCTTTTTTTGTGTGTTAATTGTGTTGGTTTCCATGTTTCTTTCTCGTGTTCCTTTTCATTTTCTCATTTTTCTTCTTTTTTGTGTTAGTTTTCAATGGTTTTCTATGTCGGTTTTTATCGGGTTGCTTTTGGGTTTTCATTCTCTGTCTATCTTTATCAATTTTCTTCAGGTTTATTTCATTTTTATTTTTGTATTTTAATTTGTATTTTTAAATTTCCCTTTTTATTTTCCATATTTTCTTGTTTTTCAACACATGTTCACTTCTTTCACATCCATTGTACATTTTTTGCATCAAAAATATTTTTTATATGTTTCATATCTACTTCTTTTCTTACACATTTTACATTTTTCGTAGACATCAGAATGTTTAACATTTTCAAATACATGATTAGCATGTTTTGAACATATTTTTGAATACAATTAAACATTTTTCAGATACCTCTTCAAACATTGTTTGATTGATAAGATTTTTTTATACTATGCGAATGTTCACTGCATTGTATAAACGTTTTTTGGAAATGTCGCGAACATATATTTGAAATGTGTGATCGTTCACAAATAATATAATCTACACTTTTTGAAATTAGACAAACATTTTGTCAAATTGTATGAACTTGTTTCTTTAAATGTCACATACTCGATTAGATTTGAGCTTCGTCATAAATGAAAGTGCCACTTGTAACTCGTAAAACGGGCTTGTTATGGCTTGAAAGAGATCAACACATCGACAAAGTACGCGAGGAGACTACTATTCTTCGCTTTAAGTGAACTACAATTAGAAGAAGACACACATCAATCAAAGGAAAAAAAACAAGACGCGCATCATTCATTTGAATTTCACGGTCGATGGCTATATGTGATCCCTCTAGGAAGAGGTAGAGGCCCATCGATAATCAATAAGTTCTAGTCTCGGTCCTTTTAGCAAGGAGAGGTGGCAAGAAATACCATATGTTTAAGTGGACATGTATTGGTATGCCAAAAGACGAAGGGAGGGGAGGGTCTAGTTATCGTGTCTACAGAACACTTGAATTCATGCCTTATGACCAAATGAAGTTGGAGAATTGCTAGTGGGGAGGGCGTTCTCTGACTTGACCTTATCAAGGCAAAATATCTACAAGGTTAGCCATTTGCCACATATCCTGTGGGTCAAAGGGTCTATTTATGGTCGGCGATCGAGGTCGTCAAACCTTGCTTCCGGTTAGGGTGTACATGTTAGCAGGGGATAGCGCAGACACCCATTTTTGGCTTGACCAGCGGTTGGAAAACCAGTCTATCTGAGACTGATACTCGACATTGTTTGCTATCTCCAACCAATCGTGGATCCTCATCTCGGCGACAATTGGGAATGAGGTTGGGATCTCTCATTCAACCGATCATTGGGGCCTCCCGAGTTAGAGGAGTGGAAGGTCCTTACCATGGAGTTTGGGAATGTGGCCTAATCTAATGAACTAGATTCAGTCTCTTGGGCTCTTGAGCCTTCGGGTAGATTCTCCATGAAATCCTTGTACGACAGGATTGTGGCGGGTCAGGAGCCCAAGGAACTCACAGAGTTGTGGAAGTTTTGATTGCCCCCAAGCATCAGGATTTTCCTTTGGCAACTGATCTGACATAGCCTGCCGGCGGGCGACCAGTTTATGAAGCGTATAATGGTCCAGGTGATGGTTGTTGACCCTTTTATGATGCTGATGAAGACATCAACCATATCTTCTTCTCTTGCATCTCAACAAAATTCCTTTGGAGTTGCGAGAGGGAAGTGTGGGCTGTGGGGGAACAGGTGGTGTCCTACCAACTTCTTGGACGTGTATGAGATCATCGCAGTTGGCTTTGGCCGGGTCCGCCTCTTGTAGTCGGTGGCTTTGGCACCTTGGCTTGGACACTCTAGTGTATTAGGAATAATCTTATCGTTGAATATTTCCACCCGTCAAAGGCCACTAATGATATATACATTTTTTGTTGTTTCCTCGAACAATGAGAGCAAGAGATGTGATTGGGTGGCGATTGACGCCATGCCGAAGGTCTTCAAGGCTTTGGCTTCTTGCTTGGCTCCTACTACTCATCGACCTTGAAGGCCTTTCCTTGTTGTTTGGGCTTATTGTTAAGTTGGCAGCCCCAACATGTATCTTTCTTTTGTTACTTAAGTTTCTTTCTAAACCTTGTTTTGTGCTACTCGACACTTGTATTGTTTGATAGTTGTATAAGCGGGGCAAGATTGTTTTTCGATAATCTCACCGGGAATATGTCACATGGCCTATATCGTATTTGTTTATTTTCCTAAACGAACCAATGCTGAAATTAGATAAATATGAAAGTTCCTTAAAAACATATATAATCTGATCCTCAAAAACATCCTCGTCTTCCGCGTCTTGCACATGTTGATGGCTTGTCGAAAATGCCACATCTAGAGTCCTGCCCTACCCATTTAATAGCAGAGTAATATCCACGCAGAGAGTTGAGAAGTCATCAGTCTCTACCAGAAGCATCGTCGACGTATATCCCAAAGAATCCACAACCCAAAGAAGAAGGCGATATTGGGTCCAATGACAAACCCTTGGAGCCCTTGCCGTCTCGACCACTCCAGGACGGAGCAGGAGAGGACGACGATCCTTGACCTGATACCCGAAGCCCACTTCGATGTCGTTCCCACAACATCGGCACCACTGCCTAGGAGACTAAAATGCGGACCTAGATCTAGGCCGCGCGCACGTGAGCTCATAGATCCATCACCAACAAGGAACAAAGGGTCCACATCTAGGACCTCATCTTCTTTGTTAACCATGATTGATTTTCTAAATCCTTAGATCTACATCCTATTTTCTTTTCCTCTACTATCCTTTCCCTCTAGCACCGCGTCCATCTCAATCCAACATCGTCTCCATCAGCACTACCACATCCGGTACCGCGCCACCTCTGGCTTGTCATGCTGCCCACTAAGTATCAATCCATCCATAGGGGTTTGTTGGTTTTATGCTCATGCACTGATGCACATGTCGAAGTTTGACTGATTGCCATGTCACCTTAGACACCACCAAGATCTGTTAGGAAAAGAGGCAAGGTCTTTTTGGAGGGTGGTCAAGTACCATGTATTTGTGAAAGCAAATAACAGTTTTGGTAGGTTTTTGCAAATTGAGGGAGTTTGTATACTGAAATTCGCTATTTTTGAAATACGCAATAACTTCGGCAAGAATCATAGGAGTAGTACAAAGGAAGATCGATATAAAATCATAAAAACGTGCGGCCGGCCGGCCAACCTGAATATGCTCACGCGGATGGTGCTGTTACGTACCCTGTAGGAATTGCTTGTTAACGCATGGTGCACTCAATTGCACAAATCATAGTGCTCCATTTCAGAGGTCCTTGGACCATGCAAGTGCAGATCATGGGCATTTGACGTTGATGAAGTTAGGTCTGATATGATTTGCTTTTGGTGCCAGTCGCGGCCTAGCTAGATCGAGGCTAGAGCCATTATCATGCTATTTTGTGCTGGAGTCTGACTCGTTGTCACAAAAGACACCTGCATCCTCACATGATCGATCAAGACAACATGTCCAACAGTAAGGCATCAGAATTCGATCAGTCAAGGACATCTTACAGTCGATTAGTTGAAGACATCATGGGCTCCAAGAATCAAAGCCACATGCATGTATAACAACATGACCGATCTTATTGTAGTTGCGTCATTGACAGTTTTTTTTTTTTTTGAACTGTGTGAGCAACTGAGCAACCTGCCGGCGGCGACTCTGTAACTAATTCGTGTACCGGCAGTCGCGGCGTATCTCGCCGTCGGCCGCGGTCTTGACCCCGACCCTGCCGAGCTTGGTCATGGCGACGGTGAAGTCGTAGAAGAAGGTGCCCTGGTTGGACGCGTAGTAGTTCACGGTGCCCCGTGACCTCGGGTCCGTGTACAGCACCTGGTCGGAGCCCAGGAGGCCCCTGCCGCCCTGCAGGTTCTTGTAGTAGGAGTTGTCGAATCCCAGCGGCGTCGGGTCGAGGAACGCGGAGCTCTGGCTGCTGGTGCAGGTGCCCCGGAGCTGCGCGGCGAAGCCCGAGTCCATGGTCGGGTCGGTGCCGATCCTGGACTGGAAGAAGCTGCAGTCCGCCGCGCCCATGGTGTGGCCACCTGGATTCGCGCGCAAGTGATGCCATCGTGCAGCCAGCGAGATTGTCAAATGTCAACAGGTCGGCGTGTGTTGCAAATGGGGCGCAGAGGAAGTTGACGAGTACTAGTTCAGTCACCTGAGAGTGCGATCATGTCGGTCTGGGAGAGGCCCAGGCCTGAGAAGAAGGCGTTGAGCTTGTCGAGGTTGAAGTCGACGTGCGGCAGCACCACGCTGCTCTTCGTCGAGACCTTCCCGTCGTACCTGCCCAGCTCCACCTGGTAGTTCGGCCCTCCGCTCTGGACGACGGACTCTCGTGCGGCGAGGGCGAGTATGTCGGCGCAGGACACCTTGTAGCGGCACTGCGGGTCCTTGTCGACGGCGGCCTTGGCGTCCAGGACCGTCTGGAAGCCCTGTGGCTTCAGCGACTGGTCGTCCGGGCTCCGCCACTCGTCGTCGCCGTTCGAGTTGACGATCATGATCGACGCATCACAGCCCTGCACGCACAGCAAAGTACAGATACCTACGTCATCAGCTCATCAAGTCGACATGTATCTACAAGAGCGAGCTCAATCGGTCAGCGATCGGGTTGTGTACCCTGACGGCGCAGTCATGGAAGAAGAGCCTGAGCGTGGCGCCCGCGGAGATTTGGGATTGGGCCATGGACTGCCTGACGGAGTTCCGGACAATGGTCTCCAGGTTGGGGCAGATGCTGGCGTAGTACCCCGGCCTCAGCTGCGCGGCGGCCAACGGCGAGCGGAGCGTCACCACCACGACGACGGCGGCGGCGAGGGAGGCTAACCATCCAAGCTTCGCCATGGGTCTATCGGTCTCCCTTTCAATTGCTTCGCGAAGACTGTTGCCTTTGCGTGCTCTTCCAGAAGTGTGGCTGGCCGCGCCGGCTAGCTCGTGCCTTACCGGTTTTAGTTCGATCGAGGTATATGGAGGTTGCACGTGGGGTTATATAGCCCAGAGCCGGAGACCGACTGATCCGGTAGTGTGGCTTCTGCCCTAATCCAATCCTCGTCGCCTGAGCAACAGCTAGATATTTGCCACTTGGGGTCTGGACCGTCTGGTCAAAGTGGCATGTACGTAGGGGATGATGCTCGTGCATGGTGATCAAGGCACAGCTCATTTAACACGGTGTGTATAAATGTAACGGCCGGAAGTTCAGAGCAGAGGAATTGGTTATGCAGGTTGCAGCTATATAGACGTACGTGCCGTTGCACGCTGACGAACGAGCTGTTCCTTCTTCAGCCAGTACGCTGTTCGCCTTAACAAATGACAAACAAGGAACAGAATCTTGGTGCGAAGTGCGAACCGTTGGGCACTCCACCCAATCTTCATCTTAGTTGTGGTCGCTTTTGTGAGTTGTTAAGAGCATCTTCAATAGAAGATGTAGATGCAAAATTAACAAACTTTTGCATCATGAAGGCCAAAAAACGCTCCAACGGGTGTAGATGAAAAAAATATATATATCACATCACCTCCTCCTAGTGATGTACAACATTTGGAGATACAAATTTGCACCTTCACATCCGAGGTGATGTAAAACTCCAGTCATGTGACAAGCGCCGCTTCATTTTAGTTTCCCTGCCTGCCCGCCACTGCCGCCGGCGATTTCTGGCCGAAAACATTGTCACCGCCGCCCTTTCTTCCATCCTGACCCCGCCGTGACCCCACCTGCAATCCCCGCCGCCACCCGCACCGCCGAGGAGCTGCAGATTTGAGTCTGTCCCGCCGCACTTCTGCCGCCGCGCCGCTCGCCCATCGCACCACGCCGTCGCTGCCCTGCTGCCAGACCTGGCCGCTCCACCGCCGGTTCTGCGCTGCTCCGCCGCCGAATTGCCACCGCATGATTTGAGTTCCTCCCACCATCCCGCCGTCGCCGGATTCGAGCCGCACAACGGCCTCCACGCCACCGCTGCTTTTCCCCAGCAGACTCGACCTTCTCACACCGCACGACCGCCACCTGGCCTTCCCACCGCGACCAATCCGCCGCTCGATTCACAGCCACGCCGCCGCATTCGACCTCTCGGCTCTCGTCGCTCGGCCGCTGGCGCACCTGCTGCCGCCGCCGCTCCTCCCGGCTCTCGGCGCTCGGCTGTCGACGCTTATGCCGACTAGTTTTACTTCTTCAAATACATCATATCTTGGAGTAGGAGTTTTACATCACCAAATATACATCATCTGTTGGAGTTGAGACTTTTTTGAAGATGTAAAAATCACTTTTTGGTGATGTAAATTATCCAACACCTATTTTTACATCTCCAAATTTGCAACATCTATTGGAGATGCTCTTATCTAAACCCTATGGTGTACTGGAGATGCCGCTGCTAGAACATGAGAGTAATATCCACACATGCAGTCGAGAAGTCACCAAAATCCGCTGAAAAGACGATGCTTCATCGAAGGACACACCCTTATATCCCATGTAGTCGCTGCCACCCAAGGAAGGGCAAGCGGAGGACAACCACCCTTGACCTAGTACCCGAACCCCACTTCGAAGCAACTGCTGCAACTTCGGCACCGTCGCCAACTAAGATGTGCACCCAGATCTAGGATTCAAGCCACACAGACATGAGTTAGTAGACATGCCGACACTAATGGGGAAGCAAACCGCTGCATCGAGGACCCAAAACCGTGATTGATTTTGTGAGTCGCTACATAAACCCTATGGAACATCCTATTCACTTTCCCTCAACTAGTTTTTCCTCCTCAGCAACATCCTTCGTAGTCCAACCTCGTCTGCATTGGCATCACCGCACCTGTATCGTGTCGCCTCCATCTCCTCATGCTTTCCGACTATGTATGAAGCCTTCCATAGGGGTCAGTTTGCTATCATGTTCTTGCACTTAAGAACATGACTAAGTTGAGTGATTGCCATGTACACCGTACACATTACCATGATCCGTTGGGGAAACACGCAAGACCTTTTTGGAATTGTTCAGTGACCATCCACTTGTGAAGAGAAACACAAGTTTTGGTAGGTTTTTGCAGCAAATCGGGGAAGCTACGTACATTGAAGCTCGCTCTTTATGAAATACAGTATAACTTCCGCAAGAATCATGGAGTAGTGAAATTGTTAAGTTGTGATCCAAATTCCTATAAAGGCTAACTTCTGACGGAGAGGAGCGGAGGCCCGTCATTGGAAAGCGTGGGTCATGGCTGAGCAGAGACCGAATTTAGCCCATAACGCCTCGCCCGGTACCAGGGAAGCCTGGGGGTGCGCGGGGGGGGGGGGGGGGGGGGGGAGGCTATGCCCCCCACGGTATGGATCAGTATCGACCTAGGTCATCACTACTATATATACCCTATGTAAGCCGTCGCACGGGATAAGATCATGTTGTAAATCCCAACAGCATTGGGTCAAGGAACTCGACGCTCTGGCTGTTGATGCAGGGGCCATGGAGATGTGTGGCAAAATTCGAGTTCATGCTTGGGCGGGTGACGATCATGTACTGGAAGAAGGCGTAGTCCATCGTGCTCATGGTGTGGCCACCTGAATTCACATGCAAGTGATGCGAGATGGTAAACATGATGGTCGGCTGTGTCACAAATGGAGTGCAGAAGATGTTGTCTAGTACTAGTTGAGTTACTACCTGATAGGGTGATCATGTCGGTCTGGGAGAGGCCCAAGGTTGAGAAGAAGGCGCTGATCGAGGTTATCAAGGTTGAAGTCGAAGTGCGGCAGCACGACACTGTCTTCGTCGAGATCCTCTCCTGTCGTACCCACCCAGCTTCACTTGGTAGTACGCTCCTTGGCTCTACAACCACGCATGGTACAAGGAATGTGTGTAACATTTCACATGCTCAAACTGTGTGAGCTATCATGGAAAAATTGATTCTGAGTGCCTGGAAGACGGATTCTCGTGCGGTGATTCCGAGGGCAAGTATGTCAATGCAAGACACCCTATGACGGCACTGTGGGCCGTTGTCCAGCGCAGCCTTGGCGTCCAGGATCGTTTGAAACCCATGCGGCTTCACCGACTGGTCGTCGGGGTTCCCCACTCGGCGTCCGACCTCTTGATCATGATCGATGCATCACAACCCTGCATCCATGTGTCCATTACCAATCATTATCTAATTGATAATACTTGCATGGAAAAAATTGATTTCAAGAAGGCGTATGATACAGTTAGATGGGACTTTCTGGAAGAGGTTACGCACAAAAGTACTTTTCAATCCATCGTGGATGAGTTGCACTGGTTAGAGGTGGACAAACGGTGATCAGAATCAATGGGGAGGTGGGCCTGTTTTTTCCAAAGGGGAGGGGGTTAGACAAGGGAATACTCTATTCCCTTATATTTTCAACATCATCATAGATGTCTTGGTGGCAGTTCTGGATCGCGCTAAGGCGGCATGGCACATTTCAGAAGTGGCGGCAAGGGTCGTGTCTAGCGGACTATCCTATCCATGGTATGGGGATGACACACTAATCCCAATTAGGAACTCTCTTGTAGAGATCATCAATCCTGAATTTGTACTCATGTGTTTTGAAGCAATGTCACGCATGAAAATAAATTTCAGCCAAAGCGAGGCGTTTGTGACGGGCGGGGATTTGGAATCCTAACTTAGAGTGGCACATATGATGAATTGTGAACTTGGGTCTATCCCAATCAAATATTTGGTGATGCCCATCTTGGCGAGGGCTTTTTCCATTTTGGACTTAGATCTGGCGGTGGGCAAAGTGGCTGGAGAGTTGAGCCTTAGCAATGCAAGTAGTTGGCTTTCACTGGCAGGCTAGTCCTGATTAAGGACTGCCTCACAAATTTCTCGGTGTTAACAATGGGATTTTACTTATTGCAAGATGGGGTTCATGATAAATTGAACTGGGTGAGGTCCTTGTTCTTTTGGGAAAAAGGAGTAACGCAAGCAAAAGTATTACATGGTGAAATGGGCATCCATTTGCTCACCCAAAAAGTTCGGGGGCTAGGGGTAATCAACCCCAAAATCACGAGTTGGTGCCTTATGAAGAAATGGGCATGGAAAATTCTCATGGGCCAAGGGGATTGTGGTTACAGCCTTACATGCTTTTCGCAATAAGTACCTAACTAGGGAGGGGTTAGACATTCCTGAAAATATCAAAAGATCCCAATTTGCTAACGCAGTGATGAAAGTTAAGCACCTGCTTACACTTCGCACAAAATTAGAGGTCCATAATGGGAAATTGGCCAAATTTTGGTTGGACCGGTGGTGCGGTGACCAGGTGCTAGGGAGTCCTTCCCTCCGTTGTTTGCCATGCCTGACAAACAGATCACCACGATTGCAGAGAGTAGGGATACGGGTAGTGGGCTCGCTGCTTTAGAAGGACGTTTGGGGAATAGGAGGCCCAGGGGTGGCATGGGTTGCGGAAAGCCTTTGTGGCCCGCACATATCATATGGCCACGATGTTATCTAGTGGAGGCTAGAACCCTCGGGCATGTTCTCCACGGGGTCGCTTTACAAGGAGATATTTAGGGCGGCTCCCCTATGTGATTTGAGAGATATTTGGAAGGCTTGCTTCTGGAAAAAATCAAAATCTTTCTATGACAGGTGTTTAGGAATCCTATCCCAAGTGGAGACCAAGTGCTTAAAAGGCAAGGGTCGGGCAATGGAAAATGTGTTTGGTGCGACCAAGATGAAAACCGAGACCATATTCTCTTCAGATGCATCGTGGCTATATTTGCTTGGGCTGTATTGCGGGAGGCCACAGGGTGCTCGTGGAACCTAACTGGAGTTTCTGTTTTTCTTAGGTTGGCTCAAGGCACAAGATGGAAGGACCGTGAATTGGCGTGGTTGGGTAGCACTACCCTGGCATGGACGTTATGGACAACTCACAACAAAGTGCTTATAGAGATGGATTTGTTTCGTCATCCGGTCGACCTAATCTTGAAATTGGTGGTATTCGTGCAGCTTTGGAAGTTATTGGCAAGAACACACGACCGTCCTTGGGTGTAGATGCTCACGTCTCGTATTCATTCATGCTACACTGGGCTGCGGCGTCCGGCGAGGATGGACATCACCTGGTAGGGAGCCGCCCACCCGTCTGTCAGGAGCTTCCTGCGTCGTCCATCGTCGCAAGAGTTTAAGTGTGGCGGGCGCAGAGATTCGTGACTGGGCCCTGGACTACTTTACGGAGTTTCGGATAATGGTCTTTATGTTGCGGCAGATGTTGGCGTAGTAGTCCGTCCTCAGCTGGGCGGCGGCGAAGGGTGAGTGGAGGGCCATGACCAAGACAATGATGACATCGAGGAGGCTTAGCATGAGGTTCTCATGGATTGGTCCTTTTCAATTGCTTCGTGGAGAAGGTTGCATTGCGTGCTCTCTCAATAGTGTTTAGCTCGATCGATGCAGTATGGAAGTGATGGGATAAATGAAGATGACATGTAGGCTTTATATGAAGCCCGACAATGACTAGTCGGTCCAGCGTGTGGCGTCTGACCTAATCCAAGCTAATTCTAATTTGGCACCTGTTAATTAGAGCATGGTTACTAGTAGAGCAAACTGCTAGTTTTATCTAGTAGCCATGTGATCTACAGTTAACCTAAAAGCGAACACATACAATAGCTGCAGGCTGTAGCACGAGCCATCTTCTTTTCTCACAAAGTTTTTGGAGCTCGCGCTGCAGCTGGTTACTAATCTACAACCCACTTCTTTTCTCTCTCATCTTCTCTATCCTCCAACTAACCATAAATATTATATTTAAATCCTTATCAAGTGCTTACATCACCTTATTGTACTTGCTCTTACTATCTAATCGATAGGGCTCACACAACTCCCCTATGTAGTTCCTATGTGGGCCCCTCCGGTTTTGGCAACCTTCTAGAAGGTTCCCTGATTTTTCTAGGGTGTTTTTCCTTTTTGGTTTTCCATGACGCTTTTTATGTGGGTTTTTTCGTTTTTCATTCTTCTTCTTTGTATTTCTCTTTTCCATTTTTTGTATTTTTTAAATTTACAACTTTTCTTAGATTCAAGATTTTTAAATTGGAAAAACTGAAAATAGTTTAAATTTGAAAATAGTCCATAATTTTTAAACTTGTGATATTTTTCCAATTTATGAACTATTTTCAGTTTTTAAAGATTTTCCAATATTGTTTTAATTTGTTTTTTTTAATTCGTGAACTTCATTTAAGTAGTGGAGTTTTTCCAATTTCACAATATTTATTAAATTCATGAATTTTTTTCAAATTTGGAAATGTGAACTTTTTTGATTTCCTGAATGTTTTTCAAATTCAGTAATGTTATGCAAGTTGGTGAACTTTTTTCAAATACACAAACTTTCTTTTAAATTCACAATTTGTACTTCAAATTCGTGAAAGTTTTTCAAATCCAAGAGCATTCTTTTCAAACTCATAAACATTTTTTGATTTCACCATTTTTTCTCAGAGTTTTTGAATCGGTTTTTTGTTGCTAGTAAACATGTCTTTTGCTGGTAAAATGTTTTATTCATCACCAGCAGCTAGCGTAGAGTGTGCCTTTTTTTAGACGAGCGTACAGTTTGCCTTTTCTAGGGAAGCGTATAGTGTGCCTGAGCAAGCGACCAGACCGAGCGAGCCGATGTTTAAGACGCAGCCCACTAGGCTGGCGTGCAAGCGCAAGCACGCTAACAGGTACCGAAGGCGCTGGTTAGGAGGTGTCAGGGAAGTCAGACGGCCGAACGTGCGCGAGAGCCGCATGTCTCCCGCCTGCACAGATCACATGTACAGTAGATTCCTAAACCTCAAGTTTTTTACACAGTAAAGAAAGAATTGCTGCACGAAAATGGATAGCATCGAGGCCAGGTTACGTTAAAATTAATGTAGATGGAGCCGTGTCCAGAGATGGAAGGTGTGGTTCTTATAGTGCGGTGGCAAGGAGCGAAATAGGCTTCTATTCCCTCCGTTTCTAAATATATGTTATTGCGGGAGTGTAAACTGAACTCCCCCAACAACATATATTTCGGAACATAGGTAATGAGAATGTATCTGGTGAAACGAGCGAACTGGTGCGCCGAGTGCACCAGCGACATATGGGCCATTGGATGCAAAAGACAGGGACATGATCGATTAGAAGATGGGCCTGTTGGTACATTTTCAAAACAGCCCTTGCAGCATAGCTAAATCAAGCAAATTGACCTCCGCCCGCACTCAAGGTCGTCTCTCTCCCCTTCCATCTCATGTACCAGCACAGCCGCCGCTGTGAGCTAGGGTTACGGCCCAGTGAGCTCAAGAACCAATCTCCCTCCCTTGAGACAAATTTGTGCGAGTTGCCTCCCTCTCTCCCTTCCCCCTCTCTCTCTGACATCAAGCGCTCAAGCGCGAGCGCCCCAAATCACGCGGTCCGTCGGCGGCTCGCCGCGATTGCGGCTACCTAGCGACGCGGCGCTGCAGCTCCGGGGATATCAACGCCGCGGTTGATCAGGAGCCAGCCATCGTCTTTTTATTGCTAAAGGATCCACGGTATGAGCACCAAATGCTGTTCTTCTGTTATGCACATGCAGTCTATTTTTTCAATCCTCAAGCTTCACCGATTTGTTTGAATCTAGTGGAATTTGGGAAACTGAATATTATGAGCACCAAATTGATGTCTGACGTGCAGTTATAATGGAGAAAAATTGCCACTAATTAAAGCCGACAGTGGAAAAATAGATGAAGGGACCCGTTCTGGTTTGTGTATAATTTTCATGTACGCTTGCTAATTTTATAAAAAGGTTTGTGGATGAAGAGATTTGATATGTGATCAAACGATTACCTGGGAGCCTTCATACATGGCAAGATTGTGTTAATTACTAGTTGCTCATGTGATGTTCTTGATATGTATTTCACGAAATCGACGTGGGGATCTGTTCTGAAGCGACTAAAGATGTTCTTGGTATCCATTTAAATTTGTTCATGTTAAATGGAAAGGCCTTAACAATGTTTGATTGAACCTTCTCTGGCATTACTACGTAAAAGTGCTCCCCAATTTGTCTTTCCGCAATCACATTGTTGCTTTTCTCTGACTTAAAATATTGATAAGTGCTGCTTTCTTGTAGGTTACTCCAGTTCTGTACTTTTGGACATGTATGTGATGTTTTGTCATTTTTTGCATGAAAACAGGTAACCATGGAGTCAATGGCAAGTGCTACTCTA
This sequence comes from Triticum aestivum, assembly GCF_018294505.1. Classification (NCBI taxonomy): domain Eukaryota; kingdom Viridiplantae; phylum Streptophyta; class Magnoliopsida; order Poales; family Poaceae; genus Triticum; species Triticum aestivum. The sequence continues at coordinate 542,350,040 of NC_057814.1, forward strand.
AGTATTGGGTCAACTACGACAATGGGAGTTGAAGATGATGCCAGCAGCTCAGCCGTGGTAATTAACATGTTGCATTGGTTATGTATGGCACACTATTTTGTGACTTGATTGATTTTTTACCTCAAATTGGTAGGGCATGATCCGTTTGGTGGGAAATGATGAAAATACCTACAACACGCCAAAAAGAACTACCAGTCTTCCGTTTTGTGTAAGTGTTTTTTTCACGTCGATTGCACGAGCTTTAGTTCATGAACTAAACCACTATTATATTGCATTTTTAGGGGTCAACATATGAGCCTGAGTGTGATGATAACTTAAAGCCCGTAATTGGCATGAAGTTTGACACCTGGGAAGAGGGCATGGCTATACAAAATGTATGCTCATGAGGTTGGGTTCTCGGTCCGCACATGGACAACACACAAAGATGATCAGGGTGTAGCAGTGTGGAAGAGGTTTGTTTGTGCAAGGGAAGGTTGGCAAAAGGTGGCCACAGATGAGGAAAGGATAAAGCCTAAACAGAACTTCAAATTAAGCAGGTGTGGTTGTGAGGCTATGATCGGATTCAAGAGGCAAGATGACGGCAACTAGGAGGTTGCCCGATTTGTCCAATCGCACACGCACCAACTTATTTCGTCAAGTAAGAGACATCTCATTAAGTCAAATAGAGAAGTAAGTAGTGAGTTGAGGACAAAATTACTTACATGTCATAAGGCATTGGTTGGCACATCTGCAGCATATCGCTTGCTTAGTGTAGAGAGGGGGGGGGAAGCAAATGTAGGTTGCACAAAGCGTGATTTACAAAACTGCCACCGTGATTTTAAAAGAGCAATTAAGGGAGCAGATGGACAGATAATAGTAGATATCATGAAGAATAAGCAAGCTGCCAATCCAGCCTTCTACTTTGATTACCAACTCGATGAGAATGATAAACTTATAAATATTTTCTGGGCCGATAGTATATGCAGAAAAAACTACTCATTGTTTGGTGAAGTGGTGTCTTTCGACTCCACATACCGCTTTAATAGGTATGACTTGGTGTTTGCCCCTTTCACCGGAGTTAACAACCACAAATCTTGTGTTACATTTGGTGCTGCTTTTTTATGGAATGAGAAGCAAGAATCTTATATATGGTTGTTCAAGACTTTCTTGAAAGCAATGTGTGGGGTTGCACCTAAGCTAATCATTACCGATGAAGATCAAAGCATGAGAATAGGGATAGAACATGTTTTCCCGAACACTATACATAGACTTTGCATGTGGCACATCCTCATGAAGCTTACGGAAAAAGTTGGTGCAACCCTAAAAAACAGTCCAGATTTCCATGAACGGTTTATGTCATGTGTTTGGGGATCAGAGACACCAAACGAGTTCGAGTCAAAATGGTGTTCAATAATTAATGATTTCGGGCTAGATGATAATACATGGTTGCAGGAGAAGTATGAGTTACGACGATCATGGATTCCGGCATATTTTACTGATTTCCACCTTGGCGGAATCTTGCGTACCACATCAAGATCTGAGAGTGAGAATGCATTCTTCAGACACTTTACTAACCGGAACCTTGCCTTGATTGAATTTTGGGTCAGATTTGAAACAGCTTTAGAGGAACAATGGCAAAAAGAATTACAAGAAGATAATGTCAGCCTTCATACACTGCCTATACTCAAGACTTGTTGGAGTATCGAGAGTCATGGTAGAGAAGTGTATACTCATGAGGTTTTTGCTGAATTTCAGAGTCAGGTGCTAGCAGCGAGGGATTATTGTCATGTCAAAACAATCACGCAGATTGGTGAGCTCCGCACCATCAGCATTAGCAGCAACAGTGGCAAGGTTAGACAAGTTAGTTTCAACACTAGCACTAAGGAAACACACTGTTCTTGTAGGATGTTTGAATCCTTGGGTATCATTTGCCGTCACATCATTGTTGTCCTAAAGAATGAGGGCTGTAATGAAATTCCTAGTCAATATGTGCTACATAGGTGGACTAAAATGGCTGCACGACACCTTGCCTATGATGCCAACGGCCATGAGCTAGAAGGGTCATCTACATGTCTTCCACCTGTCGTAAAGAAGTTGTACGCGGAAACATGTTCAAATTTCAGCTTGGCACTTCATGTCGCAAAACATAGTGAGGAGAAGATGAGATATCTTCACAAGGCTATTGGTGATGCCTACACACAATTGGGGCAGGAGGGAACAGTTAGTGAGCAAAGTAAAGTTCAAGAATTTGAATCCTTCGTTGGAACATCATTCCCAACTGTGATCAACAGTCACCCACCAGATGTAGCAAAAACAAAAGGGAGTGGTAAGAGATTGAAAAGGGGCTCGGAGCAGACCGTGACCCAAAAGAAAAAGAGGTAAAGTAACGAACCATGAAAATTTTGTTCATGCCCTTTCTGAAGTTGTACTAACATGGTTTTGTTAATCTTTACAGGGCCAAAGAGCATCACAAAAATAAGTAGTTGTGGTGGTCTCACTGATGCGATGTTGGAATAATTATTTTTAGTCATTTTGTGTAGACTTGGTATAGTGGAAATCAATCCATTCAAGTCCGTGCTTCTCTGTCATTTACGCACTTTGATTGTTCCAGTGCAAAATGGCCGTATGTAAGAAGTGAATTTGCCATGCCAAATATATGCAACAAGTTATGTAATCTATTATGGTACCCGTTACCATGATCTGTGTATAAGTGTACAATTTATGTTTGGTGATGCGATGCAAAACTGGAGATGTAATTTGCAAAAGTTGACCGAGATTACCTGTTTTGGCATCGAACGCCTATTTTTTGCCATAATTATACAAGATATGGTCGATAATACCATGTCTTATTTTCAGGAATATTTGTAGCAGGATGGCGGTTCTACAACAATGAATTGATCAAAACTCTGACACCAGGCCTAAAGTTTGAGAAATCTCAAAATGTGCAATGCAGTAGAATATGTAACATTCTAGATGTATAAAAAGTTGTACTGCTTTCACTACTGGAATTAGCTTATTTGCCGTCTGCCAGTTCTTTGTCGCCTGCTAGCTGACGGCAAAGAAGGTCTTTGCCGTCCGCTTACGAAAAACGGACGGCAAAGAACTGGCTGATGGCAAAGAAGGATTTTGCCATCAGCCAGTTCTTTGCCGTCCGCTAGCTGATGGCAAAGATTCTTTGCCGTCAGCTGGCTGACGGCAAAAAGAGAGGTGGCCCCACTTACGAGCTGATTAGATAAAACTTAACGGCTCCCCTCTTTGCCGAGAAAAATAGCGGACGGCAAATCACGGCGGATGGCAAAGACCTAACTTCACTAACCTAACTAACGGCCGAGCCCCCCACCCCCTTCCTTTCTGTTTCTCTTCACGACCAGATCGACCCCCCGCCGCCCCCGCCGCCCCCCACCCGCCACCGCCCCCGCCGCAGCCTGCCCCGTCGCCCCACCACCCCGCCGCCCCCACCCGCCGACGCCCCGTCGCCCCACCATCCCGCCGCCCCGGTGCCCCGGCGCCCCACCACGTCGCCGCCCGACCGTCCCACTGCCCCGGTGCCCCGCCGCCCCCACCACCCGCCCACCACCCCGGCACCATCGTCGCCCCCGGCGCCACCGCGGCCCCATCGGCCCCGCCTCCCTGCCGGCTCCCCCTGAGCTCCACCGCCCCGGAGCCCTGCCACCCCCGTCGCCACCGCCACCCTGCCGCCCGCCGCCCCCGTCGCCACCGGCACCCCCGAGCTCCGGTGAGTTATTTTTTTCTTTTTTTCTTTTTTTTTGCTGTTTAATTGTTTGTGTTAGATTTAGGTCTAGATATGTGTTAGTGTTAGTGTTAGATTTAGTGCTAGATATGTGTTAGTGTTAGATTTAGTGCATGGGTTTTAGATAATTAGTTATATTATTAAAAGAAGTAGAAAAAAGTGAAAAAAGAAGAAGAAGAAAAGAAGAATATGTAGAAGGGGAAGAAGAAGAGAAGGAAAGAAGAAGAAGAAGAAAGGAAAGAAGAAGGATAGAAGGAAACACCCCGAACCCGACACCCCGACCCCGACACGACACCCCGACACCCCGACCCTCTGACCCCGACACCCTGACCCCGACACCACACCCCGACACCCCGACCCCTTGACCCCCTGACCCCGACACCCCGACCCCGACACCACACCCCGACACCCCGACCCCGCCACGACACCCCGACCCCGAAACAGTACCCCGACCCCTGACCCCGACACCACACCCTGACACCCCGACCCCCTGACCCCGACACCCCGACCCCGACACGACACCCCGACCCCGACACGACACCCCGACCCCGAAACAGCACCCCGACCCCGACACGGCACCCCGACACCGACACGACACCCCGACCCCCGACACCTCCCGAAAAGGTGCTCTTTGGCCTTCCAAAGGCCGACGGGGTCATATATTTGTGAATTATGAGTTAGGTCATATATTTTTCGATTTTGTTATGAAAAACATCATATATAATTGTGTTGATCGGGTAGATTTAAATGTGCAGTTGTTTCATCGCTGCGAGTTTTGGTGTTCGACGACCTCCCCGTGCGTTTGACGAGCTCTGCCCCTTCGTTCGTGGGTGAGCACAAATGACATGTCCTCCTCCCCCCTTAATTATTTGCTCTGTTCCGGTGTTCGTGCCGATGAAACTTGATAGCTAGCTATATATCTGTCTTGAATCATCAGTATGCGTAACCAATATGTGTCTCCCGTTCGAAAGCGTTATAGTTATAAATATGCATGCATTTGCATATTTATAACCGTGATTCTTTCGAATTGTCCAACGCTATCCATGGACAGCCCGAGTATGTGTAGATTGGGTTCGTTTTCCCATATGCTTTGCTCCGGATCCGACGCATAAATTTCGTCAGTGCCTCCCCTGTTGTTCTCCGGGTACACATCCTCTCTGTTTATTGCAGAGACGTGTATCAGGAGAACAGCGGGGAGGTGCTGCCGAAATTTTGCGTCGGATCCGGAGCATAGCATGGGAAAATGAACCCAATCTACACATACTCGGGTGGGATTAGGACCTATCATTACCTATTAGAGTGTAGGTTGCATGGACGTAATAAAATTGACAAAGTAGATCAACTGATGAATATATACATGGTGAATTATATATATATATATATATATATTTGTTGTGTGTCCAGTAGCTCTGAAAGTCAAGATGAGTGATCGTGCGTGGATGTACACCGGTCACACTGGTCAGAACAAATGGAGCACTGAATGGTTCACAAAAACCAAGGGGTTTGTGCAAGCCGCATTTGCAAATGGCCAGAGGAAAACCTGGTGCCCCTGTTTACGGTGCGGCAATTGGGAAAAGAGGACAGAGGCTGAAATGGGCAAACACCTGCAGAAGAGTGGTTTTACGCCCGATTATACGGTGTGGACATATCATGGTGAGTCTGCCCAACGTGACCGAGCTGAGGTGGATCGTCGTCGCACCGACGAGCATGGTACCGGGATGGAAAACATGGTGCAAGACTTCGATGATGCTCGGGATTCGGACGAGGAGATGGAGGAATCTGCAAAGGCCTTCAATGAAATGTTGGAGTCTTCAAAACGTCCGCTCCACGAGCACACTGAGCTTTGTCAGTTGGATGCCATCTCACAAGTAATGGCTCTGAAGGCTCAGTTCAACTTGGGCAGAGAATGCTACGACGCAATGATGACAGTATTTGGACGCTTTCTACCCAAAGGCCATGTAATGCCTGCAAACCTGTACCAGTCGGACAAAATCCTCCGTGCACTGAAGATGCCCTATGAGAAGATACATGCCTGTGAGAAAGGATGTGTCTTATTTAGGCTTGACTATGCGGACTTGAACTATTGTCCCATTTGCAAGTCTTCCAGGTATGTTGTGGTAGACAACGGTATGGGTGAGAAGACACAGACCAAAATCCCCGTTAGTGTTCTTCGGTATATGCCAATCGTACCAAGACTTCAACGTCTTTTCATGGTCGAAGAGACGGCCAGACAGATGACATGGCACAAAACGGGCAAAAGAACCGAACTAGATGCAGATGGGAATCTGATGATCGTACACACATCGGATGGTGTTGCGTGGAAAAAGTTTGATGAATTACATGCTGACAAAGCGGCAGATCCGAGGCATCCTCGAGTCGGCATCAGCACGGATGGGTTCAGTGTGTTTGGTCTGACGGCAGCCCAATACAGTTGTTGGCCCGTATTTGTCTTTCCACTCAATCTCCCCCCCCGGACAGATTATGCAAAGAAAGAACATTTTCCTGACGTTGATAATTCCAGGGCCCAACTATCCGGGGAAAAATATGAATGTGTACATGCAGCCGCTTAAGGACGAATTGCAAGAAGCCTGGGATAATGGGTTCAAGACATACGACGCCTATAGCAAACGGAACTTCATAATGCGTGTCTGGTACATGTACTCGACGCATGACTTGCCGGCGTATGCGCTATTCGTTGGCTGGTGTGTGCATGGAAGGTTCCCGTGCCCCACATGCAAGGGAGCTCTTGAGTTTCGTTGGCTTCAGGCCGGTCGCAAGTTTTCTTGCTTCGACATGCATAGACAGTTCCTGGATCCTCGCCATAAGTTCAGGAAAGACAAGAAGAACTTCATCAGAGGTAGAGTTGTCAAAAACTCTGCACCACCTGCGTTGACAGGCCAACAGACCCTGGATCAGTTAAACGCTCTCGAGCCAGATCCAGAGCGTCCAGGGTACTTCAAGGGGTATAATTCTAAGCACGCCTGGACTCACAAGACATGCTTATGGGATCTGCCTTACTTCAAAGACCTCCTTTGCCCACACAACATCGACGTGATGCACACTGAGAAGAATATCGCCGAGGCACTTTTTGGTACATTGTTCGGCATAGATGGGAAGTCAAAGGATAATACTAAGGCTAGAGTCGATCTGGAGGCGCTATGTGATAGGCCGTTACAAAACATGAAAGAACCGAAAGGAAAGCAGAACTGGACGAAGCCAAAGGCATGGTTCAATCTTGGAAGGCCAGCTATGAGGGAAATTATCTTGTGGGTGAAAATGCAGTTGATGTTCCCCGATGGGTATGCAGCGAATCTAAAGAGGGGAGCGAGTCTTGATAAATTGAAGATATTTGGTCTCAAGAGTCATGATTGGCACATATGGATTGAGCGGGTAATGCCGGTGATGTTGCGTGGCTTCATCCCTGAGGATGAATGGCTAGTACTGGCAGAACTCAGCTATTTCTTCCGTGTTCTTTGTGCGAAAGAACTATCGCCTGGCGTGCTAGAAGAAATGGAAGAGTTGGCGCCGGAGTTGATCTGCAAGTTAGAGAAGATCTTTCCACCGGGCTTCTTTAATCCAATGCAGCATTTGATTTTGCATCTCCCGACCGAGGCAAGATTGGGGGGGGCCCGTGCAAAATCGTTGGTGCTACCCAACTGAGAGGATGCAGAAGACGCTTCGACAAAAATGTAAAAATAAACGTAGAATTGAAGCATCGATGGCTGAGGCATTCATCACTGAGGAGGCGGCAAACTTCGTGACAGCACACTACGAAGCCAAAAATCGTCATTTGCATAATCCGAAGCCTCGGTACAATGCTGACGAACCTCAAAAGGGTGGATCCAACCTCAGCCTATTCAAAGGGAATCTCGCACCAGCCAGTGGTTCGAAACCAGTATCTTTGGATAACGAAGAATGGCGGACCATTACGTTGTATATCTTCAACAACCTGACAGAAGTGCGGCCGTACATCGAGTAAGTTCTCGGTACATTGTTTCGCAACTTCTATTTCCTTTGAACTGCTCTTATTCCTGGATATTTCATACAGTCGATACGTCGCCATATTCTCGTATGGAGCGGTGATCCAAAAGGATTCCGTCGAAGAGTATGAGCTTCTCGCAAAGCAAGGAGGCGGCTATCCCGGTTTCATCTCTTGGTTCAAACAAACGGTAATTTCTATTAGACCATTTCATTACATTCGCTAATTTCTGCCTAATGCAACAATCCTTTCGTATTAAACTTGTAGGCTAATTCAGAGTCTATGGACGCCGAATTGAGACAAGTCGCTAATGGTTTTGACTATAAGGTCCGTTCATTTGACAAATACGACATCAACGGGTATCGCTTTCGTACCTATGGCAAAGAGCTATCTATGGCCGACCGAAAGTCTACAAATTGTTGTGTATCTGCTATCGGCGAAGGAGGTACCGAGTATTATGGGAGAGTTGAAGCAATTTATGAACTTCTATTCTATGGTGACAACCCACCGAATGTCGTACTCTTCAAATGTTATTGGTTTCAGCCGAAGGAGACTAGAAGGACTCATGAACATATAGGGCTAGTTGAAATCAAACAAAGCACCCATTTAGATGTTCCTGATGTCTATATTACGGCTCAACAGGCGACCCAAGTATTCTATCTACCGTGGGCCTGCCAAACTAATCCAAATCTGAAAGGTTGGGATGTCGTTTATGAAGTGCCGCCACGTGCTAGACTATCTCCCCCAAAGGAAGAGGATTATGAACCTCACATTAACCCAGACACATATGAAGGAGAATTCTTCCAAGAGACACGTCTTTCCAAAAAGCGTTTCAAGAACCGCTATACTTCACCCCAAAACATTGAAGTAGACAGCGACAGTGAATCCGACATCAACCCAGAGGAGGAACAAGAAGAGCCGGAACAAGAAGAGGTTACTGCTGCGGATGACCTGTCAATGCTTGACCGATTACGTCAAGGTGGCCTTCAACATGTTGATGCCACTGAACCCTATGAGCCCGTCATTGATTATAGTGATGATGATGATGATTATGCATTTATTGATGATAGTGATCGAGATTATTAGTAGTGTCAGGTATTCAATTTTTTTATGTTGTACTTGATGATGATACACTTAAGTGATATACGTATTATTATTCATGTCGGTATTTTTTTTTATGTTGTACTAATTTCGTTTACTCTTTGTCATGGCAGGTGTTGAAAGATGGTGGGCGCTGGTCGGGAGCGCTCCGAGGCCCCTTCTTCGCCGGTGCGTGGTGGGAGGTCTTCCATTCCACACGCACCTCTCCGCCGAGCGTTGCTGGACAGTATGGCGACACCGACGGGCCCTTCTTCGTCGACAGCGGTGCCCAGCAGGGGACGAGGTAAGGGAGGGAAGAAGAGAGGAGTTGGAGCACGTGGTCGCGGGAGAGGAGGTAGGGTGGCTGCTAGGGCGCCTTCCTCGCCGCCACCCCCAGCTGTTTCACCCGAGCACGTGACTGCTAGGGTGGACTCGTCCGAGAAGGAGGCTACACGGACTCCGGTCCACGAGCCTTCGGCCCACGAGCCTCGGGTCGACGGGCCTTCGGCCCACGAGACCCTGGAGGAGCACACGTCTGGATGGGGTACCTGGCCGAATGAGTCTGAGGGGCCGAGTGGCGATGCTGATGATGGCGGGGAGCCGACTGATATTGAGGAGGAGGGAGGCACCGTCTACCAGCGTGGTTGTACACGGCTCCCGTCCGTGCCGGCGACCCGCGAGCAGAGGTGGTTGATTTTCCCTGATGGGGAGAGGTAAGTGCATTTAATCTTTTTGTACCTTCTGCATTCACGTTTCTTCAAATATCTAATGTGTTGGCCTTGTCATGCTGTAGGGGTTGGGACCACCATCATAGTGTCCGCCGGCCCAACTCCGTCCTTGGAGTTCTTTGTCGGCAAAACTTCCCGGGGTTTGTCACGTTGCCTGGTGAGGGTCGGCTTCCAGAGCTTGGATTGAGTTGGGAGCACTACTTGGCTGCCTCGGCCCCGCCGGGTGAGATTATCGACGGTGTCTTGTGCAAGACGATGGCAGACGTGGTGATCAGAAAGTTCTGGGTAATTTCTCCTTTACACAATTAAATATCTTCAACTAGCTAGTTATTAATTGTACTAATCAATATTGTCTCATTTGATTGCAGACATTCTACAGGTGTGAGGAGGGATACGAGGAGGACGCGGCAAATGTTATCGATAACGTCTGCAAGCGCCTACTACAGAACTTACGGCACGAGGCTCGGGTGCAGGCTGTTCGAGACTACTACGCCTTGCGTGGTATCAAGAAGACCAAGCCGGCGTGCCGCGAGAAGTTCCTGAGTAAGGAGCAGTACATGAAGGTAATTCTTAAGGCCTTGTACTTACTTCCTTCATTTAGTAATTCATAGCCGTAGCGCTCAAGTTTCTATTTGCTAACTTAGGCGCCTCCGAGATGGTGTGCGGATCGGATGGATTGTTGGGAGGTGTTGGTCAATGAGTGGTGCTCAAAAGAATGGCTAGCCCTCCACAACGAGGCCAAGGACAAACGTGCCCAAATGGAAGGTGTGCCACACCATCAAGGCAGCTCCAACTTATATCAGTTCGGGCGGAACTGGGTATGTGGTTTGCTTCATGATTCATGCAATTCATTCATCATGCTAGCTTGAGCCCTTTAATTACTAATTTACTTTGTTTCTCTCTTTCAGGCACGCTACAATAAGGCGGATAAGGTGCCAGAGGTGTACGACCTGTATGCCATGGCCCACACTGCCTCTTTCAAGAAAGTCAAGGCATTCTCTCCGTCTGACCTCGATGATGCAAACAACTTCACCAACATCTCCTCCCACGACAAGCTCGTGAAATATAGAGATGAGGGGAAGGCGAGGAAAGGGGAGGACTTTAACCCGAGCCAGGGTCCCATTGATCCAGAGCTGGTGATGATATCTGGTGGCGGGAGGTCCCATGGCTCCATAGCCATTGGAGATGGACTTATCCGTTGTCCTAGCACTCTCCCGGAGATCAAGGCGCGCCAGTCGAGCTCCGCTCCTGAGATAAGGCCTCGTGAACGGCCAGTCCAACTCGCCATCAAGGTTAGTTATACGTACTCAGCTATCTTTCTCCATTACATTGTGTGTGCTTCCATCAATGATTACAAATGGTAACGAGGAGTGGTGTTGCAGGCTGCTATACAGAGTGAGAGAGATAGAACGGAGAAACTTCTGGCGGAGGCGGCGGAGAGGCAGCGGGAGTTGGAGGAGAGGACGACAAAGATGTTGGAGGAGGAGAGGGCACGGAATGACATGCAGGCAAGGGCCATGTACGAGCTCCTTGTGGTAAGTTTCTTCTGCAGATTAGCCAAAACATTCATGTAGTGTTTGTCTCATTACTAACTAGTATGACTGAGTCGTCAAAACCAAATGTGCAGTCTGTGTGCGAGAAGACCGGTCAGACCGCTCCGCCGATGCCAGTGATTGCTCCTGGGACCACGGTGAGTTTAATTTGAATGGACATTACTTGCTAGTCTTAACATTTGAGTGTCATCATGCTAACGAGACATTGGAAATGATCTTTGGTGCAGCGTAACTCCAGACAAGCATCGCACGATCCTTCTCCAGCTACCGGCACGAGCCAGCCCGCTCCTACACCTCCATGATCATGGTAAGTTTCTCTAGTGTTTTGCTTAACAAATGCATAAAGACCTAGACTTAGCCTTATTTCCTCCAATATGCTTACCACAATGACCTAGAGTTAGCTTCTTTTCCTCCAAAATGACTTAATAAGCTTACTAACCTCCAAAACCATCCATTTTACCTAAGTTAGCTCTAAAACGATATATACTTAGCTTTGTTTCCTCCAAAATGACCTAAGTTAGCTCTAATATGCTTAGTTAACTAGGTTTGCTCAATAATGACATGTACTTAGCTTACTTATGTCAAAAATGGCATAATTAGCTTAGTTAGCTCATAAACAATCCATTTTACCTAAGTTAGCTCTAAAATGACCCATTTTACCTTAGTTAGCTCATAAATGATCCATTTTACCCAAGTTAGCTCTAAAATGACCCATTTTACCTAGACTAGCTCCAAAATGATCCATTTTACCTATGTTAGCTCTAAAATGACCCATTTTACCTAGGTTAGCTCCAAAATGACCCATCTTACCTAGGTTAGCTCCAAAATGATGCATTTTACCCAAGTTAGCTCTAAAATGACCCATTTTACCTAGATTAGCTCATGAACGATCCATTTCACCTAGGTTAGCTCACAAACGATCCATTTTACCTAGTTTAGCTCCAAAATGACCCATCACACCTAGGTTAGCTCTAAAATGATGCATTTTACCTAAGTTAGCTCATAAACGATCTATTTCACCTAGGTTAGCTCATAAACGATCCATTTCACCTAATTTAGCTCAAAAACGATCCATTTCACCTAGGTTAGCTCCAAAATGACCCATCTTACCTAGGTTAGCTCTAAAATGATGCATTATACCTAAGTTAGCTCATAAACGATCTATTTCACCTAGGTTAGCTCATAAACGATCCATTTCAACTAAGTTAGCTCATAAATGATCCATTTCAACTAAGTTAGCTCATAAATGATCCATTTCACCTAAGTTAGCTCATAAATGGCATATACTTCTTCTTCTAGTCACCTTTTTCTAACTTTCTTATTTGCCATTTTGCAGATTTCATTCACTTCACGGAAGCTAGCTTGCTATGATGGAGTGCTTGTTTTTTCTTTCATTCTCCTCTAGTATTCTTCTAGCTTGCTATGATGGAACTTTCTATCTTGATGAAACTTTGCATTGTAATATGTATGGATGGAACAATGTGTATGTGCAACTTGCTATGTATGAATGGATGGAACTATATATATATGCACGATGAAACTTATGTGCTGGATATGTCATATGTTTGCTGTTAAATAGCCCTGTGAAATATATATATATATATATATATATATATATATACATATATATATATATATGTCATATATTTTCTGGATTTAAAAAAACCCAGAAAAAGGCATCTTTGCCGTCGGCCGCTGATGGCAAAGGCTCCTTTGCCGTCTGCCGCGGACGGCAAAGAAGCCACGCGGCGGCCACCTGTGATCCCTGGGAGCTGACCCATTTGGTCAGTTTGCCTACAGCGGCGGACGGCAAAGGCTTTGCCTACAGTGGCAGACGGCAAAGAATGCCCACATTTGCCTACAGCAGCAGACGGCAAAGGCTTGTCCCGCAGTGACGTCCAGCTGACGTCATTCGGCGGACGGCAAAGGCCGGATGCTCTTTGCCGTCAGCGGCGGACGGCAAAGGCTACCGTTAGCCGCCTAACGGACTAACAGCGCATTTATTGCCGTCGGCTTTCTTTGCCGTCAGCCGCTGATAGCAAAGGCTCCTTTGCCGTCCGCTTCAAAAAGCAGACGGCAAAGAAGCTCTTTACCGATGCCTACATTGCCGGAGCCTTTTGCCGTCCGCGGCAGACGGTTAAGGCCTTTGCCGTCCGCCATCCTTGCCTTTGCCGTCTGCCGGGGCAGACGGCAAAGTAGCTGATTCCTGTAGTGTTTCCAAGTAGCAACATTAATCTGTTGTAGATTGTACATGAAGGCATGTCTCATCTTCATTTATATATTTATTTGACCGAGCTTTTGTTTTAAATTGTGCATAGCACCTGATAAAATTGGTAGATGTGCTGTTGTAGCAGCTTATGTAACTGTTGCGTGATTGCTCATTGCTGACTTTGGCAAAACAATCCAAAATTTCCATGTAATATTTTCTTTGTACAATAAGAAAGCTGAAGCAACTTTATAAATAACTGTTTCTGTTGAGTTGTTTCGTAAGTGAACCAAAGAGATTTTATTTTGCAACATTTTTTACGGAATTCGAGTGATTTTGAGCTTCCTGTGGTGATTCTGGAGAAGCCTGCCTAGGATCAGATTAGTTCATCTGTAAAAGCTACAGGGTGTATTTTCTGGAAGTATACCATCATCTAGTCTAATTATATAATTTTGCCGACCATCTTGGGAATTACTTTTCATCACGTCTTTCATGCAAGAACAATAGCTATCAAGAGATCTCTGAACACATTTTCTTTAGATTCTTCCATGCAATACAAGCATCCACATAAATTGTATGACAACCACACATCTAAAGTACAAAAAGCTTGCCATATTTTTTCTAACAAATGTACATTCTCGCTGATTACATGGTGCCAAAGAAAACAAAGCCTGAGATAACCAGATCGGGACTAGCACAAGAGGTGAAATTATCAGTTTCATCAGCTGTCATCTTGGGAGACATGAGGATGACTCCTATGAAGATTACCCAGCCATAGTTCATCAGCATGGGCTGATTCTTTGATCTCCTAGTTCATGCCTTCAACTAATCGGTTTGAAGCCTGGTGAAGATGCGAAGGAAGGCGATGCTTGCAGTTTTTCCATGCTTATCAAAGGCAAAAATATTGTTGGAGCGGGCAAGATGGCCCTGAATCTGAATAGTAGCGAATAGTCAGTTCTAGAACAACCATAAAACCATGATATAGAAAATAACGATGGATTATCCTCTATAAAGGGGTTGCTACATATAAAACACGGATTCCAAAGTATCACATTTTTACAATATAAATGACAGTTCACTACTAGAGAAAAAGTGATGCAACATTGGGGATACATATTTGTTTTGGCTTGGCGATAGTCAGCTAAGGAAGTTTTTTTAAGTACTGAACATGCAATGTTGATCAGTCATTTTAGAACAACCATCAGTCAGCCATACAACACATGAAACAAAATGGCAGCTACTACTTATAGCTAGTGACCAATTAGAGGAACGTCCAATCTATGAGGTTTTGCAGATATATTATAAGGAACACCGACATTCTGCAAGCCATGGGTTACTAACCTGCATGAAAATAGGGAGTACATCCCTTGTAATTGACATGAGGATTGTACAAATATACTGCTCGTATGTTAATTTGGTACCCACAACACACTATTCCAATTCTGAATCAACAAAAGTATGCCTTTTCAGTCAACTAGAACAACATTGCTCATGTTATCTCTCTGCCACTGGTTTAAGCAGATTGGGGGAAAGGTGTGGACGAAATTGTAATAACAAAAATAACCTTAACAAATGGATAAAGGAAGAAGCAAACATACCAAGATCCTTGAGCTGCTGCAGATGGTTAGTGCTGCTGACGGCGGTGGCGGTGGTAGGTTGAGTCGCCGATGTGCTCACAACGAGCGACCACTGCCAGAAATCGGGCACTCTTCAGATGTTCCGGTGGTAGGCTGCTGCTAGAAATTTCAAAAACGCAGATATTTGAGTGAGACGGCGCTCGATTGGTACAGGATTGAGAGAGGTTGAGTGAAATTTACTAACCCAAAATCGCCTGGCGGCTGGCGTATTGGTACAGAAGAGGGAGAGAGCGGCGATTGGATTCAGTGAAGACCTTGAGGGAGGGAGATTGGTTCTTGAGCTCGCTGGGCCGTAACCCTAGCTCGCGGCGGCGGCTGTGCTGGTACAGGAGATGGAAGGGGAGGGAGACGACCTTGAGTGCAGGCGGAGGTCAATTTGCTTGATTTAGCTATGCTGCAAGGACTGTTTTGAAAATGTACCAGCAGGCCCATCTTCTAACCGATCCGGTCCCTGTCTTCTGCATCTAATGGCCCATATGTCGCTGGTGCACTCGGCGCACCAGTTTGCTCGTTTCACCAGATACATTCTCCATAGGTAATATTTGTGATCCCCGGCCGTGCAGATCGATGGTCTTTGTGAGCCTGAAATACTGGAGACACTTGCTTGCCGAGAAGGTCTGTCTTTTGCTACAGACCTGAACATTTCCATGGTGCAACTTGCCTCACATTGCAAAGTGGTGATCAATGATCTAGCTAGAGGCTCAGCAGGGAAAAGCGAAGCTATCATTAATGAAATCAAGCAAAGGGCTCGGGCTTTTATTTCAAGTAACTTGGTCACGAAGGACGACTCTCCAACTCGGAGGGGTATAACTTGGCTAAGCATACTATCTCTTTATCTCAAGGGCGACATGTCTAGTTTTTGAACGCACATGACCCTATTGTAATTTCTCTCGAACTTCATTTAGGTCAATAAAGTGAGTATGTTTCCCCTAAAAAACATGTACGTGTTATTGTCTCTCTTTCAACTTTTGTTCTTTTTTTTTCATCTATTTCTACAAAAATGCTTTAAAAATTATAGTTAATTTTTTGTATAAATTTTATAAAAAAATCAAAATTTATTTTAAAACTTTTATATTGTGTATGACAAAATATAAATGTAAATTTCTCAAAAGAGATGCCCATCATGTATTTTTTCACAATGTCATTTAAAAAATTTATTTAATTTAGGGATAGTTGTATTTATACCCTTAGTTGTGTCCCCCTCAACAGGATTGCCCCTAGTTTTTGAAAACACGTGGTCTTGCCCAACCCACTTTGTCGTCTTATGCTTTTGCCCTTTCACCGTTTGACCGTCACTTTAAAAACTTCATAACTAATTCATACTAAATCAGAAAAATGCAAATAAGATACCAAAATGTTTGGAAAAACATCACATGTATGCCAATGTCACTTGCATTCATGACAAAAGTATTGGTAAGTGTCCATCCGAGTTTTAGCTCTTATCATACCACCATGAATAGGAAAATGTAAAAAAAATAAACAATTAAAAAAATTGGTGGCAAAGAATGATAAATGTTTTAAGTACTTGCCAAGTTTCATGAGGAAACGACATTCGTGGAAGTCGTGGCAAAAAAAAAACAATCAACACTCGAAAATAGATTGTTTTTTTGCCACGACTTCCACGAATGTCATTCCCTCATGAAACTTGGCAAGCACTTAAAACATTTGCAATTCTTTGCCACCAAATGTTTCTTGAATTTTTTGAATTGTTTTAGATTTTACTGTTTATGGTGGTATGATAAGAGCTAAAACTCGGATGGGCACTTACCAACACTTTTGTCATGAATGCAAGTGACATTGACATATAGGTGATGTTTTTAAAGTGGGTTGGGCAAGACAACATGTTTTCAGAAACTAGGGACAATCCTGTTGAGGGGGACACAACTAAGGGTATAAATACAATTATCCCTTTAATATATATGTTAAAACATTTTTATGTATTTTTAAAAATGTTCACCATATATTTTAAAAATATTCAACATATATGCTAAAATAAATTAGACGTGTGTTAAAAAATCATCATTGTTTATTTAAAAAATGTTCACCGTGTATGCATAAATTGTTCAACATATTTAAAAAAACACCATGTATTTAGAAAAATGGTCGACGTGTATATGAGACATGTTCAATATGTGTTTAAAGTATGTTCAAAATATATTTATAAACTGTTCATCATGTATTTAAAAAATATTCAGCGTGCATTAAAGAATTTTTCAACAAGAATTACAAAAAAGTAATGTATATATAATTTTTAAATGTGAATTCCAAAAAGTTCAGCGTGTATTTGAGAAAATATTGAGAAAGATATAATACGAAAAAGGAAAATAACGAGCAAAATAGAAAAGAACCAAATGACAAAAATAAACTAAGAATGAGAGAAAAAACATGGAAAAACAGAACGACAAAGTTGGGTGGCGAACCACGTGATTTTAACGATAGAACCGAAATGTTCGGTCGCGTTCAATCCGCATCACGGGCACTGCGGTCACTCGTTCTATTTTCTCTCTCTTGGTTTTCTGGTTACGAACAGTCAACACTCTTACTTTTTTATCTTTCCAAAAAAAACACTCTTACTTTTTTTCCTTTTTAACTTGAGTTATTCCTCTAAGAGGTAAAAACTTGTATGCGAGTGTTAGGATTCCAGCTCTGGTTGCCCTAGCCAAAACGTATGACCAACTAGGCTAGGTTATATCCTGTCTACTAGAAAGAATTTTATCTACTTTAAAACTACAAGGCAGTAACTACAGACCATAAATATAAGCATCATTTTTTAGGTACACAAACTTTTTAGTTATCAATTATCAACAATGCCTACTTTTTAGTTACAAAACTACATCGTCCATATTACACGGTTGATAGCTAGCCATCCTCTTTCTTGGCAATTACTTTGCATTTACACAAACTTTGACCCAGCAAACAAAGTTATTGAAACATAACCTGATACTCCCTCCTTCCATCTATATAGGGCCTAATGCGTTTTTCAAGACTGTCTTTGACTATTGATAAGGTTAATAGTACATGAGATCTATAATGTGAAAATTATATCATTGGAAGCTCCTTTCACATACGAATTTGACGATATGCTTTGTGTAAGTTGCATGTCATATATTATTGCTCTAACATTTGATCAAAGTTAGCCTCGAAAAACGCATTAGGCCCTATATAGATGGAAGGAGGGAGTAACTTTCATGTGAATAGTATGATAGTTTACGGACCAGAGACCTGATAAAAAGGGTATAAATACCTGGTAACTTTCATGTGGAGAAAACTTGTGAAACAAACCCCGGCAACTTTTGTGCAAATAGCATGGTAATATATGCACCGCGCTCATGATAACTTAGGTACAAACACCACGGTAACTTTGACCCGGAGAATATTTTTGTTGAAAACATACCTCCGGCCACTTATGTGTAAATAACATGATAATATACGCACCGCAGACCTCATAACTTAAGCACAAACACCACCGTAACTTTGGACCGGGAAAAAATAGTTGTTGAAATCATACCCACTGGAACTTACATGAAAATGGCATGGTAATATACGCAGCGTGGTGCTCACAACTCACCTATAAACACCATGATAACTTTTGACCGGGAGGAAAAAGTTGTTAAAAAACATACCCCGTAACTTCTGTGGAAATAGCATGGTTATTTACACACAACAGATTTTGATAACTCATGTACAACACTATGCTAACGTTTGACCCCTGGAAAAAAATGTTGAAAAACATACACTAGTAACTTTTGCTTAAAAGCATGATAATATACGCACCGCAAACTTGATAACACATCTATAAACACCACGGTAACTTTGACTCAGGGAAAAGGTTGTAACATAGCCCAATAATTTCTGTGTAAATAGCATGGTAATATACGCACCGTAGACCTGATAATTTACAAACAAACACCGTGGTAACTTTGACCCGAGGGGAAATGTTGTTGAAAACATATCCTGAGATAACTTCGTTGTAAATAATATGGTAATGTATTTACCGTATAACTGATAACCTATGTACAAACACCGGTAACTTTTGATTGCCGGAAAAAGTTGTTGAAAAACTTACCCCCGGCAATTTATGTGTAAATTGCGTAGTAATATACACACTATAGACCTGATAACATTTTCACAAACACCTCGTTAACTTTTGACCGATGGATTTAAAAAACATACACCCGGTAACTTATGTAAACAACATGATAATATACGCACCGCATACATGATAACCAATATACAAACACCGCTGTAACTTCTGACCAAGGAAAAATGTTGTTGAAAACACACCCGCGATAATTTATGTGTAAATAGCATGGTAATATACGCACGGCAAAACTGATAATTTATATCCGAACAACCATGGTAGCCTTTGACTAGGGGAAAAAAGTTGTTGAAAAACATTCTCTGGTAACTTCTATGTAAATATATCATAGTAATATAAGAAGCGCATACTTGATAACTTATGTACAAACATCACGGTAACATGACCATGGATATTTTTTTGTTAAAAAACATAACCGCGATAACGTATGTGTAAATGGCATGATAATATACAAACTGCAGACCTGATAGCGTATGTACAAACACCATGATAATTTTCAGCCCCGAGGGAAAAAATGTTAAAAAATACCCGGTAACTTTTATGCTAAAAAGATGGTAATTTATATACCACAAACCTGATAACTTACATAGCCGAGGAATGGTATAACTTTTGACCTGAAAAACAGCAAACATATAAATGGGATCTAGTTTTGAAAGACTTACCGTGACAGATTTAATGATGAAAAGGGATTTTGAATCGGACCATTAGTTGGAGCTACAAAATGGTTTTTTAATCAGATCATCATGATAGACCATTGTAAGTTTGATCTGGGAAAAACAAGTTGTTGATACTTACCCTTGATAACTTTTGTATAAATAAAATGGTAATTTACGCACCAATAACCTGATAATCTTTACAGACAAACACTCTGGTAACTTTGAACTGTCGAAAAACATTGACGAAACATACCAAGTAATTTCTATGCAAATAACATGGTAATTTACGCACGAACATACCTTTCTTTTTAGTCTTTCTATGTACTAGGACAGCAAAAAAAGGGTTGATTTGCATCCAAAAGAACAAGAACAACAATGTCATGGTTAGTTGACTATTGGGCTTCGTTCATGCGCCAGTTTACCTTTGAGACCAGGGTTCGAATCCCATAATCTCATTTCTCTATCTTGTTGGTTTCTTTGTCAGTCCATGTTTGAACGGATTAAAGGAAATGTTTGACCTGGTCTTCACACGCACTGGCCTTGCAGGGAGGGGATCGTTGCGATCCATCGCTATAATCAAAACGGTTGCCATGCTTTCCAAAATGGAAAAAATGAATGAGATTTTTATTAAACCATCTGGAAGGTTTACAAAATTGCTCTAAAAGGACTTCCTGGAAGGTTCGAAGCAACTTACATCGGGTCGGTTTCGTGGGAGCAAGTCTGACAGTAAGAATAGGGGGTACATAGGAGGAGGCAAGGCCCTAGCTACAGCGAGGTTGTGCACGCAAGGTTTACGAGTTCAGGCCCTTCTCAGAGGAAGTAACAGCCCTACGTCTCGGTGCCCGGAGGCTTGTCGACTGGATTATGCGTGAAAGTTACCGGGGGTGCGAACCCTTGTGCCAAAGGAGGGGGTGGCTTATATAGAGTGCGCCAGACCCCTCGAGCCCTCAGTTACACAGTGTTCAATGCACGTTAAGGCAGGGGCGTTACTAGTAACACTAGCAATAATGGTCTATAAATGATCTTTAAGACTACGGAGTGAACGCCTGACTGTTGCCATCCTGAGGTGGCTTTAGACCTTGTGTGTTCTGAGTCATTCTTCTGTATGGTCGAGTGACTTATGTTGGTCAAGTGGAATTGGGATATCCGAGTGGAATAACTGGTCGAGTGGATTGCACTCCAAGGTGATTTCAATCGGCATCTTCTGTTGGACTTTGAATGTCTTTGACTCTAGGGAGTGTCCTTGGATAGGGCGTCTAGGTCAGGCCTGTGACCCTACCCTAGGTACATTTCATCGTCATTATCCCCTGAATGGATTGAGGTCCGAGTGAGGAAGAGTCGAAGTTGGTTCCGACTCGATTTTATGCTTCGGAGGCATTCCATCGAGGTCTGGAGATCGAACTGGAACTTTGACCCTGCATCAGTCGCCTTGATCAATTTTGAGGTCATCGAGTGAATTATGCTGGTGATCCTCGAGTGAGTTAGTGTAGGAGATATGCCCTAGAGGCAATAATAAATGATATTATTTATCTCCGAGTTCATATTATGTTTATGTTCCATGCTATAACTGCAATGATTCTCGAGTCTACAATATCCACGAGGCTCGGAGGAAGACTCATATGCACGTGTGGAATAATAAACGGTAAGAAGTATTCCTAGTCTGGCCTCTAAGACTAGCTCAAGTGTTGCATGATGGTTCTGTTTTCCTGATCATGGGCATGTCTATGCCAGCAACTTTGAGGGCAAAATGTTAAGAGAACATTTGTGTTGAATCGACCCGGATTGATGTTATGCTATGAGATTCATTCATCACAAGTTAATGGTACATAACACAGAGATGGTTAACATTTGCATGATTCCTTAGACCATGAGAGTATCGAGTTTCTTCATGCTTGCTTCATGAACTTTGGGGTTTGTTAAACGTCATCCGTAAATGGGTGGCTATTACGGCGGCTTACGGGTTCATGGAAAAGTGTGTCAAGTAACTTGATAGCTCAAGATTGGGATTTGCTCCTCCGACGATGGAGAGATATCTCTGGGCCCTCTCGGTGTTACGGTATCCATCATCGTCTGGCCAGACACTTTGTGATTTGATCACGGGGATGCCGGAACACGATAACGAGAAAAGAGAACAATACCGGTAACGAGGTAACTAGCATAGTGGACAAGTTGTTGATCCACGGGAATGCCAACATGTCTCACCTCGGGTATTTGTAACATATCGCGAAGCAACAGGAATAGCACACGGCAACTGGAGGTTCACTCGAATATTTATTCGTGTGGGTATAGGGGTCAATATGGGTGTCCACGGCTCCGATGTTGATCATTGATCGGAAAGGGTTCCAGTCATGTCTATACTTCACCGAACCTATAGGGTCACACGCTTAAGGGTCATCTATCTGCTGAATACTAGACAAGGAGTCTGAGAGAAAATCACCGAAAAAGTTTCGGACACCGGAAAAGTTTCGGACAGCGGAAAAGGTTCCGCAGAAAGAGGTCATCGGATGAGTTTCGATGAAACTGAAAAGTTGTTTCAGGGGATACCATAAAGTCAAATTGGTTTCGGCACATGCCTGATAATTCTTGGAGGGTGCCAGAATCATTCTGGAAGCTTTCTGGAATTTTCCGGGATAATAACCGGATATGCTCCGGAGCTGCCGGAACCACTTCAGATGCTTTTCGCAGATGAAAATCACTAAACCGGAATTGTTTCGGAACGCGTTGAAAATAATTTTGGTGGGTACTGGAAATGTTCTAAGCCCACATAAATATTTTCAGTTCGAACAGACGCTGAAAAATGTCGTCGTGAATAGTGAAAGTGCTTTTTGGGATATTTTATGGTGAGTCACCTTTTGGGATATTTCCAAAAGGCTTCTAGAAGGGCCTGGGGGCCAAGCATGCTCCTCATGGGGGTCCCCCAAGGGGGTTGGCCGGCCACATGTGTGGGGCTCCATGGAGCTCCACTTCACTCCCCATTATGCCCTTCATGTGTGACATTTGCATGGGCATTTTGGGTTTTTGTGAGCCATCCCTACCCCTTGGCTTTCCTATAAATAGAGGAGGAGTGGGCAGCCCAAACCTCATCCCTTCTCACATACAAGTGCCATGCATGATCTGGCTTCTCTCTCCCTCCCAGCGAAATAGTTTCGTAGAGCCGAAAGGCTGTCTGGGTTCCGGTGGGAACTAGTTCTGGACGGCGAAGCCCTGCCGGATAGATGACACCGTATGTGTGCAACTCTATAGAGAGATCGTAGTTTCGGTCTTAGTTCGTGAGTGCCTCCCGAAGGGCTGTCCGTGTGACCGTCCGAGTTTCGAAGGTCCTCCCGAAGGGCTGTCCGAGTGACCGTTCGAGTTTCGAAGGTCCTCCCGAAGGGCTGTCCGCGACACCGTCCGGGGGGCTGTTCGACCGCCTCCCGGAGGGCTGTCTGAGGAGCAGATGAGGGTATACATCCTCGCGGTTGGGAGGTTGTAAATCCTAGCTGCGGGGATCTGCACCGCCGATCGTCATCGACTCTACTTCCCGCTGCGCTACGAGTCGGTAACGAAAAAGATCAAACCTTGTATGCAGTCTCCATAGTGGTCCTGGGCTGGTGCGTAGGTCGGAAATTTTTTGTTTTCTGCTGCGTTACCCTACAGTGGCATCATGAGCCGTGCTATGCGTAGATGCAGGTTGCGATCTAGAATACATAGAGATGTATGGGTATTGCATAATATAATTAGGTAGTAGATGAGATCTATTGCTGAAAATTATTTATGCGGGTGACAGATGAAATCTGTTACCCGATGTTCTTGTTGCTTCCCTAGAATTTGCGTTTGCTCAATCTCGAGACAGCATGGTGGAATTTGACAAAGTTCTGGCAATCCGTGATCCTGATTGATCATGGAAGTGCTATCAGTTCTTTGGGTTCTGCCGTAGTCAAAAGAAAGATGAAATTCGCAGACGACAGGGCAATGCAGATATGATCTGCACGGGGGTCATGCGTATGACGAAGTTTAGTATGGGGTTCGAGATTTTATTGTCTCGTGCTTCATACACCCTGCAAAGTTAATCTAGCGACATGAACTATCATACTTGATGATGAACGTTGGTCGCTGCGGTTTAAGTCAAAACCTTAGAAGCCACGTAAAATAAATTTTGCATAAACCGATTAGAGGCGTCTAACTTGGTTTTGCAGGATGTGCATGTGATGTGGTATAGCAGTGCTCATACTAATTCGATTATGTATGAGATGACTATATGATGTAATTTGATTAACATGACCTGCGTGTCATGATTCGGCATGATGGCTGGAGCCATATGATTGCACTTTAATGACCTGCGTGTCAACCTTAAGTAATGCATTAATTTTATACGCTATGGAGATAGCAATATTATCTGGTGCATCGACAAGGTGGTGGCAATCTTCGCGAAGGTGAACACCAACACGAATGCCGAAGACGAAGAAATGAAATACTTCTCCGTCAGAAAGGGCTATACCATATCATGCTATTATGAATTGCCTGAGATGTTTATCCCTTATGATGCACCCTTCTTGATTGCGCGGTAGTCGCTTTTTATTAGGGTGATCTCTCACAAAAATACCAAGTAGTTAGTGTTCTCCCAAGTGTAGCACCGTCACGGCACCTATCTTTTCGGGGTGCGCCGTGTCACACGGGTACGAACGATTAGAGAAGTGTGAGGCGGGTGAGTTGAGACCTCGCAGCGAGATCACTTGGTTGTCTTGACGTTCAGGCATGACCGTCATGAGCTCGGAACACACGCATCGAAAGATGAACAAGAGTCACATAGAGATGTGATTGGCAAGTTGGCCTACCGGTTGAGATTTTTCGTCATCAGTGGTGTTACACCAATGGCGAACAATTGAAATGTGGGTCTTGTATCACTCACAATCAATTTTGAGAGATATTGATTTGAGTGGGAGCGCACTGTTGAATTAACATGTTTAATTCTTAGTGCAATTAATTATGAACATTGTCTAAGTGTTATATGCAAAATAGTTGTAGAATAATGGCTCGCGTTTCCACCTTCCCTATTAAAATTGAATAGCTGTTAAATATCTGGTTAAAACTTTACGATTGGTAACGTAATATGAGGATTGTCCTCAAAAGTGCCGAGAAGGACTTTGTCCTATCGCATGCTTTCCGTATCCTCCCGCTAATGCTATGGATCATGTGACTCTCGTCCTTCGATCCAAAAGCTAGAATTCTGTTATGGTCAAGTGAAATATGTTTGCTTCCATGAAACTTGAACTTCGAAAGTTTGGGATAGTTATGTGATATTCATGGAACTGGAAATTAATTTTCAGATACAAAAGGCTGAAAGATATGAAATATCCAAAGCAATGTTTGATTGCAAATTATTAGTAAAGTGTTTACTATGCATTAGACTGATAAGAGAGGGATCCAGAAGAACGCCTGTCATATAATGAAAGGTGAATAAAACAACAACTTAAAGAGAAAGGAAGTGTCCAAAGGGTGTTAGTATGACTTACACGCCTAGGAAGTCCGGGGCTAACGCCACTCTTAAGTTGGGTGCTTCTTTTGCGAGTAGGAGAAATACTAAAAGTTAAACTGTTAGAAGTATAAAGGCAGAAAGAAAGATGACTGGAATATCCAGCTCATGTATGAATGTCATACAAGTTTTTGATGTATAGTAGGCTGGTCAAAGATATAGTTCTTGGGAATTATGGTTAAACATGTTAATCACTAATTCTTGGGTATTGTGAGTTAATCACAAAGATACCCACTCGATTGCATTTTGTTACGAATCAATGTAAGAGCTACTATGGCCTAAAAGGCTAGCCAGAAATGAGGTTAAGGTATACACAGGGAACATAGTAAATGTTACTATACCTTCCATCGGTGTATTGCCGTCTGTATTTATTTTCATAATTCATTTAGAGTTTTACAAACTCTATCCCATTGCATAAGGTATCTTGCAAGAAGGTTGTTCATAAGAGAACTTTTTATGTTCGATGTTATGAATAACACAAGGGCCATACTTTCATTATGAATGAGATGTATGTTATGAATATTGATAATAATACAATACCTCTGGGTTTACTTTCATAATTCATTTTAGAGTTTCATACACTCTAGCCCATTGCACAATGTTTGTTGCAAAAGAGTTGTTCATAAAAACAACAATTGTTGTTAAGTATTATGAATAACATGAAGGGCCATGCTTCCATCCAAGATGGATGTATGTTATGAATATTGATGGTAATATAATACATCCATAACACTGACGCTAAATGTCGCAAGACTATGAGAATACCACACATGTGTGGCACTGTATTTGGTCACATTGGAGAAACCCGCATGGAAAAATTCCATTGTGATGGATTTTGAAGTCGTTTGATTTTGAATCATCTGACACTTGCAACTTTTCTCCGAAAAGTGAAGTGACTGAAATACCGTTCACAGGCCATAAGGAACGAGCAACAAACTTATTGGTGATCATACATTTTGATGTGTGTAGTTCAATAAATGTTGTTGCAAGTAGTGGATTTATATATCTTCAGAAATGACTCAAGTAGATATATGGATATTTGCTTGATGAGACGTAAGTCTGGATCTTTTGAAATCATTCGAAAGGTTTTCAAAAATGAAGTAGAAGTTATTGTAACAAGAAAATTATGTTTCTGCAATTTGATTGCACAAAGGAATATTTGAGTTACATGTTTAGCGAATGTCTGATGAGTTGTGAAAGGGGTTTCATAACTTGCACCTCCCGGAACACCACTGCAAGTGAAAAGTCCGTGGAGATGTAATCTAACCATTTATGACATGGTAAGGTCAAAGATGACATAAATAAATTTGCCATTATCCTTTTTAAAGTGATGCTTTAGAGACTGCGGCTTTTACACTGAAAAGAGCTACATCGGGTCTGTTGAAATGAAGCCATGGTATGGTACGCCCAACCATGTTATATCTTTTCTTAACATTTGGAATATGGGGCTTGTGTAAAAGGTTACAAACCTATTCCAAATCAGACAAGTGCTACTTTGTAGGTTATACCAAAATGTTGGGTATTCCTCCCTCACTATACCGAGGCAAATAGTTTTGCCGCGAAACGGTGTGCTTTTAAAGAGAATGGTTCTTTCAAAAAGGTGAGTGGGAGAATAGTGCAACTCGACGAGATAAACAGTATCTTCGTCATCAGATCAAAGGAAAGAGACCTTGGAAGTAATTCCAGAGTTTCCTACTGCGACTGATACGGAAGTCTCTACAATAAAATGTATGAACTTCGTCGAACTTGTAGCTGAACCACGTAGGCAAGGCTCGTGCAAACCTCTCAGGTGCGCAAACGAGATATTGTTGTTAGACAACATTATACCTACGATACACAAGGAAGCGTTGATGGGCCCTGACTCCGGAATTGGCTAAATGCCAATACAACCCGAGTTAGTTTCCATATAAGTGATTCAAGATTAAAACCTTGATACACCTTTCGGAAGACTTAGAGTCTAACGAATATTTATGGAACTTAAAACTGATACGGATAAAAATGTTTTATCCATAAAGCTCGACTTGTTGAAATAACAAGTTCAAGAGTTGACTACGATGAGGTTGTTTTCATCGTAGCGATGCTTAAAGTCGGTTCGGGTTGAACTAGCAATTAATACATATTTCAATCATGAGATATGAAACATGGATGACAATAGGATTTCCATCTGATGGAAATGAAACCAAGGACTTGCATGTGTTACAGTCCAAGGCATTTTGTCTATCCAGAGGATGCTAGTAAGGGTGCAAACTTCAGAGTTCCAGCGATGGACAGAAGAGAGCAAAATGGAGTTGGAATCTTCGTGCTTTGATGAAATGGTCAAAGGGGTTTGACTTCATCAATGGGTAACGAAGATGCTTGTAATTCAAGAAAGTAAGTGGGAGCGTAATAATATTTCTAAAAACCTTGTGTGCTTGACACATTGTTAATTGGAAATAAATTTCTTGACACGAATTAGGACTTCATTTGAAAATAGTTTTTTGATGAAGTGCTTAGGCTAAATAGCCTCAATATTAGGCATAATGATCTATGGAGATAGATTTACCTAATAGGGCTAAGCAATGAATACATATTGACAAGGTGCTAAAACCTTTTAGCATTTAAAACCGCCAGGGAGTGATTCTTGCCGGAGTCACATGGAAGAGTTTTTTGCAAGACTCGGTGTCCCAAAACACTGATGAGCAAAATACATGATGCAGATTCCACACACTTTTGTGTTTGGATTAATCATGTATTCCATGGTATGTAAAACAACCAGATACGTCCGATACTCCCAAGGTGTTGCGAGTATGGATACTAATGTGATCAAAGTACTGATCATGGGACAACAGTGAAAGATGTCATTGAGTACTAGAGTAAGTACTGATGATATGTTTTCTCGCAAGCGGAGATCATGAAGAGTTCGTTGTAAAATGTTACATCGATACAGTCTTCATCTTTTCTCCATGCGATTTTCGATTTAAGTTAAGGGTTTTGTGTAATACACAATATGGTGGCACGTTAGTTGGAAATTGTTCCAAACAAGTTACTGTGGCGAATTCTATAACAGAGGCGAAGTATGTTGCCGCTTTAGAAGCGACAAAGACAAAGATGTTGAATCATATAGTTCATTCATGAACTTAGTATGGTTCCAAGAAGGCTTTGGTCAATGGGACACTATTGCAGATAGTTGCTCCATAACTCAGTCTGAGGAATCAGGTTTCGACCAATGATTCACATATATACAAAGCCAAGTCCACACAAAATATGAATTTTGTGAAAGCATGAAAATGTGAGGATATGCAGAGATACACATGGAGCAGAAGTTGTCAGATCCGATGGACAACAGGCTATACCACATTCGAAGCATTTTTTACACCAGTATGCCAAAGGTGTAAAGTGCATTAGCATTAACTAGATTATTGACTCTAGTGCAAGTGGGAGTCTGTAGGAGATATGCCCTAGAGGCAATAATAAATTATATTATTTATCTCCGAGTTCATATTATGTTTATGTTCCATGCTATAACTGCAATGATTCTCGAGTCTACAATATCCACGAGGCTCGGAGGAAGACTCATATGCACGTGTGGAATAATAAACGGTAAGAAGTATTCCTAGTCTGGCCTCTAAGACTAGCTCAAGTGTTGCATGATGGTTCTGTTTTCCTGATCATGGGCATGTCTATGCCAGCAACTTTGAGGGCAAAATGTTAAGAGAACATTTGTGTTGAGTCGACCCGGATTGATGTTATGCTATGAGATTCATTCATCACAAGTTAATGGTACATAACACAGAGATGGTTAACGTTTGCATGATTCCTTAGACCATGAGAGTATCGAGTTTCTTCATGCTTGCTTCATGAACTTTGGGGTTTGTTAAACGTCATCCGTAAATGGGTGGCTATTACGGCGGCTTACGGGTTCATGGAAAAGTGTGTCAAGTAACTTGATAGCTCAAGATTGGGATTTGCTCCTCCGACGATGGAGAGATATCTCTGGGCCCTCTCGGTGTTACGGTATCCATCATCGTCTGGCCAGACACTTTGTGATTTGATCACGGGGATGCCGGAACACGATAACGAGAAAAGAGAACAATACCGGTAACGAGGTAACTAGCATAGTGGACAAGTTGTTGATCCACGGGAATGCCAACATGTCTCACCTCGGGTATTTGTAACATATCGTGAAGCAACAGGAATAGCACACGGCAACTGGAGGTTCACTCGAATATTTATTCGTGTGGGTATAGGGGTCAATATGGGTGTCCACGGCTCCGATGTTGATCATTGATCGGAAAGGGTTCCATGTCTTACTTCACCGAACCTATAGGGTCACACGCTTAAGGGTCATCTATCTGCTGAATACTAGACAAGGAGTCTGAGAGAAAATCACCGAAAAAGTTTCGGACACCGGAAAAGTTTCGGACACCGGAAAAGGTTCCGCAGAAAGAGATCATCGGATGAGTTTCGATGAAACTGAAAAGTTGTTTCAGGGGATACCATAAAGTCAAATTGGTTTCGGCACATGCCTGATAATTCTTGGAGGGTGCCAGAATCATTCTGGAAGCTTTCTGGAATTTCCGGGATAATAACCGGATATGCTCCGGAGCTGCCGGAACCACTTCAGATGCTTTTCGCAGATGAAAATCACTAAACCGGAATTGTTTCGGAACGCGTTGAAAATAATTATGGTGGGTACTGGAAATGTTCTAAGCCCACATAAATATTTTCAGTTCGAACAGACGCTGAAAAATGTCATCGTGAATAGTGAAAGTGCTTTTTGGGATATTTTATGGCGAGTCACCTTTTGGGATATTTCCAAAAGGCTTCTAGAAGGGCTTGGGGGCCAAGCATGCTCCTCATGGGGGTCCCCCAAGGGGGTTGGCCGGCCACATGTGTGGGGCTCCATGGAGCTCCACTTCACTCCCCATTATGCCCTTCATGTGTGACATTTGCATGGGCATTTTGGGTTTTTGTGAGCCATCCCTACCCCTTGGCTTTCCTATAAATGGAGGAGGAGTGGGCAGCCCAAACCTCATCCCTTCTCACATACAAGTGCCATGCATGATCTGGCTTCTCTCTCCCTCCCAGCGAAATAGTTTCGTAGAGCCGAAAGGCTGTCTGGGTTCCGGTGGGAACTAGTTCTGGACGGCGAAGCCCTGCCGGATAGATCACACCGTATGTGTGCAACTCTGTAGAGAGATCGTAGTTTCGGTCTTAGTTCGTGAGTGCCTCCCGAAGGGCTGTCCGTGTGACCGTCCGAGTTTCGAAGGTCCTCCCGAAGGGCTGTCCGAGTGACCGTTCGAGTTTCGAAGGTCCTCCCGAAGGGCTGTCCGCGACACCGCCCGGGGGGCTGTTCGACCGCCTCCCGGAGGGCTGTCTGAGGAGCAGATGAGGGTATACATCCTCGCGGTTGGGAGGTTGTAAATCCTAGCTGCGGGGATCTGCACCGCCGATCGTCATCAACTCTACTTCCCGCTGCGCTACGAGTCGGTAACGAAAAAGATCAAACCTTGTATGCAGTCTCCATAGCGGTCCTGGGCTGGTGCGTAGGTCGGAATTTTTTTTTCTGCTGCGTTACCCTACAGTTAGAGCGTGAAATCTTCTGCGCGATCGATTGCTCTGAAGTTCCCGGATCTCACGGGATTCGAAAATTTGGAGAAGCGTGCGGGACGGAGCATGCCATAGTAAACGGAGCGAGTAGACAGGGGCGCCTCAATCTCCGCGCCACCTTTTTCGCCACATATCGGGTGAGCAACTGTTGCGGGATATGATAGGGTCGCTCGGGCCCACGGGTCAGCCACTCGGAAGCAGGCCCATCAAAGGCGTCGAGGCCGATGCAATGTACATACGCCTCATTCAATCTCTTCTTCCTCCACTTCTCCACCGTGTCTTCCTCTGCTCTCGACGCCTCCGCTCGGCCCGCGCGCATTCCGCCGCCATGGTGAAGGAAAAGACGGCGGTGTTGGAGCGCGCGAAGAAGGCAACGACGGCGGCGAAGGGCAAGAAGACTGCTCGAGGGTCGTCGTCGCGATCCGGTCTGCCCCCTGGTTGGATCCAGGGGGACTGGATCCGCTCCACCGTCGAGCAGGAGGATCTGGAGAGGCTCGCCGCGGACGGCATGATCGTCGATGGATCCTGGAGGCTGCCGAAGGGGGAGTCCGAGCCTCAGCTGCGCGAGGGTGAGCGCGTCCTCCTCACCACCCACGTCGACCGAGGTCTTTCCCTTCCCCCGCATCCGTTCTTTCGGGGTTTCTTGAACTTTTTCGGTGCTCAAATTCACCATTTCCCCCCATACACAATCACATATCTTGCTGTGTACATCTCAATGTGCGAAAACTTCTTGGGTGGCCAACCACACTTGGGTCTCTTCAAACACATCTTCACTTGTCGTTCTCAAACGGTGAAGAAAGCAAATCCGACTGACGAAAAGACGCACGTGATCCCAATGTGCGGGGGTTTGGGGATTCAAACTAGGGGTAGAAGTACTTTCCCTTCCATAACCCTTCCCGAGTCTATCCGAGGATGGCAGTCGACCTGGTTCTACTGCAAGGACATCCCAACTCCTGGTCAGTCGACCGGTCTCCCCCCTTTCACTATGGAGCGACTCCGCCAACCTTCTTCACTGATCGTGACCCTAGAGGAGAATGACGAGGTTTCACTTTTAGTCGACCAGGTTGTTAACTTAGTCCGGGAGGGTGTGACTGGTATGGACTTGTTGGAGGTGTTCCTCAGTCGACGCATCCAACCTCTCCAAGCCCGTGACGACCCGATGTGGATGTACTCGGGCACTTACGACACCGCTCGGGTCCACCCAGAGGAGGTTGCCGAGGAGACGGTGGCTCAATGACTACGAAGCATCACTGGGAACAAGGATAACCCCAGGGGGTCCAGGAGGGTTCTGCCATTCGATGCTGAGCACGAGCTGGAAGAGGTCAGGCTCAAAATACCGAGTGTTTTCTCTCTTCAATTTGCAATTGCTCTTGAATCTGATTGATTTTTGTTGACTTGCGCCTTGCAGATTTACACCAAGATGTACTCAATGCCAAACGGGGAACATCTTCAGGAGGGAGAGGAGAGCGAAGACGGAAGCGCCGGCTGGCAATCTGAAGACGATAATGAAGGAGGCAGCGAGGATTCTGGTAGCAGCGAAGAAGTCAACTCGCCGCCTCGCTCTGAGCGGCATTCCAAACAGGCGCAGGATCCCGCGGGTGGGCGTGCTAAAGCAGTTCTGCCAAGCACGCAGGTTCCGAAGCGTACTCCGACCTCAACTCCAGATCCATCGGAGAAGGCTGCGAAGCAGCCCAAGGTTGTCCCCTCAAAACCCCGGAAGGCCCTGCCCAAGATCAAGGTGGATGTTCCTGTTGCTTCTGCGTAAGTGTTATGTTTCTTCTCTTTGTCTTCTATGTTATTTTCGACTCATTCGCTTTCTTGACCGAGTGAGTTTTGGATCTTTCAGTGCTGCTACTTCTGGGACATCCATGGATATTGACAAGGAGCAGGATGATGCGAAAACCGCAGACGCGGCACCTTCTCGGGCAGGTACAGCTTCATAAACATGCTCTTATTTTGCCAATTGTTCTGATGGTTGACTGAATTCTCACGGTCGAGTGTTTTGTAGCGCCACCAAATCTTATTGAACTTCCAGACGATGATGACCATGAAGAAGTGCCACAAAGGAACACAGGGAGAAGGGGCAGGACTCTGAGCAAGAAGGTGCCTGCCAGCAAAGTGCCCCACTCGACATCAGCATCACAACCAGTCGTTCAACAACTTGGTGATCCAGTTCGGACTTCTGTTTCTTTTGCTAATCCTTTGTCAACTGATCAGCCCTCGGCGATGACTGCTCAGGCCCCTACTCCGACTGTGCAACTTCAGGCTTCAGCTCCTCCGGCTACCTCGTCTGTTCCACCAACTCCACTTTTTGTTGCTCATCATGTCCCAGAGGACCAGGTAGGCGCTGCCAAGGAAGCCATGATCCAAGCAGGCTTAATGATGGACCGAATGAAAGTGGTGCACGAAACCAGCAAGGCCGCCTACGATGCCAGCTCTGCCCTTCAAACCAACGTCCGAGTAAGTGGGATTGTAAGTTGATTTCCAATTGGCTTTGAACATGATCTTTGCTTTGTTAGGATAAGCTACTTGAAAATTATTGCTTTATTATTTGTAAGATGTCCATGGATGAACGTTTTGGAACTTTATGTGCATCTATCATGAGTTTGCACCTTGTATCTGTACACCCGCTGGGTGTTTCTCTTTTGCTTTGTAGCTCTTTCACTTGAGTCGACCAGGTCGTGTCGAGTGAACTCTTGAACCAGTGGGGGCACGCTGAGTGCACCCACTGGGTGTAGCCCCCGAGACCGCTGCCGAATGTTTGATTCAGCGAGGGTCTTTGCGAAGTGCTTGTTTGTAGTACTTCCACTCGGTCTAGACAGGTCGATCCTAGTAGGAATTTAACCAGTGGGGGCACACTAAGTGCACCCACTTGGTGTAGCCCCCAAGACCGCGGTCGACTGCGGGCAGTCGGTGTTGGTCTGAGAACTGTTGTTGTTGTTGTTGTTGTTGTTGTTGTTCTTGTTGTTGCTGTTGCTGTTGCTGTTGTTGTTGTTGTTGTTGTTGTTGTTGTTGTTGTTGTTGTTGTTGTTGGCTGTTGCTGTTGCTGCTGTTGTTGTTGTTGTTGTTGTTGTTGCTGTTGCTGTTGCTGTTGTTGTTGTTGCTGTTGCTGTTGTTGTTGCTGTTGCTGTTGCTGTTGCTGTTGTTGTTGTTGTTGTTGTTGTTGTTGTTGTTGTTGTTGTTGTTGTTGTTGTTGTTGTTGTTGTTGTTGTTGCTGCTGTTGCTGTTGCTGCTGCTGTTGTTGTTGTTGTTGTTGTTGTTGCTGTTGCTGTTGTTGTTGTTGTTGTTGTTGCTGTTGCTGTTGCTGTTGCTGTTGCTGTTTTTGTTGCTGCTGTTGTTGTTGTTGTTGTTGTTGTTGTTGTTGTTGTTGTTGTTGTTGTTGTTGTTGCTGCTGTTGGTGTTGTTGTTGCTGTTGCTGTTACTGTTTCTGTTGCTGTTGTTGGTGTTGGTGTTGGTGTTGTTGTTGTTGTTGTTGTTGTTGCTGTTGCTGTTGATGCTGTTGCTGTTGCTGTTGCTGTTGTTTTTGTTCTTGTTGTTGTTGTTGTTGTTGCTCCTTCCACTCGCGTTGGGCGGACCATGTCGAGTGGGAAACCGAACCAGTAGGGGCACACCAAGTGCACCCACTTGGTGTAGTCTCCGAGATTGCTGTTGAATGTTTGATTCAGCAGTAGTCTTAGAACTCTTTTTGTTATAATAATCTGACCTTGCATCTTATCACTTTGAAGTGACTGATCCTTGTTTCTGTCGATTGACTTGTCTTGTTGTGTATTGCAGAAATCTTGTGAGCTTGGAACCAAGTTTGCTGATTTGGAGAGGAAACAGATCCAGCTCAATCTCGACCTAGAGCTGGCCAAGGAGAACCTACAGAAGGCCAAGGATGAAGCAGCTACCATGGGAGGTAATAATTTGTCGACTGCTCCCCTTGTCATCTTTTCTTTTCATCTTTTGAACCGAATGATTCCACTCGAACAGATGTGCGTAGTGAAAACCGTCAACTCCAAGCTCATCTGAAGAATGTTATTTCTTTAGACAAAATGAAGCAGGCTCTGGAGCAGAAGGACCTCGACCTTACAGCGGCGCAGAAGACGGCGCGAGAGAAAACTGAACTTGCTAACAAGAAGCTGGCTTCAGTCGGCGAGTTGGAAGAAGAGAAAGCCAAATTGAAAACTGCCGTTGATGAAGCGAATAAAGAAGTCGTGTAACTGAAGGAGGAGAAGGTGGCCTTGACCGACAAAGTCGAAGTTCTCACTCGGAAGAGAGACGAACTGGAGACTTATCTGGGAGGTCTTGCCAAGAAGATGTTCCTCATGCTTGAAGGTACTTTCCCTTACCCGACTGATTGCAAAAAACTTCTTCATCATGCAACTGCCGATTCATTATTTTTCTATGCGTGCAAAATTCTGTCAAAACTTTGAGGAAGAAACTGGGTGGATTTAGACGAGTCTGGATCCTATCAACTCCCCCATCAAAGATGAAGCCGCGATGAACGTGCTGCTACTGGAATCCCGCCTTGCCAGTGTCTTGGATTACATCGCTCGACCGAAAGTCGCATTGTCCAAGATCGACAAGGAGTTATGGCTAGAGGATGTGCTTCTGAACAATCTCGAGTCACTGATGACTCGACTCAACAACATCCCTGACCGAGTGTAGGCATGGAAGAAGTCAGCCGCCCACTGCGGTGCTGACGTAGCTTTATCACTTGTCCGCGTCCATTGCAAGGAAGTCAAAGAAGAGAAGCTGGCGGCTCTTAAGGTTGCCAACACCAAGAAGCTTCAATTCCAATCCTTCATGGAGACCTTCATCGATGCAGCTACTCGTATTGCAGACGGCATCGACCTGGACAGTTTCGTCAAGCCAACAAGTCCTCTGCCTGCCGAGTGAAAACCTAGATAACTTTAACCTCATTTGCCTCGGAATGCCGAGTAATTTTGTAACCGTTAAACTCTTTCGGGCTTGACGCCCGAATACTTCCGCTGGTGGTTCTGAACCTTCATGGATTTATCCGAACTTGGTTGCTTTATTTGGATGCGGTTGCTTTGTCTGTATTGCCTTCTGATTTTTTGACTTAGGCGAATCTAGGATCGCAGCTGAGTCTCCGAGTGAGAGGATTTCTCTCCACTCGGATAGACGTTGTACTTGTGGTGCAGCTCAGAGGGCAACAAGACGCTGCACTTGTGGCGCAGCTCAAAGTGCAACAAGATGGTGTACTTGTGGCGCAGCTCAGAGTGCAACCATACGTTGTACTTGTGGCGCAGCTCAGAGGGCAACAAGACGTTGTACATGTGGCACAGCTCAGAGTGCAACCATACGTTGTACTTGTGGCGCAGCTCAGAGTGTAGCCATACGTTGTACTTGTGGTGCAACTCAGAGTACGTGGCCAAGTGGCCGAGTGAGAGGATTGCTCTTCACTCGGAGCATGTTTTGTAACTTAGGCGAGTACGGGATCGCGGCTAAGCCCCCCGAGTGCGAGGGTTGCTCTTCACTCAGAGTGTGTTTTGTAAATTAGGCGAGTACGGGATCGCAGCTAAGCCTCCGAGTGAGAGGGTTGCTCTTCACTCGGAGTGTTTTTGAAACTTAGGCGAGTACGGGTTCACAGCTAAGCCCCCGAGTGGGAGGGTTGCTCTTCACGCGGAGTATGTTTTGTACCTTAGGCGAGTACGGGATCGCAGCTAAGTCCCCGAGTGAGAGGGTTGCTCTTCACTCGGAGTGTTTTTGAAACTTAGGCGAGTACGGGATCGCAGCTAAGCCCCCGAGTGAGAGGGTTGCTCTTAACTCGGAGGATGTTTTGTAACTTAGGCGAGTACGGGATCGCAGCTAAGTCCCTGAGTGAGAGGGTTGCTCTTCACTCGGAGTGTTTTTGAAACTTAGGCGAGTACGGGATCGCAGTTAAGCCCCCGAGTGAGAGGGTTGCTCTTCACTCGGAGTGTGTTTTGTAACTTAGGCGAGTAGGGGATCGCAGCTAAGTCTCTGAGTGAGAGGGTTGCTCTTCACTTGGAGTGTTTTTGAAACTTAGGCGAAACGGGTTCGCGGCTAAGCCCCCGAGTGGGAGGGTTGCTCTTCACTCGGAGTATGTTTTGTAACTTAGGCGAGTACGCGATCGCAGCCAAGCCTCTGAGTGAGAGGGTTGCTCTTCACTCGGAGTGTTTTTGAAACTTAGGCGAGTACGGGATCGCAGCTAAGCCCCCGAGTGGGAGGGTTGCTCTTCACTCGGAGTATGTTTTGTAACTTAGGCGAGTACGGGATCGCAGCTAAGCCTCTGAGTGAGAGGGTTGCTCTTCACTCGGAGTGTTTTTGAAACTTAGGCGAGTACGGGATCGCAGCTAAGCCCCCGAATGAGAGGGTTGCTCTTCACTCGGAGTGTGTTTTGTAACTTAGGCGAGTACAGGATCGCAGCTAAGCCCCCGAGTGAGAGGGTTGCTCTTCACTCGGAGTGTTTTTTGTAACTTAGGCGAATCGGGTTCGTGGCTAAGCCCCCGAGTGAGAGGGTTGCTCTTCACTCGGAGTGTGTTTTTTGAAACTTAGGCGAATCGGGTTCGCGGCTAAACCACCCACTGGGGGATTTGAACTCATATTATGCGATAACAATCATTAGGATACAGCAAAAACCATGTCTTTGATAAGCAAACTAAAGGATTCTTATTACAACTCGTCGATCCGAGTGTTTAGGTATAAAAATGGCGGAGCAAATCCGCATTCCACGAGCTCGGTTGTCTTCTTTCTTGGCTACGTTGTAGAGGTGATACGCCCCGTTGTGGAGCACCTTGGTGATGATGAAGGGCCCTTCCCAGGCCGGAGCAAGCTTGTGAGGCCGTTTCTGGTGCACTCGGAGCACAAGGTCTCCTTCCTGGAATGCTCGGCCTCTGACATTTCAAGGATGGAATCGACGCAGGTCTTGTTGATAAATGGTCGTCCGGATCATAGCCATCTCTCGTTCTTCCTCTAGGAGATCAACTGCGTCTTGATGTGCCTGTTCTGCTTCAGCTTCAGAGAAGAGTTCCACTCGGGGGCATTGTGCAGCAAATCACTCAGAACCACAACTTCGGCACCATACACCATGAAGAAAGGGGTTCGATCAGTCGACCAATTGGGAGTCGTTCTCAGTCCCCATAGGACAGATGGCAACTCAGTCACCCAAGCTCCAGCAGCATGCTTGAGATCGCGCATCAATCGGGGTTTCAGCCCTTGAACGATCAAGCCATTTGCTCTTTCCGCCTGCCCATTCGACTGCGGGTGCACAACGAATGCGTAATCGACCCGAGTGCCTTGGGAAGCGCAAAATGCTTTGAACTCATCAGAATCAAAGTTGGAGCCATTATCTATGATAATGCTGTGAGGGACTCCATATCTGAATATCAACTCTCTGATGAAACTAATGGCAGTGCTTGAGTCAAGATTCTTGATAGGCTTGGCTTCGATCCATTTGGTGAATTTGTCGACTGCTACGAGCAAATGAGTGAAGCCGCTTCTGCCGGTCTTGAAAGGTCCAACCATGTCCAGCCCCCAAACTGCAAATGGCCGGACGTCTGGAATAGTCTTCAAGGCAGATGCAGGCTTGTGAGACATGTTTGAGTAAAACTGGCAGCCTTCGCACTTTTCGACTATATCTTTAGCCATCTCATTCGCACGCGGACAGTAAAATCCCGCTCGGTATGCTTTGGCCATGATGGTCCGAGAGGACGCGTGGTTGCTACCTCTTGAGCACTGCGTTGGTTTTTCCCTTGAAGAGGAAAGGGTGATGCAGTAAAGTAGCGTAAGTATCTCCCTCAGTTTTTGAGAACCAAGGTATCAATCCAGTAGGAGACCACGCTCAAGTCCCTCGTACCTACACAAAACAAATAAGAACCTTGCAACCAATGCGATAAAGGGGTTGTCAATCCCTTCACGGACACTTGCAAAAGTGAGATCTGATAGGGATGATAGGATAATATTTTTGGTATTTTTATGATAAAGACTAAAGTAAAGAAAGCAAAATAAACGGTAATAGAAATTGCTTGTTGTTGGGAGATTAATATGATGGAAAATAGACCCGGGGGCCATAGGTTTCAGTAGTGGCTTCTCTCAAGATAGCATAAGTATTACGGTGGGTGAACAAATTACTGTCGAGCAATTGATAGAATTGAGCATAGTTATGAGAATATCTAGGTATGATCATGTATATAGGCATCACGTCCGTGACAAGTAGACCGACTCCTGCCTGCATCTACTACTATTACTCCACACATCGACAGCTATCCAGCACGCATCTAGAGTATTAAGTTCATAAGAACAGAGTAACGCTTTAAGCAAGATGACATGATGTAGAGGGATAAACTCATGCAATATGACATAAACCCCATATTTTTATCCTCGATGGCAACAATACAATACGTGTCATTTCCCCTACTGTCACTGGGATCGAGCACCGCAAGATCGAACCCAAAGCTAAGCACTTCTCCCATTGCAAGAAAGATCAATCTAGTAGGCCAAACAAAACTGATAATTCGAAGAACCTTGCAAAGATAACCAATCATACATAAAAGAATTCAGAGGAGATTCAAATATTGTCCATAGATAAACTGGATCATAAACCCATAATTCATTGGATCTCGACAAACACACCGCAAAAGAAGATTACATCAAATAGATCTCCAAGAGAATCGAGGAGAACTTTGTATTGAGATCCAAAGAGAGAGAAGAAGCCATCTAGCTAATAATTATGGACCCGAAGGTCTGAGGTAAACTACTCACACATCATCGGAGAGGCTATGGTGTTGATGTAGAAGCCCTCCGTGATCAATGCCCCCTCCGGCGGAGCGCCGAAAAAGGCCCCAAGATGGGATCTCACGGGTACATAAGGTTGCGGCGGTGGAATTAGGTTTTCGTCGTGCTCCTCGATGGTTTGGGGGTACGTAGGTATATATAGGAGGAAGAAGTAGGTCGGTGTTGGAAATATGCCCTAGAGGCAATAATAAAATGGTTATTATTGTATTTCCTTGTTCATGATAATTGTCTGTTGTTCATGCTATAATTGTATTAACTGGAAACCGTAATACATGTGTGAATACATAGACCACAACATGTCCCTAGTAAGCCTCTAGTTGACTAGCTCGTTGATCAATAGATGGTTATGGTTTCCTACTACAAGAACATGATCAATCTCATACATCACATATATAATTCATCACATCCTTTTGGCCATATCACATCACATAGCATACCCTGCAAAAACAAGTTAGACGTCTTCTAATTGTTGTTGCATGTTTTACGTGGCTGCTATGGGTTTCTAGGAAGAACGTTTCTTACCTACGAAAAATCCATAACGGTGATATGCCAATTTCTATTTACCCTTCTTAAGGACCCTCTTCATCAAATCCGATCCGACTAAAGTGGGAGAGACAGACACCCGCTAGCCACCTTATGCATCAAGTGCATGTCAGTCGGTGGAACCTGTCTCACGTAAGAGTACGTGTAAGGTCGGTCCGGGCCGCTTCATCCCACAATGCCGCCGAATCAAGATAAGACTAGTAACGACAAGCAAATTGAACAAATCATCGCCCACAACTACTTTGTGTTCTACTCGTGCATAGAATCTACGCATAGACCTGGCTCATGATGCCACTGTTGGTGAACGTAGCAGAAATTCAAAATTTTCCTACGTGTCACCAAGATCAATCTAGGAGATGCTAGCAACGAGAGGGGAGGAGTGCATCTACATACCCTTGTAGATCGCGAGCGGAAGCGTTCAAGAGAACGGGGTTGATGGAGTCGTACTCGTCGTGATCCAAATCACCGATGAACCTAGCGCCGAACGGACGGCACCTCCGCGTTCAACACACGTACGGAGCGGGGACGTCTCCTCCTTCTTGATCCAGCAAGGGGGGAGGAGAAGTTGATGGAGATCCAGCAGCACGATGGCGTGGTGGTGGAAGTAGCGGGATCCCGGCAGGGCTTCGCCAAGCGCAAGCGGGGAGGAAGAGGTGTCACGGGAGGGAGGGAGGCGCCAGGGCTTGGGGTGCTGCT
This sequence comes from Triticum aestivum, assembly GCF_018294505.1. Lineage (NCBI taxonomy): Eukaryota > Viridiplantae > Streptophyta > Magnoliopsida > Poales > Poaceae > Triticum > Triticum aestivum. Next base: position 542,390,808 of record NC_057814.1, read on the forward strand.
CCAATGCGCCTCCCCACTATATATAGGGGTGGAGGGGGCTGGTTTCTTGCTCTCCAAGTCCATTGGGGCGTTGGCAAAGGTGGGGAAAAGAAATCCCATCATTTCCCTTCCCCACCGATTGTTATCCCCTCTTTTTAGGGATCTTGATCTTATCCCTTCGGGATATGATCTTATTCCTTCTAAGGTGGGATCTTGGTGCGCCTTGACTAGGGGTGTGGGGCCTTGCCCCCACTACCCACGTTCATGTGGGTCCCCCCATGCAGGTGGGCCCCACTTCGGAACCTTCTAGAACCTTCCCGGTACAATACCGAAAAATCCCGAACATTTTCCGGTGGCCAAAATAGGACTTCCCATATATAAATCTTTACCTCCGGACCATTCCGGAACTCCTCGTGATGTCCGGGATCTCATCCGGGACTCCGAACAACTTTCGGTTAACCGCATACTAATATCTCTACAACTCTAGCGTCACCGAACCTTAAGTGTGTAGACCCTACGGGTTCGGGAGACATGCAGACATGACCGAGACGACTCTCCGGTCAATAACCAACAGCGGGATCTGGATACCCATGTTGGCTCCCACATGTTCCACGATGATCTCATCGGATGAACCACGATGTCGAGGATTCAATCAATCCCGTATACAATTCCCTTTGTCAATCGGTACGTTACTTGCCCGAGATTCGATCGTCGGTATCCCAATACCTTGTTCAATCTCGTTACCGGCAAGTCACTTTACTCATACCGTAATGCATGATCCCGTGACCAAACACTTGGTCACATTGACCTCATTATGATGATGCATTACCGAGTGGGCCCAGAGATACCTCTCCGTCATACGGAGTGACAAATCCCAGTCTCGATTCGTGCCAACCCAACAGACACTTTCGGAGATACCTGTAGTGCACCTTTATAGCCACCCAGTTACGTTGTGACGTTTGGTACACCCAAAGCATTCCTACGGTATCCGGGAGTTGCACAATCTCATGGTCTAAGGAAATGATACTTGACATTAGAAAAGCTCTAGCAAACGAACTACACGATCTTGTGCTATGCTTAGGATTGGGTCTTGTCCATCACATCATTCTCCTAATGATGTGATCCCGTTATCAATGACATCCAATGTCCATGGTCAGGAAACCATAACCATCTATTCTTGTAATAGGAATCACGACTTGCATGTCGATGAGTATGACAACCGGCAGGAGCCATAGGAGTTGTCTTAATTTATTGTATGACCTGCGTGTCAATCAAAACGCCATGTAATTACTTTACTTTATTGCTAACCGTTAGCCATAGTAGTAGAAGTAATAGTTGGCGAGACAACTTCATGAAGACACGATGATGTAGATCATGATGATGGAGATCATGGTGTCATGCCGGTGACGAAGGTGATCATGCCGCGCCTCGAAGATGGAGATCAAAGGCGCAAGATGATATTGGCCATATCATGTCACTTTATGATTTGCATGTGATGTTTGTCATGTTTACATCTTATTTGCTTAGAACGACGGTAGCATAAATAAGATGATCCCTCACTAAAATTTCAAGAGATGTGTTCCCCCTAACTGTGCACCATTGCGAAGGTTCGTTGTTTCGAAGCACCACGTGATGATTGGGTGTGATAGATTCTAACGTTCGCATACAACGGGTGTTGACGAGCCTAGCATGTACAGACATGGCCTCAGAACACAAGCAAAACACTTAGGTTGACTTGACGAGCCTAGCATGTACAGACATGGCCTCGGAACACAAGAGACCGAAAGGTCGAACATGAGTCGTATAGTAGATACGATCAACATGGAGATGTTCACCGATGATGACTAGTCCGTCTCACGTGATGATCGGACACGGCCTAGTCGATTCGGATCATGTATCACTTAGATGACTAGAGGGATGTCTATCTAAGTGGGAGTTCATTAAATAATCAGATGAACTTAATTATCATGAACATAGTCAAAAGGTCTTTGCAAATAATGCCGTAGCTTACGCTTTAGTTCTACTAAGATATGTTCCTAGAGAAAATTTAGTTGAAAGTTGATAGTAGCAATTATGCGGACTGGGTCCGTAAACTGAGGATTGTCCTCATTGCTGCACAGAAGGCTTATGTCCTTAATGCACCGCTCGGTGTGCTGAACCTCGAGCGTCGTCTGTAGATGTTACGAAACATCTAACATACACGTTTTGATGACTACGTGATAGTTCAGTGTGTGATGCTAACGGTTTAAAATTATGGCACCAAAGACGGTTTGGAAACGTCGCAGAACATATGAGATGTTCCAAAGACTGAAATTGGGATTTCAGACTAATGCCCACGTCAAGAGGTATGAGACCTCTGAGAAGTTTCTTAAGCCTGCAAACTAAGGGAGAAAAGCTCAATCGTTGAGCATGTGCTCAGATTGTCTGAGTACTACAATCACTTGAATCGAGTGGGAGTTAATCTTCCAGATGAGATAGTGATGGTTCTCCATAGTCACTGCCACCAAGCTATTAGAGCTTCGTGATGAACTATAACATATCAGGGATAGACATGATGATCCTTGAGCAACTCGCGATGTTTGACACCGCGAAAGTAGAAATCAAGAAGGAGCATCAATTGTTGATGGTTTGTAAAACCACTAGTTTCTAGAAGGGCAAGGGCAAGAAGGGATACTTCATGAAACGGCAAATCAGTTGCTGCTCTAGTGAAGAAACCCAAGGTTGAACCCAAACCCGAGACTAAGTGCTTCTGAAATGAGGGGAACGGTCACTGAAGCAGAACTACCCTAGATACTTCGTAGATGAGAAGGCTGGCAAGGTCGACAGAAGTATATTGGATATACATTATATTAATGTGTACTTTACTAGTACTCCTAGTAGCACCAGGGTATTAGATACCGGTTCGGTTGCTAAATGTTAGTAACTCGAAATAAAAGCTGCGGAATAAACGGAGACTAGCAAAAGGTGAGATGACGATATGTGTTGGAAGTGTTTCCAAGGTTGATGTGATCAAGCATCGCATGCTCCCTCTACCATCGAGATTGGGGTTAAACCTGAATAATTATTATTTGGTGTTTGCGTTGAGCATAGACATGATTGGATTATGTTTAACGCAATACGGTTATTCATTAAAGGAGAATAATGGTTACTCTGTCTATTTGAATAATACCTTCAATGGTCTTGCACCTAAAATGAATGGTTTATTGAATGTCGATCGTAGTGATACACATGTTCATGCCAAAAGATATAAGATAGTAATGATAGTACCACATACTTGTGGCACTGCCACTTGAGTCATATTGGTATAAAACGCATGAAGAAGCTCCATGTTGATGGATCTTTGGACTCACTCATTTTTGAAAAGATTGAGACATGCGAACCATGTCTATTAGTATATATGCATGAAGAAAGTCCATACAGATGGATCATTTGGACTCACTTGATTTTGAATCACTTGAGACATGCAAATCATACCACATGGGCAAGATGACTGAAAGGCCTCGTTTTCAGTAAGATGGAACAAGAGAGCAACTTGTTGGAAGTAATACATTTGATGTGTGCAGTCCAATGAGTGCTGAGGCACGCAGTGGATATCGTTATGTTCTTACTTCACAGATGATTTGAGTAGATGCTGAGAATATTTACTTGATGAAGCATAAGTCTGAAACGTTTGAAAAGTTCAAGCAATTTCAGAGTGAAGTTGAGAATCATCATAGCAGGAAGATCAAGTTCCTGCGATCTGATCAAGGGAAAAGTATCTGAGTTGTGAGTTTGGCAATCACTAAAGACAAGGTGGAATCGTTTCACAGTTGACGCCACCTGGAACACCATAGCGTAATGGTGTGTCCGAGCGTCGTAGTCGCACCCTATTGGTTATGGTACGATCTATGATATCTCTTACCGATCTACCGCTATCGTTTTGGGGTTATGCATTAGAGACAGCTACATTCACTTTAAATAGGGCACCATCTAAGTCCGTGGAGACGATACCGTATGAACTATGGTTTGGCAAGAAACCTAAGTTGTTGTTTCTTAAGGTTTGGGGCTACGATGCTTATGTCGATAGGCTTCGGCCAGAAAAGCTCGAACCCAAAGCGGAAAATTGTGTCTTCATAGAATACCCAAACAAGACGATTGGGTATACCTTCTATCTCAGATCTGAGGGCAAATTGTTTATCGCTATGAACAGGTCCTTTGTCGAGAAAGAGTTTCTCTCGAAAGAATTGAGTGGGAGGAAGATAGAACTTGATGAGGTTGTTGAATCTTCACTTCAATCAGAGAGTAGCGCAACACAGAAAGATGTTTTTGTGGCACTTGCCTCAGTTGAAGAGAAAGCTAATGATGATGATCATGGAGCTTCAGATCAAGTTACTATCAAACCTCATAGGTCGACAAGGGTGTATACAACTTCTGAGTGGTCACCCTGTCTTAAAGGTCATGTTGTTGGACAATGATGAACCTATGAGCTATGGAGAAGCGATGGTGGGCCCAGATTCCAACAAATGGCTAGGAGCCATAAAATCCGAGATAGGATCCATGTATGAGAACAAAGTATGGACTTTGGTGGACTTGCCCAATGATCGGCAAGCCATTAAGAATAAATGGATCTTTAAGAAGAAGGCAGACGCTGATGGTAATGTCACTATTTATGAAGCTCGACTTGTCTCAAAGAAGTTTCCGACAAGTTCAAGGAGTTGACTGTGATGAGACTCTCTCAATCATAGCGATGCTAAAGTCTGTTAGAATTATGTTAGCAGTTGCTGAATTTTCATTTACGAAATCTGGCAGATGGATGTCAAAACAAAAGTTTCCTTGACGGTTTCCGTGAGGAAAGGCTGTATGTGATACAACCAAGCTGTATGTGATACAACCAGAAAGTTTTTGTCGATCCTAAGGATGCTAAAAGGTATGCAAGCTCCAGCTATCCCTCTATGGACTGGAGCAAGCATCTCGGAGTTGGAACATACGCTTTGATGAGGTGATCAGAGTTTTTGGGTTTATACAAAGTTTGCAAGAAACTTGTATTTCCGAAGAAGTGAGTGGGAGCACTATAGAATTTTTGATGAGTATATGTTGTTAACATATTGTTGATCAGAAATGATGTAGAATTTCTGGAAAGCATCCAGGGTTATTTGAAAAGTGTTTTTAATGGAAAACCTGGATTAAGCTACTTGAACATTGAGCATCAAGATCTATAAGGATAGATCAAAAATGCTTAATAGTACTTTCAAATGAATACATACCGTGACAAGATTTTGAAGGAGTTCAAAATATATCAGCAAAGAAGGAGTTCTTGGCTGTGTTACAAGGTGTGAGTATTGAGTAAGACTCAAGACCTGACCACGGGAGAAGAAAGAGAAAGGACGAAGGTCGTCCCCTATGCTTTAGACGTAGGCTCTACAATATGCTATGCTATGTACCGCACCTGAAGTGTGCCTTGCCATGAGTTAGTCAAGGGGTACAATAGTGATCCAGGAAGGGATCACATGACAGCGGTCGAACTTATCCTTAGTATCTAGTGGACTAAGGAATTTTCTCGATTATGGAGGTGGAAAGGGGGTTCGTCGTAAAGGGTTACGTCGATGCAAACTTTGACACTAATCCGGATGACTCTGAGTAGTGAACCGGATTCGTATAATAGAGCAGTTATTTGGAATAGCTCCAAGTAGCGCGTGGTAGCTGCATCTACAAGATGACATAGAGATTTGTAAAGCACACACGGATCTGACTGTTGCAGACCCGTTGACTAAAACCTCTCTCATAAGCATAACATGATCAAACCCTAGAACTCATTGAGTGTTAATCACATGGTGATGTGAACTAGATTATTGACTCTAGTAAACTCTTGGGTATTAGTCACATGGCGATGTGAACTTTGAGTGTTAATCACATGGTGATGAGAACTAGATTATTGACTCTAGTGCAAGTGGGAGACTGTTGGAAATATGCCCTAGAGGCAATAATAAAATGGTTATTATTGTATTTCCTTGTTCATGATAATTGTCTGTTGTTCATGCTATAATTGTATTAACTGGAAACCGTAATACACGTGTGAATACATAGACCACAACATGTCCCTAGTAAGCCTCTAGTTGACTAGCTCGCTGATCAATAGATGGTTATGGTTTCCTGACCATGGACATTGGATGTCATTGATAACGGGATCACATCATTAGGAGAATGATGTGATGGACAAGACCCAATCCTAAGCCTAGCACAAGATCGTGTAGTTCGTTTGCTCAGAGCTTTTCTAATGTCAAGTATCATTTCCTTAGACCATGAGATTGTGCAACTCCCGGATACCGTAGGAATGCTTTGGGTGTACCAAACGTCACAACGTAACTGGGTGGCTATAAAGATGCACTACAGGTATCTCCGAAAGTGTCTGTTGGGTTGGCACGAATCGAGACTGGGATTTGTCACTCCGTATGACGGAGAGGTATCTCTGGGCCCACTCGGTAATGCATCATCATAATGAGGTCAATGTGACCAAGTGTTTGGTCACGGGATCATGCATTACGGTACGAGTAAAGTGACTTGCCGGTAACGAGATTGAACAAGGTATTGGGATACCGACGATCGAATCTCGGGCAAGTAACGTACCGATTGACAAAGGGAATTGTATACGGGATTGATTGAATCCTCGACATCGTGGTTCATCCGATGAGATCATCGTGGAACATGTGGGAGCCAACATGGGTATCCAGATCCCGCTGTTGGTTATTGACCGGAGAGACGTCTCGGTCATGTCTGCATGTCTCCCAAACCCGTAGGGTCTACACACTTAAGGTTCGGTGACGCTAGAGTTGTAGAGATATTAGTATGCGGTTAACCGAAAGTTGTTCGGAGTCCCGGATGAGATCCCGGACATCACGAGGAGTTCCGGAATGGTCCGGAGGTAAAGATTTATATATGGGAAGTCCTATTTTGGCCACCGGAAAATGTTCGGGATTTTTCGGTATTGTACCGGGAAGGTTCTAGAAGGTTCCGAAATGGGGCCCACCTGCATGGGGGAACCCACATGAACGTGGGTATTGGGGGCAAGGCCCCACACCCCTAGTCAAGGCGCACCAAGATCCCACCTTAGAAGGAATAAGATCATATCCCGAAGGGATAAGATCAAGATCCCTAAAAAGGGGATAACAATCGGTGGGGAAGGGAAATGGTGGGATTTCTTTTCCCCACCTTTGCCAACGCCCCAATGGACTTGGAGGGCAAGAAACCAGCCCCCTCCACCCCTATATATAGTGGGGAGGCGCATGGGAGCAGCACCCCAAGCCCTGGCGCCTCCCTCCCTCCCGTGACACCTCTTCCTCCCCGCTTGCGCTTGGCGAAGCCCTGCCGGGATCCCGCTACTTCCACCACCACGCCGTCGTGCTGCTGGATCTCCATCAACTTCTCCTCCCCCCTTGCTGGATCAAGAAGGAGGAGACGTCCCCGCTCCGTACGTGTGTTGAACGCGGAGGTGCCGTCCGTTCGGCGCTAGGTTCATCGGTGATTTGGATCACGACGAGTACGACTCCATCAACCCCGTTCTCTTGAACGCTTCCGCTCGCGATCTACAAGGGTATGTAGATGCACTCCTCTCCTCTCGTTGCTAGCATCTCCTAGATTGACCTTGGTGACACGTAGAAATTTTTTGAATTTCTGCTACGTTCCCTAACAGTCGGTGGAGCCACGAGGGGCCCACAAGGGTGGAGGGCGCGCCCAGGTGGTAGGCGCCCCCTGCCTCGTGACTTCCTCATTGGTTACTTGACATCCACTCAAAGTCCTCTGGATCACGTTTGTTCCAAAAATAACTCTCCCAAAGGTTTCATTCCGTTTGAACTCCATTTAATATTTTTTTTCTGCGAAACACTGAAATAGGCAAAAAACAGCAATTTGAACTGGGCCTCCAGTTAATAGGTTAGTCCCAAAAATAATATAAAAGTGTACTGCATCTATAACTCCGGAACGACCAGCTTTTTATCATCTCCTCCCGAATGCGCTCAATGCCATTGGATTTTGTGCACAAATCGTAAAGCAACCTGGGGCGCCACATCACGTTTTGTCCCCGTTCGGAAAAACAGGCATCGTCCCCGAACGCCCGCACTGCGACACACCTCTCTCTCTCTTATCCTTTTCTCCGTTCCCCACCCTCGCGCATGGGACAGAGGGAGAGAGCTCTTGCGAAGACGGCCAGGCGGTCGGCGACGAGCCAGTCGGCGATAAGATGACCTGCGCCGTACCCAAGTGTGCGATGCCTGGGAGAGGAGGCGTAGGCGGCGGAGACGAGGAGCGGGAGGAGGCATGCGGCGATGCCGTGATTCGAATCTTCGACGGTGGCGGACGGAGGCAGTACTCGGCGACGATGCTGGTGCGCAGCGCCGTGTTGGCGGTGGCGGAGATAGCCTAGCGCGCGTGGTGGTTGCCGGTCACCGTGGCCGAGGTGCTGGGCGGTGGAGATTTGTGGGCTCGTCGTCCCCGCCGGCCGTCGCGCCGCCGCCGGTCTAATAGGCCGCCTCCCGCGTGCCCTCCACTTGAAGCCATCGATGCGTCTAGAGGAGCCATCGAAGCGTGGAGCCATCAGGCTGCACGAGGAGGCATCAGGCTGCCCGTTGTTGCGTCTAGAGGAGCAGAGGCACTCCGCGGTTGCCGCACGAGGAGCGTCCGCGGTGGCCGAGCATGGAGGAGCATCGGTGCGTCAACATCGTCTTCGCCGTTTCCTGCTCCGTCGCCGCGCATGGAAGAGCACGCGTCATCAGTCCTTCGTCGGCCGTCAGTGCTTCTCCTCCCTCTCAGTACAGATCATTTTTTAGCGTTTGTTTGCTGCTGCTATGCTTATGCATTTTGCTGCTCTAGAATGCTCAGTTTACTAGATCGAGCTTACCACTATATTCAGCGTGTCTCCTTCAGATGTACTAATTTGCACACTTGTGCCAAGTTGCCATGTTTATTCAGTGATTTAATTTGACATATCACCTAAATTGTTTGCCTTGTCAACTTCTTCTTTTTTGCCATGGTTAATTTAGTGATGCTGCTGCTACTGTAATCAAACAATCGATTGGTCAACAAATCATTTTTCTGATCTGCCATGATTTTGTCTTTTCTTTAGGGTACAATTACAGTTTTTTAGATAATTGCCATGCTTTTTTCTTTTTATTTTGTTACATTTACATTTTTACATAACTTGTCATGCTTCTATGTAGGAATACAACAGTTTTTCGCAAATTTGCCATGTGTGCAGTACAAATTATTCAAACTTTTTTGAAATGATCATTGTAATATTTTTTTACGAAACTACGACGTGTTTTTGCCATGGCAAGTTAACATGTATTGTCATGGTAAATTTTGGGACCATCGTCACATGACAAATGTATTTTTTCCCTTCTCTAAAGCATGGGCAATGGCAAATTCTAAAACATGGCAATTATGGAAGTTTATCAATCATGGCAAACTTGCCATTCTTCAAAAAAAATGTCACAATCTTCATCAAATGTATGTTATTTTTTATTTTCCTCTAACATGGCAAATTTATTACATGGACCATGTTAAAATGTTTAATGGATCATGGCAAGTCTAGTTCAAGCACCATGGCAACTTAACTATATTATAGTTTACGAACTACGATGTGTCTTGCCATGGCAACTTAAAATGTATTGGCATGGTAGATTCTTTAGGACCATCTTCACATTTGCAAATGCACTTTTTCTCTTATTTTAAAACATGGCAAATTATGGACGTTTCTCAATCATGGCAAACTTGCCATCCATCAATTTCTTTTCTTTTTTGCCACTATTTTCTTCCAACATATATATTTTTTCTTTCCAACATGGCAAACTTCCTACATGGCCCATGGCTAGTTTAATTCAAGCACCATGGCAACTTAACTAGATGTTTTTGCCATGACAAACTAAAACTATATGTTGCCATGATGGCAACTTTTCATAGTGTCTTTGCCATATCTATTCCAAGAATGTTGCCATGGTTAGTTATGTTATTTTTTCCAATGGCATCTTGCAATTTAGTTTTTTTCCATGGCAATTCTTTAATATGATATCATTTGCAACCTTTTTTTATGGGGGAAAAAGTTGCAAATGATATCATTTGCAACTTAAGATGCATTTTTCCCATTGCAATATCTCTCTCAATCTTTATATACAAGGATTTTTCCATGGCAAACTAAAACTGTATGTTGCCATGGTGGCAACTTTTCGCATTGTATACGCCATATCTATTTTCCAAGAATGTTGCCATGGTTTCTTACTTTCTATTTTGCCATGAAAATTTTGATCTTCCTAACACTTTACCCTTTTTCAAATATGGCAATCTTTGACTTGTATCATGGTAAATTTACTTTTCATAGCCGTGCTAAATCTAATTTAATTGCCATGGCAATTTTACATTTACGCACATGGCAAATTTATTTTTACACACATGGCAAATTTACATTTACAACAATGACATTTTTACTTCCCTTTTTTTGCCATGGCAAATTTTACCTTTTCAAATTTGCCATGGCAAATTTACTTTTCCATACATGGCAAATTTACACTTACTCCCTCCGTAAGAAATATAAGAGCGTTTAGAACACTAAAGTAGTGATCTAAACACTCTTATATTTCTTTACAGAGGGAGTACAACATTACATTTTTTATCTTTTTATTTTTGTCATGGCAAATTTTACTTTTCAAATTTGCCATGGCAAATTTATCTTAGTTTCCATGATGATTTTACTTTTACTTACATGACAAATTTACATTTACCACAATGTCATTTTTACCTTTCTTTTGCCATGGCAATTTTACCTTTCAAATTTGCCATGGCAAAATTATCTTAATTGCCATGACAACCTTACTATTATATGCATGGCAAATTTTCATTACTAATGTCGATTTTACTTTTCATTAGACATGGAAAATTTACACTACAGGGCATGGAAAATGTCCTATATACTTTGCTATGGCATATTTACCTTTTATTTTTGCCATGACAATTTTTCATGATTTTTTATCTACATAATATGGCATTTTTTGTGAAAATGAATGGACTAGCCACATGGCAAATTGTACGGATTTTTGTTTTCTCTACGACATGTCAAATTTATTTTTATTACTTGACATGGCAATTTCATGAAATTTGATCTATGAAATATGGAAAACTAAAACTATATGTTTGACATAAGTTTATAATTACCATGGCAAATTGCAGAGGGGAGGTTCGGTGGGGCATGTCAATTTTTTTATTATATATCATGGAAAATTATTTTTGTTGTGTTTTTGCAAGGTTGAGAAATTCACTTTGTTCTGTTTTTGGGAAAAATTATTTCATGCTCTATGGAAAATTCTTTTTCCCTCGTGTCATGGCAACACTGTTTCATGTGGCACGACAAGTTTGCCATTTAATTTCATAGTAGACAGTTTTCTCACGGTTTGTTTGACGTTTCTACATTTTCTCTATTTTTTGGGTGCAAAATGGATTTTTCTTTGGCCCAGGAAGCTATTGGGCTTGTCTGGCAGGCGTTCGGGCTGAGGGGTTGTTCGTCTCGAACGAAATCGTTCGGGCGATCGCTACTCTCCTGCCGAACGTATCGTTCGGTCTGGTGCCTCCCCAGACCGAACATTCGCTGTTATCGGTGTCCAAAGTGTATAAATAAGCCCATTAAACATCCAAAACAGAATATATAATAACATGGAACAATAAAAAATTATAGATACGTTGGAGACGTATCAAGCATCCCCAAGCTTAATTTCTGTTCGTACTCAAGTAGTTAAATGATAAAAACAGAATTTTTGATGTGGAATGCTTCTTAGCATAATTTTTAATGTATTTTTTTTATTGTGGTGAATATTTAGATCCGAAAGATTCAAGATAAAAGTTTAATGTTGACATAAAAACAATAATACTTCAAACATGCTAATCAAGCAATTATGTCTTATCAAAATAACATAGCCCAAGAAAGCTTATCCCTACAAAATCATATAGTTAGGCCATGTTTCAATTTCGTCACACAAAATGTTCTCATCATGCATAACCCCGATGACAAGCCGAGCAATTGGTTCATACTTTTTAACGCGCTTCAGCCTTTTCAACCCTTACGCAATACATGAGCGCAAGCCATGGATATAGCACTATGGGTGGAATAAAGTATAATGATGGGGTTATGTGAGAAGACAAAAAGGTAGAAAGTCTCACATTGACGCGGCTAATCAATAGGCTATGGAGATGTCCATCAATTGATGTCAATGAGAGGAGTAGGGATTGCCATGCAACGGATGCACTAGAGCTATAAATATATGAAAGCTCAACAAAAGAAACTAAGTGGGTGTGCATCCAACTTGCTTGCTCACGAAGACCTAGGGCATTTTGAGGAAGCCCATCATTGGAATATACAAGCCAAGTTCTATAGTGAAAAATTCCCACTAGTATATGAAAGTGACAGCATAGGAGACTCTCTATCATGAAGATCACAGTGCTACTTTGAAGCACAAGTGTGGAAAAGGATAGTAACATTGTCCCTTCTCTCTTTTTCTCTCAATATTTTTTGGGCCTTCTCTTTTTTTTCTTTGGCCTCTTCTCTTATTTATTTATTTATTTATTTATTTAGTCCGGAATCTCATCCCGACTTGTGGGGGAATCATAGTCTCCATCATCCTTTCCTCACATGGGACAATGCTCTAATAATGATGATCATCACACTTTTATTTACTTACAACTCAAGAATTACAACTCAATACTTAGAACAAAATATGACTCTATGTGAATGCCTCTGGCGGTGTACCGGGATATGCAATGAATCAAGAGTGACATGTATGAAAAAATTATGAATGGTGGCTTTGCCACAAATACGATGTCAACTACATGATCATGCAAAGCAATATGACAATGATGGAGCGTGTCATAATAAACGGAAAGGTGGAAAGTTGCATGGTAATATATCTCGGAATGGCTATGGAAATGCCATGATAGGTAGGTATGGTGGCTGTTTTGTGGAAGATATAAGGAGGTTTATGTGTGATAGAGCGTATCATATCACAGGGTTTGGATGCACCGGCGAAGTTTGCATCAACTCTCAAGGCGAGAAAGGGCAATGCACGGTACCGTAGAGGCTAGAAAATTGTGGAAGGTTGAGAGTGCGTATAATCCACGGACTCACATTAGTCATAAAGAATTCATATACTTACTGCAAAGTTTATTAGCCCTCGAAGCAAAGTATTACTACGCATGCCCCTAGAGGGATAGATTGGTAGGAAAATACCATAGCTCGTCCCCGACCACCACTCATAAGGAAAGTAATAAAAGAACACCTTATATGTCAAAATTATCACACAACTTTTACCATACGTGCATGCTACGGGACTTGCTACTCAATTTCACAATTACTCAACTAGCACACTCTATTATTACCACCTTTATATCTCAAAACACTTATCAAGTATCAAACTTTTCATGATATTCAATGTACTCAATATGGAAGTTTTTTTTATTATGCTTATTTTGGATGCCTATCACATTTGGAATAATTTCACAATTGAAGAAAATTACCATGCTGTTTAAGACTCTCAAAATAATATAAGTGAAGCATGAGAGATCAATAATTTCTATAAAATAAAAACCACCACCGTGCTCTAAAAGATATAAGTGAAGCACTAGAGCAAAAACTATATAGCTCAAAAGATGTAAGTGAAGCACATAGAGTATTCTAACAAATTCCGGATCATGTGCGTCTCTCTCAAAAGGTGTGTACAGCAAGGATGATTGTGGTAAACTAAAAAGCAAAGACTCAAATCATACAAGACGCTCCAAACAAAACACATATCATGTGGTGAATAAAAATATAGCCCCAAGTAAAGTTACCGATAGACGAAGACGAAAGAGGGGATGCCTTCCGGGGCATCCCCAAGCTTAGGCTTTTGGTTGTCCTTGAATTTTACCTTGGGGTGCCTTGGGCATCCCAAAGCTTAGGCTCTTGCCAATCATTGTTCCATAATCCATCAAATCTTTACCCAAAACTTGAAAACTTCACGACACAGAACTTAACAGAAAGCTCCGTTAGCGAAAGAAAACAAAACACCACTTCAAGGTACTGTAATGAACTCATTCTTTATTTATATTGGTGTTAAACCTACTGTATTCCAACTTCTCTATGGTTTATAAGCTCTTTTACTAGCCATAGATTCATCAAAATAAGCAAACAACACGCGAAAAACAGAATCTGTCAAAAACAGAACAGTTTGTAGTAATCTGTACATAACGCAAACTTTCTGGAACTCAGAAAAAACTACCAAAATAGGAAAACCTAGATAATTTGTTTATTGATCTACTGCAGTTCGAATCAGTATTTTATCACGTTCTGGTGATTTTAAACAATTGTTTTCGTGAACAGAAAGTTTCTGGAATTTTCAGCAAGATCAAATAACTATCATCCAAGAAGATCCTATAGGTTTCACTTGGCACAAACACTAATTAAAACATAAAAACACATCTAACCAGAGGATAGATGGATTATTTATTACTAAACAGAAATAGAAAGCAAGAAAATAAAATAAAATTAGGTTGCCTCCCAACAAGCGCTATCGTTTAACGCCCCTAGCTAGGCATAAAAGTGAAGATAGATCTAGGTCTTGCCATCTTTGGTATTTATCTTTTTAGTGGAGTTATGCTCGATCCGGGAGGTTCCTTATTTTTCCCTTCATACTCGGAGATTCTTAGATCTAGAGCATCCAACCGTTTGTTGCAAAGTGTAATCAAGGTATTCATGCGATTAAGGTTTCCTCCAACATTTTTAAGAGGTTCAAGAGACTTTTGCAATTCGCATAGTTTTTCTAAGATTTGGGTTCCCTCTATAATTTCATAAGCAAGACTAGGATCAGTTTCAATAAAATTCCCTTTGGCGGCAAAATCAAGGAGTTGTCTATGGGATACGGTTAGTGCTATGAATAACGGCAAAATCGGAGAGGCTATGGGATACGGCAAATTCAAGAGACTTCAAGGAGTTGTCTATGATAAAATCAAGGTCAATCCCTTCACGGCCACTTGCAAAAGTGAGATCTGATAGGGATGATAAGATAATATTTTTGGTATTTTTATGATAAAGACTAAAAGTAAAGAAAGCAAAATAAACGGTAATAGAAATTGCTAGTTGTTGGGAGATTAATATGATGGAAAATAGACCCCGGGGCCATAGGTTTCAGTACTGGCTTCTCTCAAGATAGCATAAGTATTATGGTGGGTGAACAAATTACTGTCGAGCAATTGATAGAATTGAGCATAGTTATGAGAATATCTAGGTATGATCATGTATATAGGCATCACGTCCGTGATAAGTAGACCGACTCCTGCCTGCATCTACTACTATTACTCCACACATCGACCGCTATCCAGCACGCATCTAGAGTATTAAGTTCATAAGAACAGAGTAACGCTTTAAGCAAGATGACATGATGTAGAGGGATAAACTCATGCAATATGATACAAACCCCATATTTTTATCCTCGATGGCAACAATACAATACGTGTCATTTCCCCTACTGTCACTGGTGATCGAGCACCGCAAGATCGAACCCAAAGCTAAGCACTTCTCCCATTGCAAGAAAGATCAATCTAGTAGGCCAAACCAAACTAATAATTTGAAGAGACTTGCAAAGATAACCAATCATACATAAAAGAATTCGGAGGATATTCAAATATTGCCCATAGATAAACTGGATCATAAACCCACAATTCATCGGATCTCGACAAACACACTGCAAAAGAAGATTACATCAAATAGATCTCCAAGAAAATCGAGGAGAACTTTGTATTGAGATCCAAAGAGAGAGAAGAAGCCATATAGCTAATAACTATGGACCCGAAGGTCTGAAGTAAACTACTCACACATCATCGGAGAGGCTATGGTGCTGATGTAGAAGCCCTCTATGATCAATGCCCCCTCCGGCGGAGCGTCGAAAAAGGCCCCAAGATGGGATCTCACGGGTACAGAAGGTTGCGGCGGTGGAATTAGGTTTTTGTCGTGCTCCTCGATGGTTTGGGGGTACGTAGGTATATATAGGAGGAAGAAGTAGGTCGGTGGAGCCACGAGGTGCCCACGAGGGTGGAGGGCGCGCCTAGGGGGGTAGGCGAGCCCCCTGCCTCGTGGCTTCCTCGTTGGATGCTTGACGTCCACTCCAAGTCCTCTGGATCACGTTTGTTCCAAAAATAACTCTCCCGAAGGTTTCATTCCGTTTGGACTCCGTTTGATATTCTTTTTCTGCGAAACACTGAAATAGGCAAAAAAACAGCAATTTGGGCTGGGCCTCCGGTTAATAAGTTAGTCCAAAAAATAATATAAAAGTGTATAAATAAGCCCATTAAACATCCAAAACAGAATATATAATAGCATGGAACAATCAAAAATTATAGATACGTTGGAGACGTATCAGTGGTGACCATAGGTCCCCGAGTGAATCTCATTTAAGATCAGTCGACCTTCTTCAGGAGAGATGCAACGCTGAGGTACACCGGTAACACTTTCTCTGTAAAGTTGCCCACTTATCACCGTGAAGGCTTTGGATCTACAGACGATCTAGCGGGCCTCATCTTCATCCTCTGGAAGCTCCTGCCTGAGCAGATATGCAATATATGGCACCGTCCAGTCGGGAGTGATCACTAAAACCTCCATGATCAAGTCGACTACAGCTCGGACTTCAATCTCAGTCGGGTTAGTTGAACTTATTGGTTGTGGGGGCTCCTCTGTAAAAGGATCTTCTTGAACTGACGGGGTGTGGAGATGCTCCAAGAACACATTATTGGGAATAGGTTTCCGAGTGGAACCTATCTTCGCCACATTATCGGCTGCTTGATTCATGATTCGGGGTATGTGGTGGAGCTCTAACCCCTCAAACTTCTTCTCGAGTTTTCTCACTGCATTATAGTAACCAGTCATAGCCGGGCTCCTGATATCCGATTCCTTCATCACCTGATTGACCACCAAGTCTGAGTCGTCGTAGACCATCAGGTGACGGACGCCAAGTGAGATGGCCATACGCAACCCATACAGGAGTTCCTCATACTCAGCTTCATTGTTTGAAGAATCGAAGTGAATCTGGAGGACATAACTGAGCTTGTCACCTCTTGGGGATACCAGGACCACTTTGGCACCAGAACCATTCAACATCTTGGACCCATCAAAGAACACAGTCCAATGTTCCGAGTGAATCTGAGTCGGTTGCTGATGTTCGATCCACTCGGCCAGGAGATCTGCTATTGGCTGAGACTTGATCGCATTTTTTACTTCTAACTTTATATCCAAAGGGAGGAGTTCAATCGCCCACTTGGCCACTCGACCAGTTGCATCTTGATTGTTCAAGATTTCTGATAACGGAGCATCGCTGACGACTAAAATCGAGTGGTCTGTGAAGTAATGTGCAACTTTCTTCGTGGTCAGATAAATCACGTAGACAAGCTTCTGATAATGCGGATACCTTTGCTTGGATGGAGTCAAGACATGAGAGATATAGTACACTGGGCGCTGAACCTTATAAGCTTTGCCTTCATCCTCCCGCTCGACTGTGAGCACTGTGCTGACAACTTCTCCAGTGGCAATGATATACATCAGTAGAGGCTCTTTGCTAATTGGGGCAGCAAGCACCGGCTGGGTGGAAAGCAGGGCTTTGAGCTCTACAAACGCTGCTTCGGCTTCAGGAGTCCACTCGAACTTATCAGACTTCTTCATCAGTCGGTAAAGAGTAATGCCTTTTCACTGAGACAAGAGATGAATCGGCTCAATGCAGCCAAACAACTAGTAAGCTTCTGAACATCATGCACACGCACATGGCGTTTCATTCGGAGAATAGCTCCAACCTTTCTGGGTTTGCGTTGATCCCTCGTTCGAAAACAAGGAAACCAACTAACTTTCCGCCTGGGACTCCGAATGTGCACTTTGACGGATTGAGCTTGATATCATATCTTCTTAAGTTGGCAAAAGTTTCAGCGAGGTCATTCAATAGGTCGGAACCTTTGCGTGACTTGACCACGATGTCATCCATGTACGCTTCCACGTTCCGACTGATTTGAGTGAGCAGGCACTTCTGAATCATGCGCATGAACGTGGCTCCAGCATTCTTGAGACCAAACGGCATCGTAACATAGCAAAAACACCCGAATGGGGTGATGAAGGCTGTTTTTCTTTCATCGGGCCCATACAGTCGGATCTGATGGTACCCGGGATACGCATCCAAAAAGGACAAACGCTCACACCCGCAGTTGAGTCGATAATCTGGTCGATGCGGGGGAGAGGGAAGTGATCTTTCGGGCAGGCCCGATTGATGTGCTTAAAATCGATACACATACGAAGTGAATCATCTTTCTTGGGGACCATGACAACATTGGCAATCCACTCGGAGTGGTATATCTCACGGATGAACTCAGCTGCCAGAAGCCGAGCTACCTCCTCACCAATTGCCTTCCTCTTCTCCACGGCGGACCAATGGAGATGCTCTTTGACAGATTTTGCTTTTGGGTCAACGTGCAAATGGTGCTCAGCCAGTCCCCTGGGTACACCTGGCATGTCAGATGGTTTCCATGCAAAGATGTCCCAGTTCTCACGGAGGAACTGGATGAGCGCTTCTTCCTATTTGCTGTCAAGTGTTGTTGAGATGTGGGTTGGAGCAGCATTGGGATTAGTCGGATGAATGTGGACAAGTTTTGTCTCTCCGGCTGACTGAAATGCATACTCTGAAGCAGGCTTCTTAGCTCGCAACAAATCACTCGGATATGCATTCTTGTTGTATTCTTCCATCTTTACTGCTGCCATCTGTTCATCAGCAATCTTTGAGCCCTTCTGGAGGCACTCTTCTGCTCTTTGCCGATTCCCTATGACTGTGATCACGCCTCTGAGACCAGGCATCTTCAACTTATGGTATACGTAACATGGTCGAGCCATGAAACGAGCATATGCAGGCCTGCCCAGAATAGCATGGTAGGCACTATGAAAATCTACCACCTCAAACGTCAACTTTTCCTTGCGGTAATTCTTTGAATCACCGAAAACCACATCAAGAGTGATCTGACCGAGTGAATCTGCTTTCTTTCCTGGGATGACTCCATCGAATCGCATGTTGCTCTCATTGAGCTTGGACATCGGGACGCCCATCCCTCAGAGGGTCTCAGCATACAGAATGTTCAAACCACTGCCACCATCCATCAGAACCTTGGTCAGTCAGGTGCCCCCAATGACTGGGTCGACCACCAATGCTTGCCGCCCGGGGGTAGCAACATGCGCTGGGTGATCGGACTGATCGAATGTAATGGGAGTTTTTGACCACTTCAAATACGTCGTAGTTGCCGGAGCAACCATGTTCACTTCTCTATTGATAACTTTTAGTCGACTTTTGCTCTCGATATCAGCAAAAATCACCAAAGTAGTATTGACATTGGGGTAACCATCATCTTCCTCTTTATCCTCTTCCTTATCAGATTCCTTCTCCTTTTCACTGGGCTGACCCTCTCGGAAACTCTGAATCAGGAGTCGACACTGTCGAGTGGTATGCTTCGGCAGAATCAAGTTACCCTCTTCATCTTTTTTGGTGTATATGTGACACGGCAAATCAAGAACATCGTTTCCCGCTTGATCTTTCACTTTTTTGGGGATCCATGGCCCTTTAGGCTTTCCCTTGAACTTCCCTTGATTCAAAACTGCAGCTTCAGCAGGACCTGCAGGTTCAACCTTTCGCTTCTGCTTCCGACTGGAATTTCCTCCCCTGGTGTCCTTTGCGACTGGTTTATTCTTGCCACTACGGAGTCGGTCTTCCTCTTTGCCGTTAGCGTACCAAGTGGCTATTTCCATCATTCGGGCCAGGGACATGTCTCCTGACCGACCGAATTTTAGGTTGAGCTCTCTGTATTGAACGCCCTCTTTGAAGGCGCAAACTGCCTGGTGCTCTGACACATTTTCTACAGTATGATGAAGAGTTGTCCATCTCTGGATGAAGTCTCTCAAAGTCTGGTTCTGTTTCTGAACGCAGTGCTGTAATTCAGTCAGTCCAGCGGGTCGCTTGTAGGTGCCCTCGAACGTTTTGATAAACACTCGGGCAAACTCTTCCCAACTGAAAATACTTCCAGGGGCCAACTGATTCAACCAAGCTCTTGTTGAACCGTCGAGCATCAGGGGGAGGTGCTTCATGGCTACGTCATCGTTGCGTCCACCAATCTGCACTGCCACTCGGTAATCTTCTAGCCAAGTGTCGGGCTTCGACTCACCAGTGAAGTTACTCACACCCGTCGCCAACCTGAAGTTGGGAGGGATCTCAGCAGCTCGGATGGCTCTGCTAAAACATTCAGGTCCAGAAACATGTACTCTGCTTCCACTCGGACGGTTTCTGTCTTGTCCTTCTCTGTGTGCCCGGCCCCTGTCGACCAAACCTTGTACGAGAAGTGATCTTGCATCAAACCCAGGCTCTCTTGGGTCGACTGGAGCTCTCCGCTCATCACCATACGGGCGCCTGCCCTCATACCGCCGAGGCGCGTACGATCCGCCCCTCGGAGGGGGTGTAGGCACTCGACGGTGGTCATCACGGGCGTATCGATGATCATACTGTCCATGGCCCCGATCCAGGTACTGATCTTGGCGGTGCCCACGGTCGTCACGCTGCGGAGGCGATCTTGGACTATGAGCCGACTGAACTGTGTCCGCAACCACAGATCTGCTATGGATCTTGTTGCGCGACTGAGAAACAGCTGGGTTTTGTTCACCTGCCACTCGGAGCAGCACTCGGATCTGCAACAAACCTCTACCGGCTTTTGAATGGGACGACTGTATTGATTCTGCTATACGGGTTGCAGCTGCAAGATTCTGGACCGGGGTGCGATATACCTGAGGTTCAGGCGGAAACAATTGTCGATGTCGTTGACTGGATTCGGGGATCCGCCAGTGGGCACGTTCGTCGAGTGAATGTTGAAGATTCTCCAGACGCGTGCGCTCAACCAAGGTGGCCAGGCGCGTAGCCTCCAAGGCCCGGGCCACGGAGGTCTCCCCCACGATGGGGGTCTGGAGCGCCTCTACGTTGCAGCGATGCAATTCATCCCTCTGCTCCGAAGTGATGGCTTGAGGTTCATACTCATCGTGAATGTACGACGGGCCATCACCGCCGCTGCCCCCATTGTGACGGAACCCAGGCGGGCTGCGAGCTGAATCGACCATGAGGACTTCAGCCGCGGGATCGCTGCTTCCGCACTCGAAGAGAGTGTCTGCGGAACCAGTCGACAGATCGAATGGTCCATAGAGAGATTCGTTAGGCTTGATTGCCGTGACTTGAGGGGTGGCCGACTGTCGAGCCACAGCATGCCTCACCCACCGCTGAAGCCGCGATCGACCAGATCGCTTGCGGCGGCGTACACCCACTGGTTTGCTTTCCCACTCGACATGGTCCGCCCAGCGCGAGTGGAAGGAGCAAAAACAACAACAACAATAACATCAGTTCTCAGACCACCACCGACTGCCCGCAGTCAACCGCGGTCTTGGGGGCTACACCAAGTGGGTGCACTTAGCATGCCCCCACTGGTTAAATTCCTACTAGGATCGACCTGTCTAGACCGAGTGGAAGTACTACAAACAAGCACTTCGCAAAGACCCCCGCTGAATCAACCATTCGGCGGCTGTCTCGGGGACTACACCTAGTGGGTGCACTCAGCGTGCCCCCACTGGTTCAAGAGTTCACTAGACACGACCTGGTCGACTCAAGTGAAAGAGCTATAAAGCACAAGAGAAACACCCAGTGGGTGTACAGATACAAGGTGCAAACTCATGATAGATGCACATAAATTTCCAAAACGTTCATCCACGGGCATCTTACAAATAATAAAGCAGCAGTTTTCAAGTAGTTTATCCTAACAAAGCAAAGATCAAGCTAAAAGCCAATCGGAAATCAACTTACAATCCAACTTACTCGGACGTTGGTTTGAAGGGCAGAGCTAGCATCGTAGGCGGCCTTGCTAGTTTCGTACACCACTTTCATTCGGTCCATCATTAAGCCTGCTTGGATCCTGGCTTCCTTGGCAGCGCCTACCTGGTCCTTTGGGACATGATGAGCAACAAAAAGTGGAGTTGGTGGAACAGACGAGGTAGCCGGAGGAGCTAAAGCCTGAAGTTGCACAGTCGGAGCAGGGGCTTGAGCAGTCGACGCCGAGGGCTGATCAGTCGACAAAGGATTAGAAAAAGAAACAGAAGTCCGAACTGGATCACCAAGTTGTTGAACGACTGGTTGAGATGCTGATGTCGAGTGGAACACTTTGCTGGCAGGCACCTTCTTGCTCAGAGTCTGCCCCTTCTCCCTGTGTTCCTTTGTGGCACTTCTTCATGGTCATCATCGTCTGGAAGTTCAATAACATTTGGTGGCGCTACAAAACACTCGACCGTGAGAATTCAGTCGACCATCAGAACAATTGGCAAAATAAGAGCATGGTTGTGAAGTTGTACCTGCCCGAGAAGTGGCCGCGTCTGCAGTTTCCGCATCATCCTGCTCCTTGTCAATATCCATGGACGTCCTAGAAGTAGCAACACTGAAAGCTCCAAAACTCACTCGGTCAAGCAAGCGAATGAGTCGACAATAACATAGAAGACAAAGAGAAGAAACATAAAACTTATGAAGAAGCAACAGGAACATCCACCTTGATCTTGGGTAGGGCCTTCCGGGGTTTTGAGGGGACAACCTTGGGCTGCTTCGCAGCCTTCTCCAATGGATCTGGAGTCGAGGTCCGAGTATGCTTTGGAACCTGCGGGCTTGGCAAAACTGCTTTACCACGCCCATCCACAGGATCCTGCGACTGTTTGGAACGCCGCTCAGAGTGAGGCGGCGAGTCGACTTCTTCGCTGCTACCAGAATCCTCAATGCCTCCCTCACTATCGTCTTCAGATTGCCAGTCGGCGCTTCCATCTTCGCTCTCCTCTCCCTCCGAAAGCTGTTCCCCGTTTGGCATCGAGTACATCTTGGTGTAAATCTGCAACGCACAAGTCAACAAAAATAAGTCAGATTCAAGAGCAATTGCAAATCAAAGAGAGAAAACACTCGATATTTTGAGCCCGACCACTTCCGGTCGTGCTCAGCATCGAATGGCAGAACCCTCCTGGACCCCTGGGGTTATCCTTGTTCCTAGTGATGCTTCGCAGCCACTTAGCCACCATCTCCTCGGCGACCTCCTCTGGGTGGACCCGAGTGGTGTTGTCAGTGCCCGAGTACATCCACATGGGGTGGTCACGGGCTTGGAGAGGTTGGATGCGTCGACTAAGGAACACCTCCGACAAGTCCATACCAGTCACACCCTCCCAGACTAAGTTAACAACCTAGTCAACTAAAAGTGAAACCTCACCTTTCTCCTCTGGGGTCACGATTAGTGAAGAAGGTTGGCGGAGTCGCTCCATAGTGAAAGGAGGGAGACCAGTCGACTGAACATGAGTCGGGATGTCCTTGCAGTAGAACCAGGTCGACTGCCATCCTCGAACTGACTCGGGAAGGGTTATGAAATGGATAGTACTTCTACCCCTAGTTTGAATCCCCAAACCCCCGCACATTTGGATCACGTGCGTCTTTTTGTCAATCGGATTTGCTTTCTTCACTGTTTGAGAACGGCGAGTGAAGATGTGTTTGAAGAGAGCCTAGTGCGGTTGGCCACCCAAGAAGTTTTCGCACATTGAGATGTACGCAGCAAGATATGTGATTGTGTTTTGGGGGAAATGGTGAATTTGAGGACCGAAAAAGTTCAAGAAACCCGGAAAGAACGGATGCGGGGGAAGGGAAAGACCTCGGTCGACGTGGGTGGTGAGGAGGACGCGCTCACCCTCGGGCCGCTGAGGCTCGGACTCCCCCTCCGGCAGCCTCCAGGATCCATCAACAATCATGCCGTCTGCGGCGAGCCAGTCCAGATCCTCCTGCTTGATGGTGGAGCGGATCCAGTCCCCCTGGATCCAACCAGGGGGTAGACCAGATCGCGGCGACGACCCCCGAGTCTTGCCCTTCGCCGCCGCCATCGGCTTCTTCGCGCGCTCCAGCACCGCCGTCTTGTCCTTCACCATGGCAGCGGAATGCGCGCGGGCCGAGTGGAGGCGTCGAGAGCAGAGGAAGACGCGGTGGAGAAGCAGAGGAAGAAGAGATTGAATGAGGCATACTGTACATTGCATCGGCCTCGACGCCTTTTATGGGCCTGCTTTCGAGTGGTTGACACGTGGGCCCGAGCGATCCTATCATATCCTGCAACAATCGCTCACCCAATACATGGCGAAAAAGGTGGCGCGGAGATCGAGGCGCCCCTGCCTACTCGCTCCATTTACTGCGGCATGCTTCGTCCCGCACACTTCTCCAAATTTTTGAATCCCGTGAGATCCGGGAACTACAGAGAATCAATCACGCAGAAGATTTCACGCTCTAACTCACTCGAGGATCACCAGCATAATTCACTCGATGACCTCAGAATCGATCAAGGCGACTGATGCAGGGTCAAAGTTCCAGTTCGATCTCCGGACCTTGATGGAATGCCTCCGAAGCATAGAATCGAGTTGGAACGAACTTTGACCCTTCCTCACTTGGACCTCAATCCATTCAGGGGCTAATGACGATGACATGTACCTATGGTGGGGTCATAGGCCTGACCTAGACGCCCTACCCAAGTACACTGCCCTAGAGTCAAAGACATTCAAAGTCCAACAGAAGATACCGACTGATATCACCTTGGAGTGCAATCCACTCGACCAGTTATTCCACTCGGATATCCCAATTCCACTCGACCAACATAAGTCACTCGACCATACAGAAGAATGACTCGGAACACAGAAGGTCTAAAGCCACCTCAGGATGGCAATAGTCAGGCGTTCACTCCGTAGTCTTAAGGATCATTTATAATCCTTTATTGCTAGTGTTACCAGTAATGCCCCTGCCTTAACGTACATTGAACCCTGTGTAACTGAGGGCTGGAGGGGTCTGGCGCACTCTATATAAGCCACCCCCTCCTCTGGCACAAGGGTTCGCACCCCCCGTAACTTTCACGCATAATCCAGTCGACAAGCCTCCAGGAATGACATATTGTTGATGAGTATATGTGAACGACATATTGTTGATCGGAAATGATGTAGAATTTTCTGGAAAGCATAAAGGGGTGTTTGAAAGGAGTTTTTCAAAGAAAGACCTCGGTGAAGCTGCTTACATAATTGAGCATCAAGATCTATAGAGATAGATCAAGACGCTTGATAAGTTTTTTCAATGAGTACATACCTTGACAAGTTTTTGAAGTTGTTCAAAATGGAACAGTCAAATAAAGAGTTCTTGCCTGTGTTACAAGTTGTGAAGTTGAGTAAGACTCAAAGCCCGACCACGACAGAAGATAGAGAGAGAATGAAAGTCATTCCCTGTGCCTCAGCCATAGGTTCTGTAAAGTATACCATGCTGTGTATCAGACCTATTGTATACCCTGCCCTGAGTTTGGCAAGGGAGTACAATTTTGATCTAGGAGTAGATCACTGGACAGTGGTCAAAAATATCCTTAGAGGACTAAGGAAATATTTCTCGGTTATGGAGGTGATAAAGAGTTCGTCGTAAAGAGCTACGTCGATGCAAGCTTTGACACCGATCTGGATGACTCTAAGTTACAATCCGGATACATATTGAAAGTGGAAGCAATTAGCTAAAGTAGCTCGGTGTAGAGCATTGTAGACATAGAAATTTGCAAAATACATACGGATCTGAATTTGGCAGACCCGTTGACTAAACTTCTCTCACAAGCAAAACATGATCACACCTTAGTAGTCTTTGGGTGTTAATCACATGGCGATGTGAACTAGATTACTGACTCTAGTAAACCCTTTGAGTTTTGGTCACATGGCGATGTGAACTATGGGTGTTAATCACATGGTGATGTGAACTATTGGTGTTAAAATCACATGGCGATGTGAACTAGATTATTGACTCTAGTGCAAGTGGGAGACTGAAGGAAATATACCCTAGAGGCAATAATAAAGTTATTATTTATTTCCTTATTTCATGATAAATGTTTATTATTCATGCTAGAATTGTATTAATTAGAAACTTGATACAGGTGTGAATACGTAGACAAAACAGAGTGTCCCTAGTATGCCTCTACTTGACTAGCTCGTTAATCAAAGATGGTTAAGTTTCCTAGCCATAGACAGGTGTTGTCATTTGATAAATGGGATCACATCATTAGAGAATGATGTGATGGACATGACCCATCCGTTAGCTTATCATAATGATCGTTTAGTTTTATTGCTATTGCGTTCTTCATGACTTGTACATGTTCCTCCGACTATGAGATTATGCAACTCCCGAATATCGGAGGAACACCTTGTGTTGGGGATATTACCACTGGGTGTAAACCGGCCAGGAGAGGCCAGGTTAACCCCATGAGTAGTTCATCTGTATCTGAAGTCCATGAAGACGGACGGTGACGCTTTATGAAGGCCCAGGGCCCAAAGCCGGTTTAAGGCCTGTAGACATAAACCGGCGTTGATATGTAAACTTGTGTTGTAAGATAGAAGTAGCAGAGACCGAGCTGGACACGATTATGAGCCGGCCTCGGGATTCTGTAAACCGACGGGCGTCAACCCATGTATATAAGGGGATGACCCGGCGGCGGTTCAGGGAGAACAGACAACAACTCGAGACTCAGGCAAAGCGTATTCGCTCCCTGGTCATCGAAACCCCATCAATTCCATCACAACTAGACGTAGGCTTTTACCTTCATCGTAAGGGGCCGAACTAGTATAAAACTCTCTTGCGTCCCTTGTCCGCTTTAACCCCTTTAAGCTAACCCGTAGCGATGGCTCCACGACTACGTCCTTTCTCTAGGACATCTGCCGTGACAAAACCACGACAGTTGGCGCCCACCGTGGGGCTATCGCACGATGGTTTCAAGTTCTTGGAGGGCAACTTCGAAGGACTCAAGGGTTACGCTGTGGGCCGGATGACCAAGAGTCGTCGCGGCAAGCTCTACATCGACGATGCAGGCTGGGGCCCCGAGGCCGGCTCAATCGAGTACGGGTACCGGGTCCCCTTTGGTGGCATACACGTTTTCATTGGCAAGATCGGCGAACCGGGCCCTGAGCCGGACATCTGCACCGACCTCGTCGAAACGGCTCAGCGTGCGAGATCTGCCCGGGTCAAGCCTGTCATGAAGCGTGCCTTCGTGGGAGTTATCCATGGAGGGGAATCTGAGGATAGATCGGAATCTGGTGGTGAGACCGTCGTTTATTCCGGCGACGAGTCATCGACCGGAGAGACCGAGTCGTTATATCAGTTACAAGATGGCCGGATTGGGGGCTGTTCCGATGGCGACAGTATTCCGGACCCCTTTGATCTGCCAAACCGGGTTGCGATCTTCATGGCCGGTACGCAACCGGCGCTCCACTCTTCGACCGCAGCGGCGATGATTTCCGGATCGGCAGCGGGGCAGCGGCCGGGGCAGGAGGCCCTGTGCGACCGCCAGCTCAGGTTCTATCTGATTTGTTTGACGCGTTGGCAACGCTGATGGCGGAGGTTAACCCGGCGGATCAGGATGCACACAATGCGGAAATCGCGAAAGTGAAAGATCAGATCACCCAGGCCAAAGCCGACTTAGCAGCTGAGGATACCAGGATAGCCGCGGAGCGGGCCGCTTTGGATGCACAAGCTTACCGGATTATGCTGGATCAGAGTGCGTCGAACGAAGTCCTGAAGAGGAGGCACCGATCTTGCCTGCCGCTGGTTTATGACGCTAGAAATCTCTTTAACACCCCAGGAGCAGGGACCAGTAATCCGACGGTGGTAAACCGGGCGGAGGCACCTGGAGCAGGGGCACCGGTTCAGCCACGTTTGGTGGATCCGCCTCGTCGGAACAACATGGTAGCACCGCATGTCCCCACGCCACCGGGTCATTATTCTAACCCGATGGACAACATTGTCGCTGCCGCTTCACGGCTGGCGGCCATCCCGATCGAAGGCGATTCTCCGGCGGCGGTCGAGATGCGTCGGGTTAAGGAGCTTCTTCAGACAGCTTTGGTTCAACAGGAGGCTTATTCATATAGTCGCGATCGGATTCATTCCACTCCCCGTCCAAGCCGGAGTTACAGCAGGCGTATGGATGAACCGGCAGTGTCAAGCAATGCGCGGAACCGTGATCCGCCCCGTGGCAATAACCCGGCGGGTGGTGCTGGTGATGCTCAGGAGGTGGTGGACCGGGCTCGGGCACGCAGAGAGGCCGAGTTAGCGGCGCAACATGAAGCCCGTCAGCTTACTCCGGTTCGTCCAACCACATCGGTGGAACCAGGAGTTACCTCTAGTTCTTTGGGAGTGCCATGTCTTGTCCCAACGTTGCGCAATGTGCGCCTTCCCAAGGATTTCAAGGGCCCGCGCAAGGTGCCGAATTACACCGCCGATTTATCCCCTGAAACATGGGTCGAAAGCTATGAGATGGCCATGGAGATGCTGGATGTGGATGATGCGGCATGTGCGAAATACTTCACCATGATGCTAGAAGGGACAGCCCGCACTTGGTTAAAGAGCTTACCGGCTAATTCTATCAGGTCATGGGCCGAGTTGAGAGCCCGGTTTATTCAGAATTTCAAGGATACATGCAAGCAGCCCATGTCAATTGTGGACTTAGCTGCCTGTGTCCAGGAGGAAGGAGAGTCAACAACCCATTGGGTGCGCCGGGTTTCGGAGATTTTGCATTCATCGGACCGCATCAACGCTGACACCGCAGTTTTAACATTGGAAGGCAATTGCCGGTTTGAACCCCTGAAGTTGAAGTTGGGACGGCTCAAACGTCATTGTAATGACATGGGAACCCTCATGGCTGCACTGGTGAAGTATGCCGACTCTGATAGTACCAAGGATCCCGAGTCTGACGATGATAAGACAGGGAAGGGAAAGAAGAGCGGCAACGCCAAGGGGCAGCACCACAACCCGGCGGGTCATGGAAACGGCGGCAAGCGTAAGGCGGACCACGGTTTAGACTTTGTGGCTAACACTAATACACATGACAAGGGCCAGCGGCGTAAGGGTAAACCGCCCCAGCGCGGTGGAAGGCCAAGTCCTAATCCGGACCGTTTGTCTTATCTGTTGAACCAGCCCTGTCCAAAGCATGGGACGAAGGAGGACCCGTCCACGCACCTCTGGAAAGATTGTTACATCATGCAAGAGTTCAAAAATTCTGATTCTTTCCGGTATGATCATGGACCAGGAGGCGGTTCGGGCCCCGGCTCTCATGGGCCGGGTTATGGCGGAGGAAATTCCGGTTCAGGCTTCCACGGTAATCAGGGTGGACATAACAATCAAAGTAATCAGGGTAACCAAGGTGGCTATAATCATCAGGGCAATCAGCAGTAGCAGCAGTCGGGTTACCAGAGCAACCCGAAGCAGTTGAATAGCGGATAGTATCATGTCTTCACCACTAGCTTGGACAAGCGCGATCAGAAGCTTCATAAAAGGGCGGTGAATGCCGTTTAATCGGCGGTGCCCCGTTATTTGCGTTGGTCCGAGCAGCCGATTGTGTGGAGTAGAGAAGATCATCCACCCGGGGTTGACAATCCAGGTCATCTGGCTCTGGTGGTGGCACCTCAAGTGGGAGGTTATAAGTTCACTAAGGTACTCATGGATGGAGGGAGTAGTATCAATATCCTTTATTATGAAACTTTCCGTCGTATGGGGTTAACAGATAAAAATCTTAAACCGTCCAATACGGTGTTCCATGGTGTGGTGCCTGGTAAGTCGGCATATCCTGTTGGTAAGATAGCTCTGGAGGTGGCTTTTGGAGATGAGCATGACTCGAGATCAGAAACCTTGACCTTTGAAGTGGTGAAAATCAGCAGCCCGTATCATGCCCTATTTGGACGGCCAGCTTATGCTAAGTTTATGGCACGGCCTTGTTATGTCTATCTGCAGCTCAAGATGCCGGGTCACAAGGGAACTATAACCATGCATGGGAGCCGCAAGATTGCTCTGGAGTGTGAAGAAGGTGATGCGGCTTATGCTGAGTCGGTTTGTGCAACAGAAGAGTTGAAGTTTTACAAGGACAATGTTGATCCGGCAGATATGACTTCGTTGAAGAAACCAACTACAGAGCATGATCCGGCCCTGAAGTTTAAATCGGCTGATGAGACTAAGCTTGTTGACTTCGTGCCTGGCGATTCGTCCAAGCAGTTTAGCATCAGCGCTAACTTGGATCCGAAATAGGAAAGCGCGCTCATCGAGTTCATCCGTGAGAATCGGGACATCTTTGCATGGAAGCCTTCTGACATGCCAGGTGTACCGAGAGAACTCGCTGAGCACACTCTCAATGTTGATCCCAAGTATAAACCGGTCAAGCAGTTTCTCCGCCGGTTCAATGAAGAAAGACGCAAAGCTATTGGAGAAGAAGTAGCCAGGCTCTTGGCGGCTGGATTTATCGTTGAAGTATTCCATCCTGAGTGGTTGGCTAATCCGGTGCTGGTCCTCAAGAAGAATGGCACTTGGCGTATGTGTGTGGACTACACAGATCTCAACAAAGCTTGTCCAGCAGATCCTTTTGCCCTTCCCCGTATTGATCAAATTATTGATGCTACGGCGGGTTGCGAGCGTTTAAGCTTTTTGGATGCATATTCTGGTTATCATCAGATCAAAATGGCAGTTAAGGACCAGGAGAAGACAGCCTTCATAACTCCCTTTGGAGCCTTCTGCTATGTGTCCATGCCCTTTGGGCTCAAGAGTGCCCAGGCGACTTATCAACGGTGTGTGCAGAATTGTCTGCATAAACAGATCGGCCGCAATGTTCACGCCTATGTGGATGATATTGTGGTAAAATCAAGGAAGAAGGAGACATTGATTGATGACTTGAAGGAAACCTTTGATAACCTGCGGGTTTATAAAATGATGCTTAATCCGGCCAAGTGTGTCTTTGGTGTACCTGCAGGCAAGCTCTTGGGCTTTTTGGTGTCTAACAGGGGCATTGAAGCTAATCCGGAAAAGATCAAAGCCATCACCTCCTTGGCTAAACCGAAGTGTATCAATGATGTTCAACGCCTGGCAGGCCGGATTGCCGCGTTGAGCCGGTTTGTCAGTCGCCTTGGCGAGAAGGCCATCCCTTTGTATCAGATGCTGAAGAAAACGGATAACTTCGTCTGGAGTGACGCCGCTAATGAAGCATTTGAGGACTTAAAGCGGCAGCTGGCTAATCCGCCGATTCTCGCTGCTCCAGTGGACAAAGAACCATTGTTGCTATATGTGGCAGCTAATGCTCGGGCTGTTAGTGTGGCTATTGTGGTGGAGCGCAAGGAGGCAGGAAAGGAATATCCGGTTCAGCGGCCGGTTTACTATATCAGTGAGGTACTTATTGAGTCCAAGCAGAGGTACCCGCATTGGCAAAAATTGGTGTATGGGGTTTTCATGGCAAGCCGGAAGCTTAAGCAGTATTTCCAAGGTCATCCCATCACGGTGGTCAGCTCTGCTCCTTTGGGGGATATAATCCAGAACAGGGAAGCAACTGGTCGGATTGCTAAGTGGGCTATCGAGCTCGGGCCTCACGGGTTGAAATACATACCCCGAACGGCGATCAAATCTCAGGCACTTGTGGATTTCATCAATGATTGGACAGAATTACAAGCGCCAGAGGAGAAGCCGGATCACACTTATTGGACTATTCATTTTGATGGGTCCAGGCAATTGGAGGGCTCGGGGGCTGGAGTCGTATTAACTTCCCCACGAGGTGATAAGTTTTGTTATGTTCTCCGTTTAATGTTCCCTTGCACTAACAATGCAGCTGAATATGAGGCTTTACTCCATGGTCTTCGGATGGCTAAGGAGATGAACCTAAGCCGAGTTAAGTGCTTCGGTGACTCGGATCTGGTGGCTCAACAAGTGTCCGGCACTTGGGATTCCAAGGACCCACTAATGGCAGCATATCGTCGTGAGGTGGATATTGTTGCAGGTCACTTTAAAGGTTATCAGGTGGATCATGTGGACCGGCGGAAGAATGAAGCGGCGGACGCTTTAAGCCGCCTGGGTTCCCAACGTAAACCGGTTCCACCTAATGTCTTCCTGGATGTTTTGCATAATCCGTCCGTCAAGCTCCCTGGTGAAGAGGATTTGGCTGTTCCTGATCCGGAGGCTCAGTTGGTGGCGGCTCTTCATGTTATCCCGGATTGGACGGTTCCATATCTGGCGTATATAAACCGGGGCGAGTTACCAGAGGATGAAACTTTGGCCAGGCAGATAACCCGGCGGTCCAAGTCCATGACTATTATCAATGGAGAGTTACATCATTGCAGTGTGACAGGGGCGTTTCAACGCTGTGTGTCTCCTGAGGAAGGCCGTGAAATTTTGCGTGAGATCCACGAAGGAGATTGTGGTCACCACGCCGGTTCAAAATCTTTGGTGGCCAAGGCGTTTCGTCACGGTTTCTATTGGTTGACAGCTCATGCTGATGCCGAGGACTTGGTCAAAAGATGTGATGGCTGTCAGAAATTCTCAAGGCGCGCTCATGTACCGGCTCAAGAATTGAGGATGATTCCAATCACCTGGCCGTTTGCAACTTGGGGGCTGGATATGGTTGGGCCTTTCAAGAGGTCCAAGGACAAGAAGACCCACCTTTTGGTGGCGGTTGATAAGTTACGAAGTGGGTGGAGGCAGAGCCAGTTAGTAAGTGTGACGCAGCCACGGCGGTTCAATTCATCAAAAAGGTGATCTTCCGGTTTGGCTTTCCACACAGCATTATAACAGACAATGGTACCAATCTGTCAAAGGGTGCCATGAAGGAGTTCTGTCAACGTGAGCACATCCGGCTTGACGTGTCATCAGTGGCTCACCCCCAGTCCAATGGTCAAGCGGAGAGGGCCAATCAAGAGATCTTGAGAGGCATCAAACCCCGGCTTATGGTTCCTTTGCAACGGACGCCGGGTTGTTGGGTTGAGGAGTTACCTTCTGTGTTGTGGAGCATCAATACCACACCCAACAGGTCGACAGGGTACACACCATTCTTCATGGTTTATGGAGCGGAAGCAGTTCTTCCTAGTGACATCCGTCATGACTCGCCTCGTGTAGCGGCATATGTTGAAGCTGACAACGAGAAGGCACGGCAGGAAGCTCTTGACCTGTTAGATGAGGAACGTGACATGGCGGCAGCCCGTTCGGCGATTTATCAGCAAGATCTGCGTCGCTATCATAGCCGCCGGGTTAGAACCAGAACCTTTCAAGAAGGTGATTTGGTGCTTCGGCTCATCCAGGATCAGACGGATATGCACAAGCTATCCCCCCCTTGGGAAGGACCCTTTGTGGTCAGCAAGAATCTACACAACGGGTCGTACTACCTAATCGATGTTCGAGAGCGCAAAGACTCACGTAAATCGGAGGAGGAGACCAACCGGCCGTGGAATATTGCTCATCTTCGGCCTTACTATACTTGAGCTATAGGCTCTGCTTATGTACATATTATGACATTATATATATTATGATCAATATAATAAACCGGAACCTCAGCTAAAGCGGGGTATCTATTGTTTTTCTTACATCATGTGTGGTTACATGGAGCTTACAAAGCGGCGTCCGGTTTACCCCTTGATTTAGCTTCTCAAAGCTTCATATTAGATCACTTGGGGGCTTGGTCGTATCCGAACCATAGCTACACCTCTTGATCGGCGCAATGCCACAGCATCACTTGAGGGCTTGGTCGTATCCGAACCATAGCTACACCTCTTGATCGGCGCAATGCAACAGCATCACTTGGGGGCTTGGTCGTACCCGAACCATAGCTACACCTCTTGATCGGCGTAATGCCACAGCATCACTTGGGGGCTTGGTCGTATCCGAACCACAGTCACACCTCTTGATCGGCTCAAAGCCACATCAATCCAGGGCCAAAGAGAGTGTTGTAAAACAACAGCTCAAAAATAGGCACCCACTGAGCACAACTCACAATGTTGTTTGGAGATTTTTTGCTGTCGAATTTAGGGCCTGGCAGCCCGTGAAAAGCCTCGACTACAACTGTTTTATTTGCCTTTTTCTAAGTTTCTCTTTCTTTTGATAAGATTGGTGATGTTTTCAAACCGGTGTTTATCAACCCGGTTAGGCTGTCAACTACAAGTGTCAGTACATGATCAAGTTATAATCCGGAGACTATCAGCCCGGTCTGGTTTTGACTCAAAGTCACCAGTATGGAATAAACTGGTGTTTATCACAACCCGGAGCAGTTTTATTGTAAACCGGCATCATATAACAGGAGTTGCTTTTACTCCGGATTAGGGTTATTACCCTCATTACAAAGTTGGTCAGCCAACACATATCCTAAAGGTCACAGGTATCATATATTTAAATATTTGGTTATCTTTTACAACCTTGGTTATAAACCTTGGTCATGTATATATTTGGGTATCATGACCCACCCGATGGTAAACCGCCAGGGCGTTTTAAGCTTCTTATCTGCAGGAACAATTTGAATAAATAGCTATGGATTATAAACATTGTATCTTAAGCATGGCAGATTAACACGCATCAGTCGCAGATAAATATGCATGAAGGCATAACAGACCAAGTGTTTTAACTATCCTATTACAAGGCGTTTTAGTGCCCAAAGGGATAATTGTTTCTCAATAAGCATTGCAGCAAGTGGAAGACTAAACCGGCCCCCGGATTATGATTACTTATCAGCTTGACCTGACGGTTGCGGATCATCTTGCACCGGTTCATCTTCTTCGTCTCTACCCAGCGGCCGGAAGTCAACAGTTGTCCAGTCGATCCCAGTTAAAGCTTGGAACACAGCTTCGTCACTTATAAGGGTTGTCAGGGGCATAAGTGTGCTTACGGATTGGAGGGATCAGATTTTGCGCTTCTGGAATTGGCGCCGCAACCCGTCTGTTCTTATCATCATAACTTGCCTGATAGTATGAGAAATCAACTTCTTCAGCCAATTGACAAGCCAGTGGATGTACTTCCCGGTTTATGGCGCGGAGATCTTCCTGGCCAAATTCTGATCCGTCTTCTTTTAAGCTTGGGAAGCCTTTAGCCACGTCCACCGGATCAAGATCAGGCACCCACGGCTTTGCCCGGGTTAGAACGGTCAGAGCTCCGGCCCTTGCCGCAGCTTTCTTTAGTTCTTCAACCCGGGCAGGCAGGATGGATAGCCTTTCTAAGGTGTCCTTGATCAATGGTGGAGGAGGTTTATTGTGTGAAGCGGTGCAGATAATCCGTTGTGTGCCGGTATACAGCTGCTCTATCAGAGTATGGGCCGCTTTCAATTTCTTCTGTACGTCAGAGCCCAGATGGCTAATGCGAGTTCCTGCACCATTGTACACATCAGTAAGCCGACAACACATGGGAAAGATATGTTGAAAGTATTACGGAAAAGATGTTTACCGAACACAGCAACAGTCATGGCATGAATCTGCCGCTTTACGCCGGTCAGTTCATCAACCACCGGTTTAAGAGTGGCTTCTGCGTTTTCAGCCCTTTTTATCAAAGCGGATTTTTCAGTCTCGCAATCCGCCCGCTCCTTGGTGAAGCTCTCCTTTAGTTTTTCCATAGTGGCTAAGGCGCTCCTCAGCTCATCTTTTGCCCTGGAAGTTTCGGCCTGTTTGGACTTGAGGTTCTCTTGCAGATCAGCGGTTTGGTTTTCCTTCTTGCTTAGTTCAGCCTACAAAGAGACAGATATATAATGAGTTGACAGAACATATTTGAAGTACCAAGCACATAACAAGTTATGCCCTTAGTACTTGGGGGCTAATGCATATTTGCTCTTTATCAGAAATTTTTACAAGTCCCAAGCACAATACAAGTATTAAGCTTGGCACTTGGGGGCTAATGTGTATTTGCTCATAAAATGCTGCTATGGTAATTCTTCTACAAAGTCCCGGTTCATCTTTATAAAGTTAAACCGGCTCTTGGGGGCTACATCAGTGAAGTTAAGGTGCATTGTTGCAAACATGAAATTATTACTAAGTCCCGGTTTAGATTGATATCATAAACCGTTACTTGGGGGCTACTAGGAGTTGATAAACTGCAATTGGACAAAAGAGAAAAATAGTAGTTACCTCATATCGCTCCTTCATCAAGTTTACCAAACTAGCTTCATAGTCACGGCTGGTATACAGACGGTTCAAGAAGCCAGAGTGAATGTCTTGAGCATTGAGATGGGCGTAGCTTGATAAATCGGCACTCCATTTGCCTTTGCCGATAGCAGAGAGCTCATCCTTGGCAGTATGTTTTGACAAAGCGACAGGATTGCCAGAAGTGGTGTGGCTAGTGCCAGTAATCATAATGTCATCATCTTGGTCATCAGCAGCCTTCACTGGAGTTGGCGGTTTGCCAGTATCTTTAACTGGACTGACCGGTTTATCATCCGTTCGGACAGGGCTGGTTGGCCGATCTGCATGGCTTGTAGCGTCAACTTGCACTTGTTCGGCAAGGAAGTCATGGTCATGAGGCGGCGGATCATTAAGCATGGCATCAGCGTCGGTTTCTTCCGGATCTGGAGTTGTTTCCGGTTCAGCAGCTACATTATCATCAACCAGTTTGCTTAACCGAGCCTTCTTGCTGGATCTTGGCTTGGCGCTGAGAAAAGATAGACATAAGGATCAGTACAGTATGTAAAGATAACACATCAAGAATAAAGACACGTGCATAGCTCACCCAGGAACTGTTTTGAGGGGTGGAAGCTGTGTGGCCGATGACTCGCCAGAGGATGAGTGAGAAATACCCTGATAATTTGAATCAGACGGATTAAGAGGCTGGCGGAAACAACCTGGTTTTGGGCATGAAGTATCAATGGGATAAGAGACCTCTGATTGGCATTTCCGAACCGGACTGTTCGGTAAACCGGCGGAGGTAACTACCTGGCCGCTGTGCCGGGTTGTACGGCGAGCCTCGTGCTGCTGCGTCTTCAAAAGAAAGTTTGGGTCCAAGTAAGCAAGAGGGTGAGAAAATTTTACTTTCCGGTTTGCTTGACGGATTTTTGATGTTGGCAGAGGATCTGAATCGGAGGAAAGAATGGTTACCTCTACGTCCTCAACATGACTGCCTTCAGCGTCGTCCTGATAATAATCATTGTCAATGAGATGTACGAAAAATGAACCAAGAGAGTCAAGTTCTACCTCTGGTTCCGGATTACCCACATCGTCATCAGCTGGTGGATCGGAGGATGTAGTGGTCCTTCTCTTGGCAGGTTTTTTAACAACCTTGGTCTTTGGACGAACTGGCTTGACCGGTTTATCTT
This sequence comes from Triticum aestivum, assembly GCF_018294505.1. Classification (NCBI taxonomy): domain Eukaryota; kingdom Viridiplantae; phylum Streptophyta; class Magnoliopsida; order Poales; family Poaceae; genus Triticum; species Triticum aestivum. The sequence goes on from NC_057814.1 coordinate 542,427,960, forward strand.
GCGGCTTCGCCGATTTGCCTTGTGATGGTTTCTTGTTCCAGAACGGATCATCACCCTGTCAGAAATAATCACACTTTCAGAAAATATTTGCACAGAAGCAACTTCAGATAAAAGATTATATGATTCTTACAGCTGGTGGTTTGTTGAAGGTGCAGAAAGGGAGTAGTCCGGTTTGGGCACAAACAGCCTCCGGTTCGTTCAGTATCTTTTTTACAGCCTCAGTGACCTCTGCATCTGTAAGCTGAATGTCAATGTGCCGCTGAGCATCTTTCAAACTCCCTGTATACTCACACATCAAACCGGAGCGCCGGCTTAAGGGGAGAATACTCCAGCTTATCCAACAATGAGCAAGATCAACTCCTGTCAAACCGTTTGCCATGAAGGCTCTAAGCTTTGATAATTGAGGAGCATAGTTGGCCCTTTCTCTTGCAGTCAACCTCTGAGGAAAAGGATGTGTGTTGCTCAGGCATTCAGGGCGGTAACCCGGCAGGGGGTTTTCATCAGGTGGAGATGTATCCATGCAATAAAACCAAGTTTGGTTCCACTCTTTGGGGTGACTGTGGAGTTTGGGATGAGGGAAGGTGACTTCTTTCCTTTTCTGAACCGCCATTCCGCCCAGCTCCGTATTGGGTCCATCCGAGAACTCTGTGCGACAGTTTAGGTGAAAGAAATCCCTAAACAGTTCGACTGTAGGTTCCTCTTACAGATAAACCTCACAGAAGACTTGGAAGTGGCAGATGTTGGTCACAGAATTGGGACCGATGTCTTGAGGGCGCAGTTGAAAATTGGCCAGTACATCCCGGAAATTTTTTGAACCGGGAGGACTAAAACCTCGTCCGAGATGATCAGCAAACACGACTACCTCTCCGTCCTTGGGTGTAGGAGGACTTTCCGGGCCAGGGACCCTCCAGTGGATGACATCTTTCTTGGCTAAAGCGCCAGTTTTAACAAGATTGTTTAATTGTTCTTCGGTTACTCGAGAAGGAGCCCAATTACATTCATAGACTTGCTTGGCCATGGCAATGGAAATCTGAAACATGATTATTGCCGGTTTAAGATTGACCGTGGACAATTATACAATGGTATAAGGATACAAGCATATTGATAAACCGGAATTGGTTATTCGTAAACCGGAGTCTGACAATGGAAACAGTACAATGATGAATGCATTGGCGGTTCAACAGGGGACTAATGGTATCTACTGGGTCATCATTTTGTATATAAAGTTAAACCGCCCAATCTGGTACTCCTTGTGTATAAGTGAAGAAAGAAACAAGTTTCACATCTGGCCATGGTAATTTCAGATCTACCGCGCATTGGAAAAACAAAATATATTCTGACCTAATTTCTAGCGTACTAAAAGTTCACCAAGATGAGATGAGTTGGATATCAAACAGGTGCTAAAACTACTACCGCGCGAGATCTATGTGGTTTTTGGATCTAATCCATGGATATAAATAAGGATAAAGAAGGGCGGCGACGAACACTGATGAACGACAGAAACCCTAAGTGCAGATCTATGGTAAGAGCCGGACACGATTATGAGCCGGCCTCGGGATTCCGTAAACCGACGGGCGTCAACCCATGTATATAAGGGGACGACCCGGCGGCGGTTCAGGGGGAACAGACAACAACTCGAGACTCAGGCAAAGCGTATTCACTCCCTGGTCATCGAAACCCCATCAATTCCATCACAACTAGACGTAGGCTTTTACCTTCATCGTAAGGGGCCGAACTAGTATAAAACTCTCTTGCGTCCCTTGTCCGTTTTAATCCCTTTAAGTTAACCCGTAGCGATGGCTCCATGACTAAGTCCTTTCTCTAGGACATCTGCCGTGACAAAACCACGACACCTAGTGTGCTATCAAACATCACAACGTAACTGGGTGATATAAAGATGCTCTACAGGTGTCTCTGAAGGTGTTTGTTGAGTTGGCATAGATCGAGATTAGGATTTGTCACTCCGTGTATCGGAGAGGTATCTCTAGGCCCTCTCGGTAATGCACATCACGATAAGCCTTGCAAGCATTATGACTAATGAGTTAGTTGCGGGATGATGCATTACGGAACGAGTAAAGAGACTTGCCAGTAACGAGATTGAACTAGGTATGAGGATACTGACGATCGAATCTCGAGGAAGTAACATACCGATGACAAAGGGAACAACGTATGTTGTTATGCGGTTTAACCGATAAAGATCTTCGTAGAATATGTAGGACCCAATATGAGCATCCAGGTTCCGCTGTTGGTTATTGACCGGAGATGTGTCTTGGTCATGTCTACATAGTTCTCGAACCCGTAGGGTCCGCAAGCTTAACGTTCAATGACAATTTGTATTATGAGTTATGTGATTTGATGTACCGAAGGTTGTTTGGAGTCCCGGATGAGATCATGGACATGACGAGGAGTCTCGAAATGGTCGAGACGTAAAGATCGATATATTGGAAGGCTATATTCAAACATCGGAAAGGTTCCGAGTGATTCGGGTATTTTTGGGAGTACCGGAGAGTTACGGGAATTCGCCGGGGGATGTAGTGGGCCTTAATGGGACATACGGGAAAGGAGAGAAGGGCCTCAAGGGGTGGCTGCGCGCCCCCCAAGGCAAGTCCGAATTGGACTAGGGAGGGGGCGGCGCCCCCCTCTCTTTCCTTCTCCCTCTCCTACTCCTTCCCCCTCTCCCCTCTTGGAAAAGGAAGGGGACTCCAACTAGGATTGGGAATCCTAGTTGGACTCCCCCTATAGGCGTGCCCCTCCTAGGCCGGCCTCCTTCTCCTCCCTCCTTTATATACGTGGGCAGGGGGCACCCCAAAGGCACTCCAAGATTTGTCTTAGTCGTGTGCGGTGGCCCCTCCACAGTTACACACCTCGGTCATATCGTCGTAGTGCTTAGGCGAAGCCCTGCGCCGGTAACTTCATCATCACCGTTATCACGCCGTCGTGCTGACGGAACTCTCCTTCGAACTCAACTGGATCAAGAGCCCAAGGGACGTCATCGAGCTAAACGTGTGCTGAACGCGGAGGTGCCGTACGTTCGGTACTTGGATCGGTTGCATCGCGAAGATGTTCGACTACATCAACCGCATTACTAAACGCTTCCGCTTTCGGTCTACGAGGGTACGTGGACACACTCTCCCCGCTTGTTGCTATGCATCTCCTAGATAGATCTTGCGTGATCGTAGGTAATTTTTTTGAAATACTACGTTCCCCAATAGTGGTATCAGAGCTAGCTTTATGCGTAGATGTTATATGCACGAGTAGAACACAAAGAGTTGTGGGCGATAATAGTCATACTGCTTACTAGCATGTCATACTTTGATTCGGCGGTATTGTTGGATGAAGCGGTCCAGACCGACATTACATGACCGCGTTCGTGAGACTGGTTCTACCGCCGTGCTTCGCACACAGGTGGCTAGTGGGTGTCTGTTTCTCCAACTTTAGTTGAATCGAGTTTGACTACACCCGGTCCTTGTTGAAGGTTAAAACAGCACACTTGACAAAAAATTGTTGTGGTTTTGATGCGTAGGTAAGAACGGTTCTTGTTAAGCCCGTAGCAGCCACGTAAAACTTGCAACAACAAAGTAGTGGACGTCTAACTTGTTTTTGCAGGGCATGTTGTGATGTGATATGGTCAAAACATGATGTGATATACGTTGTTGTATGAGATGATCCTGTTTTGTTAAAGTTATCGGCAACTGGCAGAAGCCTTATGGTTGTCTCTTTATTGCATAAGATGCAAGCGCGATATAATTGATTTACTTTATCGCAATGCGATAGCAATAGTTGCAAAAGCAATAGTTGGCGAGACGACCATGTGACGACGCGTTGATAGAGATCAAGATGACAGAGATCATGGTGTCATGCCGATGACGATGGAGATCATGACGGTACTTAAGAGATGGAGATAAAAGGCACAAGATGATAATGGCCATATCATGTCACATATTTTGATTACATATGATGTTTATCATTTATCCTTCTTATTTTGCTTAGTACGACGGTAGCATTATGAGATGATCCCTTACTAAAATTTCAAGGTATAAGTGTTCTCCCTGAGTATGCACCATTGCGATAGTTCTTCGTGCTGTGACACCGCGTGATGATCGGGTGTGATAAGATCTACGTTCACATACAACGGGTGCAAGACAGTTTTGCACACGCAGAATACTCGGGTTAAACTTGACGAGCCTAGCATATGCAGATATGGCCTCGGAACACTGAGACCGAAATGTCGAGCGTGAATCATATAGTAGATATGATCAACATAGTGATGTTCACCATTGAAAAGTACTCCATCTCACGTGATGATCAGACATGGTTTAGTTGATATGGATCACGTGATCACTTAGATGATTAGAGGGATGTCTATCTAAGTGGAAGTTCTTAAGTAATATGATTAATTGAACTTTAATTTATCATGAACTTAGTCCTGATAGCATTTGCAAATTATGTTGCAGATCAATAGCTCGCGATGTAGCTCCCCATTTATTTATGATATGTTCCTAGGGAAAACTAAGTTGAAAGATGATAGTAGCAATGATGCAGACTAGGTCCGTGATCTGAGGATTATCCTCATTGCTGCACAGAAGAATTATGTCCTTGATGCACCGCTAGATGACAGAACTATTGCAGGAGCAGATGCAGACGTTATGAACGTTTGACAAGCTCGGTATGATGACTACTTGATAGTTTAGTGCACGTTACTTTACGGCTTAGAACCGGGACTTCAAAAATGTTTTGACACGCCACGGAGCATATGAGATGTTCCAGGAGTTGAAATTAGTATTTTAGACTCATGCCTGAGTCGAGAGGTATGAGACCTCTGACAAGTACTTTGCCTACAAGATGGAGGAGAATAGCTCAACCAGTGAGCATGTGCTTAGATTGTCTGAGTACTACAATCACTTGAATCAAATGCGAGTTAATCTTCCAGATAATATAGTGATTGATAGAGTTCTCTAGTCACTATCACCAAGTTACTAGAACTTCGTGATGAACTATAATATGCAAAGGATGACGAAAACGATTCCCGAGCTCTTCGTGATGCTGAAATCGACGAAGGTAGAAATCAAGAAAAGCATCAAATGTTGATGGTTGACAAAACCACTAGTTTCAAGTAAAAGGGCAAGGAAAAGAAAGGGAACTTCAAGAAGAATGGCAAGCAAGTTGCCACTCCCATGAAGAAGCTCAAAGATAGACCCAAGCCTGAAACTGAGTGCTTCTACTGCAAAGGAAATGGTCACTGGAAGTGGAACTGCCCTAGATACTTGGCGGATAAGAAGGATGGCAAAGTGAACAAAGGTATATTTGATATACTTGTTACTGATATGTACTTTACTAGTGTTTATAGCAACCCCTCGGTATTCAATACTGGTTTAGTTGGTAAGAGTAGTAACTCGAAACGGGAGTTGCAAAATAAACAGAGACTAGTTAAGGGTGAGGTGATGATGTGAGTTGGAAGTGATTCCAAGGTTGATAAGATCGCCATTGCACACTCCCTTTACCTTCAGGATTAGTATTGAACCTAAAATAAATGTTATTTGGTGTTTGCGTTGAGCATAAATATGGTTGGATCATGTTTATTGCAATACGGTTATTCATTTAAGTCAAAGAATAATTGTTGTTCTATTTACATGAATAAAACCTTCTATGGTCATACACTCAATATAAATGGTTTATTGAATCTCGATCGTAGTGATACACATATTCATAATATTGAAGCCAAAAGATGCAAAGTTAATAATGATAGTGCAACTTATATGTGGCACTACCGTTTAGGTCATATTGGTGTAAAGCGCATGAAGAAACTCCATGCTGATGGACTTTTGGAATCACTTGATTATGAATCACTTGATGCTTGCGAACCATGCGTCATGGGCAAGATGACTAAGACTCCGTTCTCCGGAACAATGGAGCGAGCAACTGACTTGTTGGAAATAATACATACTGATGTATGCGATCCGATAAGTGTTGAGGCTCGCAGCAAGTATCGTTATTTTCTGACCTTCACAGATGATTTGAGTACCTATGGGTATATCTACTTGATGAAACATAAGTCTGAAACATTTGAAAAGTTCAAAGAATTTTAGAGTGAAGTGGAAAATTATCGTAACAAGACAATAAAGTTTCTACGATCTGATCACGGAGACGAATATTTGAGTTACGAGTTTGGTCTTCTTTTGAAATGATGTGGAATAGTTTCGCAATTCACGCCACCTGGAACACCACAGTGTAATGGTGTGTCCGAACGCCATAACCGTACTTTATTAGATATGGTGCAATCTATGATGTCTCTTACCGAATTACCACTATCGTTTTGGGGTTTATGCATTAGAGACAGCTGCATTCACGTTAAATAGGGCACCATATAAATCCGTTGAGACGACACCATATGAACTGTGGTTTGGCAAGAAACCTAAGCTGTCGTTTCTTAAAAGTTTGGAGTTGCGATGCTTATGTGAAAATGTTTCAAACCGATAAGCTCGAACCTAAATCGGAGAAGTGCGTCTTCATAGGATACCCAAAAAGAAACTGTTGGGTACACCTTCTATCACAGATCCGAAGGCAAGATATTCATTGCTAAGAATGGATCCTTTCTAGAGAAGGAGTTTCTCTAGGAAGAAGTAAGTGGGAGGAAAGTAGAACTTGATGAGGTAATTGTACCTTCTCCCGAATTGGAAACTAGTTCATCACAGAAACCAGTTCCAGTGATTCCTACACCAATTAGTGAGGAAGCTAATGATGATGATCATGAAACTTCAGATCAAGTTAATACCGAACCTCGTAGGTCAACCAGAGTACGGTCCGCACCAGAGTGGTACGGTAATCCTGTTCTGGAAGTCATGTTACTAGACCATGACGAACCTACGAACTATGAGGAAGCGATGATGAGCCCAGATTCCGCGAAATGGCTTGAGGCCATGAAATCTGAGATGGGATCCATGTATGAGAACAAAGTATGGACTTTGTTTGACTTGCCCGATGATCGGTGAGCCATTGAGAATAAATGGATCTTCAAGAGGAAGACGGAGGTTGATAGTAGTGTTACTATCTACAAAGCTCGAATTGTCACAAAAGGTTTTCGACAAGTTCAAGGTGTTGACTACGATGAGATTTCCTCACTCGTATCGATGCTTAAAAGTCTGTCCGAATCATGTTAGAAGTTGCCGCATTTTATGAAATCTGGCAAATGGATGTCAAAACCGCATTCCTTAATGGATTTCTTAAAGAAGAGTTCTATATGATGCAACCAGAAGGTTTTGTCAATCCTAAAGGTGCTAACAAAGTGTGCAAGCTCCAGCGATCCATTTATGGGCTGGTGCAAGCCTCTCGGAGTTGGAATATACGCTTTGATAGTATGATCAAAGCATATGTTTTATACAGACTTTTGGAGAAGCCTGTATTTACAAGAAAGTGAGTGGGAGCATTACATCATTTCTGGTAAGTATAGGTGAATGACATATTGTTGATCGGAAATGATGTAGAATTTTCTGGAAAGCATAAAGGAGTGTTTGAAAGGAGTTTTTCAAAGAAAGACCTCGGTGAAGCTGCTTACATAATTGAGCATCAAGATCTATGGAGATAGATCAAGACGCTTGATAAGTTTTTCAATGAGTACATACCTTGACAAGTTTTTGAAGTAGTTCAAAATGGAACAGTCAAAGAAAGAGTTCTTGCCTGTGTTACAAGGTGTGAAGTTGAGTAAGACTCAAAGCCCGACCACGACAGAAGATAGAGAGAGAATGAAAGTCATTCCCTATGCCTCAGCCATAGGTTCTGTAAAGTATGCCATGCTGTGTACCAGACCAATTGTATACCCTTCCCTGAATTTGGCAAGGGAGTACAATTTTGATCTAGGAGTAGATCACTGGACAGCGGTCAAAAATATCCTTAGAGGACTAAGGAAATATTTCTCGGTTATGGAGGTGATAAAGAGTTCGTCGTAAAGAGGTACGTCGATGCAAGCTTTGACACCGATCTGGATGACTCTAAGTCACAATCCGGATACATATTGAAAGTGGGAGCACTTAGCTAAAGTAGCTCCGTGCAGAGCATTGTAGACATAGAAATTTGCAAAATACATACGGATCTGAATTTGGCAAACCCGTTGACTAAACTTCTCTCACAAGCAAAACATGATCACACCTAAGTACTCTTTGGGTGTTAATCACAGGGTGATGTGAACTAGATTACTGACTCTAGTAAACCCTTTGAGTTTTGGTCACATGGCGATGTGAATTATGGGTGTTAATCACATGGTGATGTGAACTATTGGTGTTAAATCACATGGCGATGTGAACTAGATTATTGACTCTAGTGCAAGTGGGAGACTGAAGGAAATATGCCCTAGAGGCAATAATAAAGTTATTATTTATTTCATTATTGCATGATAAATGTTTATTATTCATGCTAGAATGGAATTAACTGGAAACTTGATACATGTGTGAATACATAGGCAAAACAGAGTGTCCCTAGTATGCCGCTACTTGACTAGCTCGTTAATCAAAGATGGTTAAGTTTCCTAGCCATAGACATGTGTTGTCATTTGATGAACGGGATCACATCATTAGAGAATGATGTGATGGACATGACCCATCCGTTAGCTTAGCATAATGATCGTTTAGTTTTATTGCTATTGCTTTCTTTATGACTTATACATGTTCCTCTGACTATGAGATTATGCAACTCCCGAATACCGGAGAACACCTTGTGTGCTATCAGACGTCACAACATAACTGGATGATTATAAAGATGCTCTACAGGTGTCTCCGAAGGTGTTTGTTGAGTTGGCATAGATCGAGAATAGGATTTGTCACTCCGTGTATCGAGAGGTATCTCTGGGCCCTCTTGGTAATGCACATCACTATAAGCCTTGCAAGCATTGTGACTAATGAGTTAGTTGCGGGATGATGCATTACGGAATGAGTAAAGAGACTTGCCAGTAACGAGATTGAACTAGGTATGACAATATCGACGATCGAATCTCGGGCAAGTAAGTTACCGATGACAAAGGGAACTACACATGTTGTTATGCGGTTTGACCGATAAAGATCTTCATAGAATATGTAGGAGCCAATATGAGCATCCAGGTTCTGCTATTGGTTATTGACCGGAGATGTGTCTTGGTCATGTCTACATAGTTCTCAAACCCGTAGGGTCCGCACGCTTAACGTTCAATGAGAATTTGTATTATGAGTTATGTGATTTGATGTACCGAAGGTTGTTCGGTGCCCCGGATGAGATCACGGACATGACGAGGAGTCTCAAAATGGTCGAGACATAAAGATCAATATATTGGAAGGCTATATTCAAACATCGGAAAGGTTCCGAGTGATTCGGGTATTTTTCGGAGTGCGTGAGAGTTATGGGAATTCGCCGGGGGAAGTAGTGGTCCTTAGTGGGCCATATGGGAAAGGAGAGAAGGGCCTCAAGGGGTGGCTGCGCGCCCCCCATGGCAAGTCCGAATTGTACTAGGGAGGGGGCGGCGCCCCCCTCTCTTTCCTTCTCCCTCTCTTAGTCCTTCCCTCTCTCCCCTCTTGGTAAAGGAAGGGGACCCCAACTAGGATTGGGAATCCTAGTTGGACTCCCCCTATAGGCGCGCCCCTCCTAGGCCGGCCTCCTCCTCCTCCCTCCTTTATATACGTGGGCAGGGGGACCCCAAAGGCACTCCAAGATTTGTCTTAGCCATGTGCAGTGCCCCCCTCACAGTTACACACCTCGGTCATATCGTCGTAGTGCTTAGGCGAAGCCCTGCGCGGGTAACTTCATCATCACCGTCGCCACACCGTCGTGCTGACGGAACTCTCCTTCAGACTCAACTGGATCAAGAGCCCGAGGGACGTCATCGAGCTGAACGTGTGCTGAACGCGGAGGTGCCGTACGTTCGGTACTTGGATCGGTTGGATCACGAAGACGTTCGACTACATCAACCGCGTTACTAAACGCTTTCGCTTTCGGTCTACGAGGGTACGTGGACACACTCTCCCCGCTCGTTGCTATGCATCTCCTAGATAGATCTTGCGTGATCGTAGGTAATTTTTTTGAAATACTACGTTCCCCAACATGAGCGAGATAAAGCTTTCGGGCGCTGCAATATCTCGCTTGTAATGAGTCTCAAGGACTTGCAGCGCACAGATACTTAGCCCGGCCTAGAAAAACGTGCTTGCATCTCCTCCCAGCCACAAGTGCAAGTATATTGAAGGCTGTTACTTTCCTTCCGGTACAATTTTAGATGCAAAACTTGGTAGACGTCCTAGCCAGATTTGGAGAGCAATCTTGGAAGGATTGGACATCTTGAAACAGGGGTTGATCAAGAGGGTAGGTGATGGAGCATCGACACACATATGGACAGAAAATTGGATATCATGGGATGCGATGATGCACCCTTTTGGTTGTCAGTGTGACAATCCACCCACTTTCATTTTTGAACTTATTGATTTATACTAATGCAAAATGGGATAAGGTGAAGATTGCCGAGGTATGCTTGCCAATCGATGTGCAGGCCATACTTAGTATACCATTATGCACTATTGACAGGGATGATAGCTAGCCATGGAACTTTGAGAAGAGCGGTAACCTTTCAGTCAGATCGGCCTATAAAATGATGATCACAACAAAACTAAGGAGGGAAGGCCTGGCTAGATGGTTCCTCTGGTTCGTCGAGTAATGATAGAGATGCGGCATCATGCTATGAAAAACACCACTCATGGGCAAGATACGTATGTTTCTTTAGAGATTAGCAAAGAGCTCACTGCCAACGGATGATGTTAGAGCACGCCGAAAAATGTCTACCACAAGCTCTTGTGGCTTATGTGGAGCTGTTGATTCGTGGAGGCATTCTCTTCTTGAATGCACTATGGCGAGGTGTGTGTAGGCACTCGTCGATGGGGAGTTGGCGGAACACTTGTGCAAAACAACGGAGCCTAGTGCAAGGCAGTGGTTGTTTACGATGATTGATACACTATCACATGAATCCTTCGTCAGGCTTTTAGTGACTTTATGGGGAATATGGTGGGCAAGATGACAGACTATCCATGAGGAAATTTATCAACACCCTTCGGCCACACACCAGTTCATCAATAGGTTCATAGCAGACCTCGAATTAGTCCCTCGGAAGGTGGTAACAAGTCGAGCTATACCAAGGGTTGTTGAAAGACCAAAGGCACCTCCACCAGGATATGCAAAAATCAATGCAGATGCCAGTATCGCACGCAATGGCCAGGTAGGTTCTACAACAGCAGTGTGTAGAGACGCTAATAGCCTTTTCCTGGGCAGCTCGGCCTTGGTCATTCATGGTGTTGATGAGGTAGCATCATTGGAGGCAATAGCCAGTCGTGAAGCTGTGTGTCTCGCTGATGATTTGATGCTTCAGAATTTCATTGTTGCATCAGATGCAAAGCAGGTAATTGGAGATACTAAGAAAGGTACTAATAACAGTTATGGACACATTATCAGAGAAATGAAGTACTGATCCATAAACTTTAACTGCAAATTCAGTTTTGAAGGTTGAGCTGTGAACATAGAGGCAGATAGTTTTGCTAAATTTGCTAGTTATTTGGATGAGGGGCGCCATGTTTGGCTCACCCCCCCCCCCCAATGATCCTATTTGTATCCCTTTCCATGTTACATTTGATCAATAAAATTTAGCTTTCCCCCTAAAAAACAAACAAACTAGTAAACAATGAACAATGCTTCTGCCCCCCAAAAAAGAATTATGCTGCTTACTAAACAATGAGCAATGTGCTTGGCTAGAAAAGATTATAAGCAGGAACACCCATAAGCAAGCACTTAATAATTCTTTTTTATCTTTTGTTATTTGACAGTTTTTCTTTTCTCCATTCTTTTGGGTGACATACACATATTCAAAAAAATTGAAAAATGTTCATTTACGTCAAAACTTCTCTTGGATATAAACAATGTTCATGTGTATTTTATTTCTTTTCCATTCTTTAGTATGTTCATCATGTGATTAAAATGCGACCGTGTATTGTCAAAAGGTTCATTGTGTATTTAAAAATGTTCATGGTGTGTATAAATGTACAATGTATTTAAAAATTATTCAATCTATCTTAAGAAATGTACAATATAATTAAAAAATGGTGACCGTGCATTTACGAAAAAGGTTGACATCTATTTGAAAAACATTCAACGTCACCATGTATTTTAGAACTTAGGGCTCTATCAAATATTATTTTTCAACATGTCAGCTTGGGGGTGATGTTAGGTGTCTGAAAGCACATTTGCTCCCTTGGTGGTTTTGGTAATTCATGTCAACATACATGTTGCTGGACTAACATTTTGTCTAGTATATCTCAGGAAAAATCGAACTTTGGCTTGATGTGGATCCCTCAAAATGCTAAGGAAGCTTTGGCTAAAGCTTCAAGACTCTACATTTTTGGTTTAGTGATCAAAGATCACATTGAATCCACAGGAAAGCCAATACTATTAAGATGGGATAAGGTTTTGATCTTGAGTCATTTGCTCAAGTGCTTGAAGATATTGCTCCAAAACTCTCAACCACTTACCCACATTCCAAACTATCCAAAACCCTAAGACCAATGTTTGTCCCACTGAAATGCTCATATCCGGACCCACCAAGATACATCAGACAGTGCCATAAGCCAAACCCTAGAAACTCGGTTTTACCGAGATGACATTCGGTCCCACCGAAGTGCAGTGACCAAGTTTGTGTAACCCATTATGTTCACTTCGAAATCACCGGGATGAACTGATCGGAATTACCGAGATGAGGAATCTGCTTAGGTCATCATATATCAATCCCACCGACTGGATTCATCCGGTCTCACCGAAACGTCTAACGTCCAATTTTTTTTGCATTGTTCAGTACCACCGAGATTTACTTCGGTGTAACCTATGCATAAAGTTTGTAATGGCCAGATCTTTGGTGATGGCTATAAATACCCCACCCACACCACCTACTCTCAGAAAGGGCAATCATGATGAAACTTCACTTCCCGTATCCATTTTCTAAGAGAGAACCACCTACACTTGTGTTGAGATCAAAGCATTCGACTCCAACCATTTGATTCTTGATTTCTAGCCGCCTCAAGTTGATTTCCACTCTAAACCTTCTCCCACCACCATGTCAAATCTGTGAGAGAGTGATTAAGTCTTGAGGAGACTATGTTTGAAAGCACAAGAGCAAGGAGTTCATCATCAACAACAACATCTATTACCTTTTGGAGAGTGGTTTCTCCTAGATTGGTTAGGTGTCACTTGAAAGCCTCCAAGATGATGTGGAGTTGAATCAAGGAGTTTATATGGCAAGGAGATCGCCTACTTTTTGAAGATCTACCCCGAGTGAGGCTAGTCCTCCGTGGAGGTAAGCCATGGTGGAATAGACAAGATTGCTTCTTTATGGACCCTTCATGGGTGGAGCCCTTCATGGACTCACGTAGCCGTTACCCTCCGTGGGTTGAAGTCTTCATCAATATGGACGTATGATAGCACCACCGATCGGAACCACGCCAAAAATCACCGTGTCTTCTTTGCGTTTGATCTTCCTACCTCTACCCCCTTAGTTTCTTGCACTTGCATGTTGTTCATTTTCCGCGGCCCTATCTCTAGATATGCATGTGTAGGATGTATTGGTTGTCACTTAACTTGTGCTAAAATCTGCTTAATTGTCAAAAAACCTAAAAACCGAACCTTTGTCTTGTTAAGTGTCTATTCACTCCCCTTCTAGATCTATCTTCTCGATCTTTCAGTTTTCCTAGTGTAGTATAAACCTTTCCTTGACCAGAGCACACCCCCCTCTGTCCTCTGCTTCAGGGTCAAACGGGGCAGTGACTCACTTTTTGTACCATTGGTGGCAGAGTGAAGTTTTCAGTTTAGGATTCAGCCTCCAGTCGGCGGGGAGGCAATGACACGGTCATCGGCATGGAGTAATGCCAAGTTTGGTTTGTGTCCTCGCCAATGTGCCTAGAGAAAATCTGTGTCTGGAGTAGGCCTGGAAAATCTGAGTTATATGCCGGGCCAGGCTAGCCTCAGAGAAGAGTGTTTGGTTGGTAGCCTAGCCCGATAAAGCGTTAGAGATAATTTTGTATGGCCAAATTTTTGTACTAGTATGGACCCCACTAGTCCATTAAGATATTTTATTACTAATCAAGACCTAGGCACGCATCAGGCGTCCAAAATAGGTGGTCTGGACCAGGCCAAGCCACACGCCTGGTACACAGTCCATGCTAATTACACTGCGGAGGAATCAAGCCAGGCACGCAAGCATTTTTTCTGGGTAGTAAGCAAACACACTCGAGGAACTTTTTAGGCACGCTCCAGGCCAGTCATTTTCTAGCCAGGACACGATCCAAACACACTATAAGTCCTTTCTACTCTATCCTAGTTCATATGGTGCTTCTTTGCTTCGTTGGGATGGTTGTGGTGGGTGGTGTGTCCCTCGATTTGGTTCTCTGGGTTTAGATTGTTCTTCTGCAAGTTTGTTTCAATGGCACTATCCTGCGGAGCGAGTGGTAGTTGTGCATCTTGGTTTTCCGTCTCCAGTTTTGATCAATGAAGGTTGGCTAGCGACCCATTGATATCACAGTTTGACTTACCCCTTCGCCTCTTCTCCCAAGTGAAGGCGGCTAGGGTTTCTTGCCTCCTATCGGCAGCGCTGCCGATCTGCCTCATCTCATGTGACCTTAGGGCCATGGGGACGCGGTGGATCCCGACCCTTGCCGTTGGGAGGGCTCAGTTTTTAGATGTTTTGACTTTTGTTAGGATTTGTGTCCTGCTCAGGAAGACGAGACAGTCGCGACTCCCTAAAGATAGAATAAAGTTCTCCCGGCCTAGCCCCCGTCCTTAGGGTGCTTCTAGCATCGTCATAGGGCATGTGGACATTTGTATTCGGTGGATCTTGCGGGATTCAGTTAGCGTTTGTCTACCGTGAATCGACGTGGATCATGTTTTCGTCCGTCTACGTTTGTGTGTCTTCAGATCGGATCATTCCGTTCCATGCTTCTCTTCATCGACGGCATTTGCTATTCTGGTGCGTTGGTTCTACGGGGCCTTAGCACGACGACTTTTCGGCTGTCTACTACAACAAGTTTTGCCCGGCTTTGAAGAGGGAGGGGCGACGATGGCAGCGCGCCTTCGACTCGCTTCACGTCGCTATGTGGTCTATGTATCCGAATGTAATTTGTATTATTTTTGGTGTTCGCTTCAGTGCTTATAGATTGGAAGTTTTCTCGCAAAAAGATGAAGGTTGGCTAGCTTTGGCCTCGCCGGGGAGCATGTGAGAGTTTTCTTCTGTGACTCCATCTGGCTAGATTTGGCGTGTTATACATGCCCTCTCCAGTGAGTTTTTTTTATCCGGGATGGCGATTTGCTACGTAGATCGCGGTTGTCGGCATCTTCTTGTCTACATCGACCACTTCCCAAACGTGCTGCTACAATTACTCCTGGTTTTCAATAAGTTTGCTTCCACTGAACCGGAGGCAGCAACAACCTTTGCTCATGACACGTCGCCGGTGAATGTAGGAGGAAGAGGACTTCGACATCCCCCCAGAGTTTGGATGTGTTTTTTAATTTCTACAAAGACTCCTTTAAGGGTTTGTGCTATTTAGGATATGGCGTTGGCCCTTGCTAAACAAAAACCCTTCCATTGTACTCTTCATCTGGATTTATTGAGCCCATTCATATTTTGGTTCAAATTTTGATCATCTATATAACTAATAAAATATAAAGGACATGTCACAAAAAGTATTTTGTTGGATTTATATTTGAAGAAGGTTATCCACAGTACCATTTGTGTTACATGTAGTTTATGTTTTATATTAGTTAATCTATGATCAAACTTTGATCCAAAATAAGAGAGATGCAAATAAACAAAGAGAGTAGTGATAGTTGTGTAAAACAAAAGCTGCCACGATGCAAACGTACGCAGCTTATGAAACCAACCAACCAGTGGAGAACAGATGTGCCGTTTTAAGCCATGCATTAGAAAGACAAGTTAAGCTACGTACGTGAAACTTGATGAGCACGTGATTTCTTGTGCAAGCTTGCCTAAATGCCACTCCGAGGAGCCAGAAAAAGATTCATGGGAGATCCAGAAACGTAATGTTCCATTCCTCCACGCGCCAATCATTCACCGGAACCAATCATATTATATGATCGAGCATTCGAGCACGCACGCTGCCCGGCGGAGATCCCGTGGGGCTGCTCGTCCTGCAACGCGGAGACGCGAGCACACAAGCTGCGCAACCCCTGAGCCTCCCGGAGAGGCTCTTCGCCAGCGATGGCAGCTCTCAGTCGATGTGTACTCACCTACTCGCGCACTGGCCCTACCGCAAATGTTAAGCTGGTGGCTGAGGGCGAGCGCGGGCCCACGGCTTGCGCCCGTCGGCCGGCCGCTTCGTACGTGTCGCCTGCTGCCTTCGTGGCCACGTTAGAAGAGAGTTAATGGAGGAAAACTATATACCACTGCTTTGGTCATTAGCTACATGACAGAAGAGAGAGTTCTAGAAGCTAAGATTACCCCTAAAAAGGTTACGCACAATTAATTCTTCTTTAGGTGGCAGTGCGCCAACTAATCGTGCAAGTACAGCTAGCCATTTTTGATATCTCATTTTAGTAACTCTTGGTTTTTCATTATTGCATGCATCAACGCCACCAAGATATGCATATACGCAGACATGTGGCGCCTACGTATATATCGATCGGGTGCAGTGTTAATAGGACCAGGGTAGTGGAATTAACTTACCTTGAGCTAGTGCAACGTAGTAAATGAGTTCCCTTTTGATACCCGATAAAGTAAATCTAGATTTTCGCTTTTCATGCAACCTATGAAGCGCATGACTCCGCCGTCCACAATCAATAAAACGTTAGAAATACTACATGCACAAATAACATATGCATATGCAATATGTGCCGTCGTACTAGGTCATGTATACTTAGTATGCATCTACATACCACAAGGCAACCTTTAGCTTCGTGTATGAATGAGATTAGCTAGTTTAATTTGGTCTGCACTACACAATGGGCGTCAGGGTGTGCATGCAGTTAAGGGAATTCACTAGGATTTATGAAGGATTGAAATCCTTTGAAAATTTTCCTATATTTGTCCTTTGATTCATAGGATTAAATCCTATAGGATTTTTTCCTTTGGAATATTTTGTCCTATATTTTATAGGAAATCTAACATCCACTTCAACCTCTTTTTACAATTTCTTTACTTTTCATGTGAAATCAAACACTCGATGTTAATCCTATATGATCCAAGTGGGCATGACACTCCAATCCTATAATTTTCCTATTCCTACGTTTTCAAAATCCTGCGAATCAAAGAGGCCCTAAGAGTTTTTTTTCTTTTGCAAGGTAATATGTGTCTCATTCATATCATAAAGATTAAAGTACAAGTCCCATAAAGACTGACACGAAAAAACTGAAAAGACAATAGAACGTCTCTGAGCTTGACACCAACGCCCGTCACCTGCCTCCGCACCACCATAGCAGCCACCGCAAGAAAAAATGACAGATCACCTTTTCACCCGAGCTCGACGCGGCTCCATCGCTGATATGCAGTTTTGTGGACCTCCCGGACACGCCATTGAACTTCAGATCTGGCACCCCCACATAACTAAGATGTCGGAGGAGGAAACCATACCCACCATCCACGAACCACGAGCCCAGCACAGGTTCCGTCTTTCAGATGTCATCGATGGAGACCACAATCTGCATCGGCTCCTCGACTATCTCCCAAGCTCTGCGCCGACGTTGGAGCAGACGCCGTCGCAAAGGCGGAGCCCGAGGACACATGTCCACCACAAGGATGTCGCCGCCGCCACGACATCCTCGCTTGAACAGACTGGTTCCCAGATCCTTCACCAACGATAGAGACGATTGCCTCGCCGAAGAAGAATCCGGTGCTTCTTTATTCAGCATCGCCGTCGCCGCCGCCGAAGACAAGACGTTGTACGATCCAAAACCCTAAGCTTCTTGGGCCCTAAAACCTAAAGCTAAAACGATCCACACGCGCGTGGTCCGGCGCCCCCCCCCCCCCCCCCCCTCTCACAACTGACGACCAAAACTCTCCTGTGGCGGCGGCTAGGTTTTGTTAGAGGAGGAAAACTAAACCTATAGAAAAAAGAGACCCGCCAGCTAAGAAAAGACCCTGTGAGGCCGGGAATACGTATGTATAGAATGCACCGATAGCGGTTTACAATTCGATCTGGTAGAAATCTTATTATTACGCCAACCAACCTGATATTGGATGGTTAGGAGGACTGTGGTATCCCCAGTCCACTAGGGTTCAAATCCTGGTGCTTGCATTTATCCGAATTTATTTCAGGATTTCCGGCGATACGCTTTCAGTGGGAAGAGACGTTCCCGTCACTACGAGGCGCCTACCGTGACTTCGTAAAATCTCACGATTACATGCCGGCTCCAGTCTCTCGAAGGTGCTCATAAAGGTAGGAAGTGCATGTATGTGTTCATAGGAATGAGTGTATGCGCGTATATGTAAGCGTTTGCATTTGTACTGTGTTAAAGAAAAATCTTGTTACTACACGTCAGAGATGGTCGCGCGTGGACACTGCTGGTCCCACCGCAGATTTTAAGCTGGTGGCGGAGAGCGAGCGCGGGCCCATCACCTATGCTCATGGACCGCCTCGTGTCGACTCTTTGCTGGGTGGCGATGTTAATTAAATTGAAGGATAACTACGTAATGCAGTACTTTTTTGCGGGGTACGTAATGCAGTTTGGACTAGCTGAAGAACCCGACAAATCACTAACTTTTACAGCTGGTTCACTGATCGCCTAAACCTTGCAAACACAGAAACTACCTTGGATTAAGTTTAAGTTCGCGAAATTCTTGTTTCTTGCTATACTACAAATGTATAGGCAGTGAGCGCAACTAAACTATGATAGTACAGGCGTATGTATACTGCAGCTACGAGCCTCTGAGCACCGCTAAATCTAGGGTTTGCATGCATGCTAGCTACATGTACTGGTATATATGCGTACATTTCGGGCGTCTAGTAGCTCTGTAAATCTAATCAAGTGTTTTCTTCAAATTAAAAAGAATACCGAGAGTTTGATGTATGTGTACGCGTTTATGCATTTTTAATGCTAAACTCAAAATGAAATTAATATATAGGTCGCCAAATCCCGCTATGGCGTTAAATTTGGAGTTCTTTAACGTTCCACGGAGCCGTTCAATTGCCTTATTCTCACCTTTTGCTATTGATATACATGTTGCATTGATGCAAAGCTTACTTACCGAATTAAAAATGTTTGATTAGTGCTCGTTTTTTTATGTCTGAACATGGTATGTCAAGCATATGTGATATATAGTGTATAGGATACCTGATTGAATGATGCCTATTTCTACAATTTTTTCATAATTTTATAAAATGTTAAATGGTTTTACGTTCGGTGTAGCTTCGCTGCAACTTTTAATAGCTTCTGACTCTGACGGGCTTCGCTAAATAGGCACATTTTCATCCAAGCTTTAGACTGATAGCGACGCTATGCGCGCGTTAATCACAACTCTCCCTCTTGGAGCCACCCGGGAGCCTCTCCTCTCGTGCATGCGGCGCCCTGCATGCACCCCCGTTCCATTCCACCACCTTCCCAGCTGCCACCCACTCTCCCGTCGCGTCGTGGCCGCTCCTTTCCTTCCCGCTATTTAAACCACACACACTTACCCAAATCTAAACCCCCCGCCTCATTGGCTAGCCAGTAGCAGCCTAGTACTACAACTGCAAGGTCGGCCTAGAGGGTCAAGAGATCGTTCGATCACACACTGACCGATCGATCACTGCGACTGCGTGCCTGTTCGATCGGCGCCTAGCTCGGTCTAAGGCTCTAAGCAGAAGCAAGCATGGTCACCATGGGCAAGAAGGTAGACCAAGAACAGAGCTACTACAGCGACTGGGCGCACATCGACCACGGCGTCGACGCCGACGGCCGCGCCACGGAGCTGCGGCCGCTGGCGCTGTCACGGCCGCACACGCAGGCGTTCCACCTCGCCTGGCTCTCCCTCTTCGCCTGCTTCTTCGCCGCCTTCGCCGCGCCGCCCATCCTCCCGGCGCTGCGCCCGGCGCTCGTCCTCGCGCCCTCCGACGCCTCCGCGGCCGCCGTCGCCTCGCTCTCCGCCGCCCTCGTCGGGCGCCTCGCCATGGGCCCCGCCTGCGACCTCCTCGGCCCGCGCCGGGCGTCCGGGGTCGCCAGCCTCGTCTGCGCGCTCGCGCTCGCCCTTGCCGCCGTGTACGCGTCCTCGCCCGCGGGCTTCGTCGCGCTGCGCTTCTGTGCGGGCCTCTCGCTCTCCAACTTCGTCGCCAACCAGCACTGGATGTCCCGCATCTTCGCGCCCTCCGGCGTCGGCCTCGCCAACGCCGTGGCCGCGGGCTGGGCCAACGTCGGCAGCGCCGCCGCGCAGGTCGTCATGCCGCTCGCCTACGACCTCATCGTGCTCCGCCTCGGCGTGCCCATCACCGTCGCGTGGCGCGTCGCCTACCTTATCCCGTGCGCAATGCTCATCGCCACCGGCCTCGCCGTGCTCGCCTTCCCATACGATCTCCCGAGCGGCTGCACCTACGCTGGAGGCGCCAAAGGGGAGGGCTTCTGGAAGGTGGTGCGAGGAGGAGTCTCCGACTATCGGGCGTGGGTGCTGGCGCTCACCTACGGCTACTGCTACGGCGTGGAGCTCATCATGGAGAACGTGGCCGCCGACTTCTTCCGCAGGCGGTTCCGGCTGCCCATGGAGGCTGCGGGCGCCGCCGCGGCATGCTTCGGCGTGATGAACACCGTGGCGCGGCCGGCGGGAGGGGTAGCGTCCGACGTGGTTGGAAGGCGTTTCGGTATGCGGGGGAGGCTGTGGGCGTTGTGGGCCGTGCAGAGCACCGGTGCGGTCCTCTGCGTTATGGTCGGCAGGATGGGCGCCACGGAGGCTCCGTCGCTGGCGGCCACGATGGCGGTGATGGTGGCGTGCGGGGCGTTCGTGCAGGCCGCCTCGGGGCTTACCTTCGGCATCGTTCCCTTTGTCTCCAAGAGGTAAAGAAAATCTTCCGCTTAATCCTTAATCAAATCCCTACATATAATTAGCTACACAGTAGTATCATTTAGCTTGTTTATAATTATGAAATATTTATGGTTATAATGTTTTATGTGTGCATCGTACACTTACATATACTCCATATAGTTACGTTTGTATACTCCCTCTGTAAATAAAGTACAGTAATACGGAGTATAAGATATTTTAAACCACTATTTCCGCAAATAATAATAATATTTTAAACCACTAAATATGGCAATTAAGCAACCTCAAAACAATAACAAAAATATACAAGTTGCCAACGGATGAAAGGACGAAGCTGCTAGCTACCTATCGTGAGATGAAAGGTGTTGAGTACTTGACTAGCTAGCAACGCCTGAACCACGAGTTAGCTAGGAGGATTCGCGCCGACGACAAGCTTCTTGTGGATCTAAAAGAATCTAAAACAGAATCCTTGTGTAGGAGTAGCATAGTGTCGCTGACGTCGACGTTGCTTTCTTGCATTTATTCAAAGATAGCAACGGGCGGAGATTCCTGGTAAACTTAGTTGAAATCCCATTTATAAACAGAAAGAGGCGCGCCTTGTTGCGTAAGGTGTGGTGCACATATATGATCATGCTTGACCAGTAAGAGATCTACCATGCATGTATGTGGAGGCCGGCAATCAAGGAGTCGCTGTTTTGTTTTAGACCATGTGCACCTACAGAGCTAATATAAGGTCTCCTTTTCTGGAAGAGGATTTGTACCACTGGGGTGCTCCACCCCTTATATGAACATTAAGTTAAAAAAATACCACGAAATTTGAAAAAAAATTGGGATTTTGGATATCAAACATCGTTGTTCAATCTATTTTCGTGTGAAATTTCGTGGAACAATCACGGATAAAAAAAGCCCTTTAGTCCCGGTTCGCAACAGCCTTTAGTCCCGGCTGTGCAACCGGGACTAAATATGCGCGACTAAAGACCCCCCCTTTAGTCGCGCCTCTTACGGACCGCGACTAAAGGCTTTAGTCCCGGTTCTTGTGGCTGACCGGGACTAAAGGCCCGTCCACGTGGGCGCCAGTGGTCCGTCGGGGCGGAGGACCTTTAGTCCCGGTTCTCGTGGCCAACCGGGACTAAAGGCCTCCTCCGCAGGTTTAGGGTTTTAGCCCCCCTAAACCTGGTTTCTTTTTAGTTTGGAGTGTTTTATTTCTTTTATATTTTATTTTGTGTTTTATTTTAATTTTGATGAAGTTTCAGTACACATATTCTACGCTACTATATACATGCATATGAAATTTCAAACAAGAAGAATTCAAGAGGAATATATAATATATATTCAATCTCGGGTGACCATATACAACTTCGAACAAGTTTCCATACACAATTAGGATGGATGACCATATACAACTTCGAACAAGTTTCAATCTCGGGTATGCATATAAATTTCTTCGTCCTCGGTATAGTGTTCTCCTTTAGGATTGATGACTTCCCTCATGAAAAATCCTGCTAATTCTTCTTGAATTGGTCGGAAGCGAGCTTCTGGACTAAGCCTCCTCCGCAAGTTATCCATCGCGTTCCGCACGCTATCCGATGCCTTCCGCTCAGAGGTGTGTCTCTGGATGTTCTCACAAACATAGTATCCACATAGATTGGTCCCCGGTGGCTGCTTATCCACATTAACTAACCTTCTGAAATCTAGCTCATGTTTGAATTCACCGACAATTTCTTCTGAGAACCGTCTCCAAACCCTACAGGGCAAAGAAAATTAAATGAACAAGGGAGTTATTAGTTACTTGATATTAGGAAATGAACGAAAGAGACCGATCGATATAGAGCTCAAATGATTGAAAATAATTACTTTTGCAGCATTTTTCTCATGTCGGCCCAACGCTTTGGATCCGAATCCATAGAGTCCATGATTAGAACTCTGGAGGTGTGAAGTTCAATATTTAGCAGAATCCAGTGGAACCTGCGGACACGTTACATGCACAGTCATGCATAACTCATCGATTAGACATACCATGCATGGAGTAAACAAAAGAGAATGGGCACAAGAGAGAAACACTCACCCAAAATGGTAAGGAAATAGAATATGACTTTTGAGTTGATGCTTTCTAAGAAACTTGTACAAGTCTTTCTCCACGTCTTCGGGGTGATGTTGTAACACATGTCCATTAACGATATGTGGGTCAATGAACCCAACATCATGGATGTTTCTTATTTTGCATTCCCAAATCTTCAATCTGCATAATAGCGTACGCAACAATATAGTTAGGACAATATATATATATATAGTGCAGGCAATGAAGAACGAGATGAGGTAGAAATAAATCACTTACAGAACGTAGCAACTCAGCATAGATTTGTCGAGGTCGCGCAGATTGAACAGCTGGAACAATTCACTCATATGAACTTGTACGAAGTATCGTTTGGTGTGATGCTCATCTGTAACATCCGCATAAACATATTCTTTGTCGGCCCATGTTATGAATTGCTTGTACCAACGTAGCAGATTTCGCATTTGTGGTGGTAGACTCTTTTCCCGCGCAGGCTCGACGAGAGGCCCATTCCGCACATATTGTAATGCTATCTCACATACTGGCGCATCCTCAAGGCCTAAGAAGGCACGAAGAGTCAAACCCATCTCGGACGCTTGTTTCATGGCACTCGCTACAGTCAATCCAAGTGCTGCCGCAGCTGCTATGATCTCGGGGTCCTCTTCCGGACCGGCTTTCACTATGAGCGGGGGGATCGATTGTTTCTTCTGCATCCCGAGCTGGTCAACTTGTTTCCCGCTTTTTTTACTTTCTTCTTTCTCCTCCTTCAATAGTTTTGCTTGCGTACGAAGTTCATGTCCATAGTCGTTAGGCATATTCAGCTCGGCTTGGGACGGTGTCGTCAAAAAATCCTTAGCCCACTTCTTTTGCTTCTCAGTGAATACTTGCTTGGGCTCAGGCTCTTTTATCGCCTTCATATCCGCCTTCCATTTCTCATAATCAGCAGACGTGGCCAATTTGGTTTCAGCTTCACTAAGTTCCCAAGGCCTTGGGAGGAGAGGCTTCAGTGATGGCTCCGTTACCCTTGTGGTCTTAGGTACATAAGGGTCCGGGTTAATAGTCTAGGAGCGGGTTTCCTTGCTGTCCGCCTGCTTCTGCTTCTTCGCCGGAGGTGGATTGGGGGGCGTCGTACCCGCCGGAGGAGGATTGGGGGGCGTCGTACCCGCCGGAGGTTGTGGATCGGGGGACGGCGTCGAATGGCGTGAAGGAGGTGTAGGTGAACCACCACGACCACCACCACCGCCACCACCGCCACCACCACCATCGGAGGGGGGTGGACTTGCTAGCCTTGGCGCCTCGCCTGGAAACACTATGTACTTCTTTTTCCATAGAATGAATTGGCGCTTGACATCTCCAAGTCTTCTCTCCCCTTCGGGTGTAGGTTTGTCAATCTCCAGGTCCTCAAACCCTTGGACTATGTCTTCCACCGTGACACGAGCATAGCCATATGCAATGGGGTTGTTGTGGTGGAGTGCTCCAGGTGTACAGGGTAAAGCACTGCCGCTAGCTACCTTCGTGGAAACGTTCCCCAAGGGATAATGCAGATCACATTCTTTCATCTCCTTTACATCACCCACGGGGTAGTGAGGCTCCGGTGCACGAATCTCGATCATCGGTGCACTAGCACCAGGCGGGGCATCCGTGGAAGCCACGCTGCTTCTCCGCTGCTGGCTTCCGCGATCCGCTTCATGATCTTCATGCGGCTCTGCAGCCGATTTTTCTTTTACTAGTTCATGCACGGTCTGCTTCAACTCATGGAGTTCCGATGCAAACTTCGTCATAAGATCTGCATCCCGGTCCGTCTTTCTCTTACGGCTTCTGTAACAGTACGGGTCATTGTCCTGGGAAAACCCTACTTTCCACGGAACTTTGCCTTTGCCTCGTACACGTCCTCCGTGTTCATCATTCCCGAGGGCTGTTGTCAGTGCGTCTTTCTCTCTGTTGAACTTGATCAAGCCCTCTTGAGCTTGGGTCATTGCGTCAATAAGGGCTTGGGTGGGAGCAAACTGTCTCTGCCGGTGAACACACACCCCTGTCTCCGGGTCTAGCGATCCCCCATGCCCGTACCACCAGCTTTTGGCCCTTGGGTCCCATCCCTCTGTACCTAGAGGGATTCCTCGCACCCTCAGGTCCTCCTCCATCTTCTGCCACCTAGGCTCCGAAAGGCGGTATCCTCCTGGCCCCATAATATGATGGAACTTTTTCTTACTCGCATTATCCTTATTTTTTTTCGATATTTCCTTGAAATGCTCCGATTGCTTTTGCCTCACAAATTCTGGCCAATCATCTTTCAGTTTCTCATGTTGTCCATTGAAATCCGGAGTCTTGCCCTTGTTGACATAGTCACGGGTTAAATTTTTCTTGAAGTTCTGGAATGCTTCGCCCATCTTCTGAAGAGCGAACTCTTTAACTAGCCTCCTCCTCTGACGTCCACCCGGAACCTCGTTACCGAATTCATCGACTTTGTTGTATTCCGGAGGTAGAATGAAATGTTCCATAAGCTTTCTCCAGCAATCCTTTTTCGTTCTCTTGTCGACAAAACTGAAACCAAGACGTGCCTTCTTTGGCTCCTTCCATTCCTGGACGGTGATCGGGACGTTGTCTCTAACAACGACTCCGCATTGGTTGATAAACTTTGAGGTGTGCTGTAGGGGCTTGCCGGTTTCACTGACAAACTCAATGGCATATGTTTCTCCTGTTTTCATCGCCTTGGATTTGCCACGCTTTGTCGTACTCGATCCGGAGGGCTAAAAAAAGAAAGAGAGTCGCGCGCGTTAATACATATGTATTCACATTTATCTCGTACCCTTGGAAAATCGTTATAGTCGAAGATGGTTTCTTGGCCAACATGTACAGCTGATCTCCAACATCATTGTCATTCATTAAATGTTTTCGCAACCAACTGCCGAAAGTCTCCATGTGGGCCTTTCTAATCCAGGATTCAGGCTTCCCCGGGTTGTCCGAGCGTAAAATATTCTTGTGTTGCTCGAAGTACGGAGCCACAAAGCTGGAATTTTGCAGAACTGTGTGGTGTGCTTCAGTCATAGAATGACCGTCCATACATATCGTGGATTTCCTTCCGATCTTGCCTTTTCCACTTAGTCTCCCCTCGTGCCGCGATTGAGGAATACCAATCGGCTTAAGGTCAGGAACATAGTCAATACAGAACTCAATTACCTCCTCATTTCCATAGCCCTTGACGATGCTTCCTTCTGGCCTAGCACGGTTACGAACATATTTCTTTAATACTCCCATGAACTTCTCAAAGGGGAACATATTGTGTAGAAATACAGGACCGAGAATGGAAATCTCTTCGACTAGGTGGAGCAGGAGGTGCGTCATAATATCGAAGAAGGATGGTGGGAACACCAACTCGAAACTGACAAGGCATTGGACCACATCGTTCTGTAACCGTGGTAGATCTTCTGGATTGATTACCTTCTGAGAGATTGCATTGAGGAATGCACATAGCTTCACAATGGCTACTCGAACATTTTCCGGTAGGAGCCCCCTCAAAGCAATCGGAAGCAATTGCGTCATAATCACGTGGCAGTCGTGAGACTTCAGGTTTTGGAACTTTTTCTCCGCCATGTTTATTATTCCCTTTATATTCGACGAGAAGCCAGACGGGACCTTCATACTGCTCAGGCATTCAAAAAAAATGACCTTCTCTTCTTTGGTAAGAGCGTAGCTGGCACGACCTTGAAACCATTCCGGATGCCGGTCATCTGGGTCTTTCAAAAGTTGCTGGTCCTGCCGTGCTTCCTTTGTATCATTTGTCTTCCCATACACGCCCAAGAAGCTTAGCAGGTTCACGCAAATATTCTTCGTAACATGCATCACGTCGATTGCAGAGCGGACATCTAGGACTTTCCAATATTCTAGCTCCCAAAATATAGATTTCTTCTTCCACATGGGTGCGTGCCCGTCAACTCCCCGCGGAACTGATTGTCCGCCAGGACCCTTTCCAAAGATGACTTTCAAATCCTTGACCATATCAAATATCTCAGCACCAGTACGTTCCGCAGGCTTCGGCCGGTGATCTGCCTTGCCGTTGAAATGCTTGCCTTTCTTTCTTACGTTATGATTTCGGGGAAGAAATCGACGATGACCCAGGTACACGTTCTTCTTACAATTAACCAAACGTACACTTTCAGTCTCATGTAAGCAGTGCGTGCATGCATTGTATCCCTTATTTGTCTGTCCCGAAAGGTTACTGAGAGCAGGCTAATCGTTGATGGTTACAAAAAGCAACGCTCGTAGGTCAAATTCCTCTCCTTTTGCTCATCCCAGACACGTACACCAGGTCTGGCCCACAACTGTAAAAGTTCATCAACTAATGGCCTTAGGTACACATCGATGTCGTTCCCGGGTTGCTTTGGACCTTGGATGAGCACTGGCATCATAATGAACTTCCGCTTCATGCACAACCAAGGAGGAAGGTTGTAGATGCATAGAGTCACGGGCCAGGTGCTATGGCTGGAGCTCTGCTCGCCAAAAGGATTCATGCCATCAGTACTTAGACCAAATCTTATGTTCCTTGCGTCAGCTGCAAAATCTTTGAACACTCTGTCGATCTTTCTCCATTGCCTTCCATCAGCGGGGTGTCTCAACTCCCCGTCGGACTTACGGTCCTCTTTGTGCCATCGCAACGACTTGGCATGCTTTTTGTTCATGAACAGACGTTTCAACCGTGGTATTATAGGAGCATACCACATCACCTTGGCGGGAACCCTCTTCCTGGGTTTCTCGCCCTCAACATCGTCACCAGGGTCATCGCCTCTGATCTTATAACGCAATGCAGTGCATACAGGGCATTCATTCAAATTCTCGTATTCATCGCGGTAGAGGATGCAGTCGTTAATGCATGCATGTATCTTCAGAACCTCTAAACCAAGAGGGCAGACAACCTTCTTTGCTTCGTACGTACTGGCAGGCAACTCGTTATTCTTCGGAAACATATTCTTCAACATTTTCAACAAATTTTCAAATGATGAGTCACCTACACCTTCCTGTGCCTTCCATTTTAGCAAATCCAGTGTGCAGCCCAGCTTTTTCAGACTATTATCGCATCCTGGATACAACGACTTTTTGTGATCCTCTAACATGCGATCCAAATTCTCCCTATCCTTGTCAGTTTCGCAGCGTCTCCGTGCATCAGCAATGGTCCGACCAAGATCATCAGCGGGCTCATCATGTGCCTCTTCTTCACCTTCACCTAACCCTTCCCCACCTTCAGCATCATCCTTCATGAAAGTATCACCGAAATGATCATGATAGTTGTCATCGATATCATCCCCTTCTTCATCTTCTTCCATTGTAACCCCTCTTTCTCCATGCTTGGTCCAACAATTATAGCTTGGCATGAAACCGTGCCGAAGCAGGTGCATGTGAACGTCTCTTGAGGAGGAGTAACCCTTCTGATTCTTACAGACAGCACATGGACAGATAATAAAACCTTGCTGCTTGTTCGCATTTGCCACTACGAGGAACTCTTTCAAACCCGTAGTTGACTCGCCGGAGAGTCGGGGACCGTACATCCATTGCCGATTCATCTGCATTATTATTATATAAAGTATATAATTAACCATCATGCATTTGTTAAACTAACTAGCTAGAAATAATACAAATTAAACAATGAACTACACACATGTGTATTTTATCAATGACACATGAAAGGTTCAAGTTGCTAACCGCGATCGCGGAGGAAAAATAAATGAGAAAGCTCAAGTGTGGCTCGGACACTTCATATCATGTTTGTTTCAGGCTCTCGGGCATTTCATCGAACACCTTGTGTGCATAGGAGGAACCAAAAGCAAACCCACCACCCCCTTCTGAAAATTGTGAAGTGAGCTGAGTGAAGTGAAGTGAGCTGAGTCCTATATATAGGGATGGGCCTTTAGTCCCGGTTGGCCTGGCCAACCGCGACTAAAGGCCTTCGGGGACCTTTAGTCCCGGTTGGCCAGGCCAACCGGGACTAAAGCCCCTCCCGTTCGCCAGCTGTCGACTGAACGCGCTGGGCCCAGATAGTTGGTCGCGGGTCTCCTCCCGAACCGCGACTAAAGGCCCCTTTTGTCGCGGTTCGATTGTTTTGGGGACTAATGGGGGCGTATGGAAGCCTCTTTTTCTACTAGTGAATACTAGGAAACATATCCATGTTAAAAAAGACAAAAAATCCTATATATAAAAAAACTATTTGGATGGCTGTATTTCCTTTGCCATGTATACATATTCTGGTATTTTTTCACGAAACTTCACACGGGAATAGATTGGGCACCCAGGTTCGACATCGCCAATTTCCAGATTGTTTTGAATTTTTTGGTACTTTTAAATTTAATATTCATGTAGGGGTGTGGAGCACCCAAGAGCTCCTGTGCATTTCCCCTCCTTTTCTCGCAAAAATAAATAAATAAGGTCAGAACAACCAAGTTAAGATTATGATGCAGCAAATTATGACATAACTTGCTCAAGAAACCAACCAAAATTTCTATGTATTCATACAATAAGTGGGTAATCTAATATAACTAAGTGATCACCTTAATCTATTTCTCTTAGCGTGCAAACATGTCGCCTTAATGTGCAACTATGCAAGTGAAAGGTCCACGCAACATATAATGTTGCACACGAAAAGACTTAGTCATTTCCACTAGATTATGCAACTTCAGTCAGTAAATATTTTACGACTATACAATAATTCAAATACAATAGATTATATGCATGTTCAGTTTCTGTTCTCATACTGTTAATCAAAATATTCATGTTACATACAACAAAATTTCATTTAAAATATACTGCAGCCAATTCCTACAACAAGGCATCTGTTATCATCTAGTTAAAATGGATTTGGTGAATTAATCGATGCAGGTCGATGGGCGTGGTGTCTGGTATGACGGCGAGCGGCGGGGCTGTCGGCGCGATCGTGACAAACCGGTTGTTCTTCAGCAGCTCCAGGTACACGGTGGAGGAGGCCATCTCCTTCACCGGCCTCACCAGCCTCCTTTGCACTCTCCCTGTGGCGCTCATCTATTTCCCACGCTTGGGAGGAATGCTTTGCGGCCCCTCGGAATCTGACACCGTCGACCATGATGGTCACGACGACGACGATGATGTAAACAAGGATGATGATTACATGCTTCTAAAATGATGTGGCAGCTGGGTAGCTCAGCCTGTAAATATAAGGATAGCTGGATAGGTACATGCTTCTGAAATGGAAATGGAAATGGAAAGGAAAACTCCACACAATCTCTCAAGACTCTGAACTACATGTGATGACTTGTTGCACTACTAGAGGTAGGCTAAGGGCAAGGGTGAGCTCAGATGTGTCCTCCCCATTTGTCGATTTGGTAGGAAAAATTGGGCGATTTTTTTACCATGGCACCAAGGGCACTTTCCATTTGTCCGTTGTTACGATTGAGTTTTGAAGTACTAGAGGGAGAGGGAGCTTGAATAGTCACATCACAAAAAAAACTGGGCAATTTTTAAGCAATGACTTTCTAGGAGGTTCTTCGGAGAACTTGACAAGTAACAACATCTCCAACGCCGACCCCCAAATCAGACACCGTATCCATTCACGGACCGTCTGGACATGTGTCCGGACATTGATACGGGAGCCCTCCATCCAAAGCTAGCTAGCTAGTCGCAATCATCTGGTCACATTTGTTGCAAATTCAACAAAGTGGGCAACTTTCAGTCAAATTTAGATAATGTTTACATAAAACCTGATGTTTTGCATCTAAAACAGATCACATTCATTATTTCGACATATTTCAACTAAACCCTATTCTAACCTACTCTAAATGATCACCGGCACTCATTCCCCACGACATGTCTTCCGCATGTCCGGCAGCAAGCTCGCTAGCCGGCCATGATCCCCTGAAGAATAGCCTCCGCCTCCGCGAAGCGGGCAAGCTCACTGGTCGATTATGAGCCCACCAGGTTTAGCTTCAGCGGGAGGGTAAGAGTAGTGGCCTTCACCTCCGCAAAGCGGGCAAGCTCGCTGGCTATGACCTGTGAGGCCCGGCACGATGGTGGCAGTGGCCTTCCTGGGACCCAAGCACTAGCGTCATCCCATATTCTGCTCCTCCTTGCTATCGGCGGTGGCCGTGGACGTGCCAGCCTCGTCGCCGTGGCGGCGAGGCAGACCGATGTGGAGCTAGCGACATCATCGGTGACGCCGTCAAATTCCTTCACCAACCGCATCGATCTTCATGACATAGCTTCTTTCTCCTCCCGGAGAACACGGAGCCGCCATCACACGAGGCGGAGTTTGTGGGAGACGCGGTAGGACAAGAGCAGCGCCTTCTGCTCATCCACGTCCACGATGCTGCCCGTGCTAGCGATTGCTCTTCCACAAGATGGCGCTCATTGAGAAGCCAGAGGTTGTACCTCTAGTCGGCCTACGCCTATCGGAGCACCGCCTCTCGCTCTTCTATCACCATGTCGGTGAAGTGCGCCCGCGCCTGACCCATGGTGATGTTAGCCTAGACCGACGAGGGCGATGGCGCCGGCTCATCGTTCGTTGGCATGTCTGCGTCACTGCCTTTCGGAGAGCTCACCGGCAGGCCAACCTGTATCCGGCTGGCTCGGCAGGCCATCCAGCCGGCCGCAATGCCAGAGAGCTTCTTCTTCTGTTCGCCGGAATGGTTGTCTCACTGGGCTTTCGAGCTTGAGGCCATGGTGGGCGTGTTCCATGGAGGAGGAGGTCGAGAGCGGAGGTGTGATGTAGTTGTTGCCGAGTGCTAGGCATGTTTAAATAGCGTCCAGATGCCAGGCCAAGCGGCGAGGTGTTTAATGTTGCCGGCAGATGTACAAACAGGTGGCGCCGGAGTAGGTCGGTAGCCACACATGTTTCATGTAGGGAAGTGGACGGAGGGGTGTTGTTTGAACGCGGAGAGAAAGGTGCTTGCATCGAGATGTGGTGTAGGCAGCACTCTTGGCCGCCGTGTTGCTTCAGTGCCGGCTCTAGTGAGAGGTTGAGTCCGCTCTTGGCCGGCATGAATGCGGCGCTGACCATTTTGGGAGGAAACGCATGGACGGGGGAGATGGTTTAGGGTGTCAGACGTGTGCGTGACATCTTTCTGGACACCCGCAAAGCACACCCCCTATTTGCTTCCGGTTTCCGGTAAAAAGGACGTCCAGACTGCTATGCGGATGGATGCGGGCAGTTTGAGAGTCTTCGTTCGAGATGCCCTAAACTAAAAGAGTATGGCGCGGCAAAATAGCTTACGAGTAAACAAAAAATTGAGTTGAGTGTTAGTGGCGGAGCAAGGTATTTGCTTCTGGGTATTCTTCTTTTTTGCCAAAGCAATATAATAGAACAACAAATTTATAGTAAGATGGCAACAGCAATGACTCAATGATCATACATCGAAATTAAGTAGCAAAATATCATTGTGGCAATATCTCTAACAATTAAGAAAGTTTACAAACAACAATGGAAATTACAATATAAATTTACGATCCCCTTTTTGGAAGAGGTTGATGACATCCTCGTATTTCACTTTTTTGCGAGGGCCTCATATTTCACTTACTTGACTAATTCTATCTCAACAATTTTAACCAAGCAATTGTTTAAATATTTATCATTGATTTTGTTTCTTAGCGGATTCTTACGCATTTCAGTGAGGAAAATACCCTCTTGACACTAGTAGTGGCCATCGGAAGAATGAGCCGTCAGCTGTGGACGGCGCTTGCTGGGGGACTGGGGTGGCCGGAGACGGAGGGAAGGGCCGGAGGGGAGGGGAGCTGGGGAGGAACAGGGCCGGGCCGTTGTCCGTCGCCCACCGGACTTGAAATCGCTTGCCGCCGCTGCCGCCAGCTAGGTTGGGGATTGATTTGGGAATCGGGGAAGGTAGAGTAGGAGACGAGGTGCGACTACAGTGGTTCTTGCCCGCCTCACCAGATTGTTTGGTTTGGTGCGTGGCTGCCGTGGGTCAGTTTGGTTGGACCTGTGTTCGTGGGCCGAATGTTCTCCATGTAACATATGTAGTCATTTTTTGGGGCCAAATTCTTTGGTATTTCATGGAATTCCCAGGAAGACCCCAGCGCTGCCGCTGTCAAGTGTGCGTTGCTGCCGGGGACAATCGTACACAGAACGAGGGGCAAGTGGGGACAATCGTACACAGAACGAGGGGCAAGTGGGGACAATCGATCATGCGGTTGGGACCATCGCGATCGACAGCTCTAGACGGAACCGATCTTTACTAGGATCAATCTACCGACGGCTAGTCATCTTTATCATCTGAATCTGTATCATCCTGCAAACCAAACACATATATAGCAGCCATCAGAAAACTGGCTATTGATGGAGTAGCAAATAAGCCAAACGCCACCTAACTCAGCCTTGGGCCGCACAACGCATCAAACCATTGCAATTCCCAAAGAATGCAGACTCTTTGGCAGTAACTACTCCATCGGCTGCTCCACCGGTTATAAGAGCAATTATAATAGAGCTGAGTTAGCGGACTATAAGAAATAAACTATTATATTTTTGCTTAGTTGGAGGAAAGAGAAGAGGAAAGAGAAGATAAGCGGGCTCTTCATGAGAGCATGGTTAATAGTATAGCGAGCTGCTGGCTATAAGCCAGTGTCATGTCATCTACAGCCCATCTTATAGCCAACATGTACAATAGTAGATCAAAACAGTGTACTACTTTTTTATTATGTGGCCCACCTTTCATTCTCACAAAGTGCCTAGGAGCACGTGCTAGAGCTGGCTCTTCACGAAGAGCCCGCTTACCTTCTCTCTCCTCTTTTCTTTCCTCTAACTAAGCAGAAATATAGTAGTTTATTTCTTATAGCCCGCTGACTCGGCTTTATTGTAATTGCTCTGAAGAGCCAGCTTTAGCATGTGCTCCTAGGCACTTTGTGAGAATGAAAGGTGGGCCACATAATAAAAAAGTAGTACACTCTTTTGATCTACTATTGTACATGTTAACTATAAGATGGGCTGTAAATGACATGGCATTGGCTTATAGCCAGCAGCTGGCTGTATTATTAACCATGCTCTAACAGTCTCCTTCCTCCGGTCCTCTCAGCATCGCCTCGGCCTCGCATAGTCACATGGAGTCCCCTGAAGGCCTGAACCCCAGGCAAGTTCTCGGAGCAGCGGCGGAGGAGATGTCGTACGCCCACCTCTTCAAGTACATCATCATCGGCGACGCAGGTCCGCTTGAGATGCTCCCTCGGTCGACCCCTTTCTCTTCCTGCTCGTTCCGTGAGGGAGTCCCTCATGGATCCCCGAGCTCTTGGTTGCTCCCATTGCTTGGGAGATCTATCCCACCTGCCTTCATCTGATGGGAGCGACTGAAACTTTGAAGTGGTTAGTCAATTTCATTGTCCAGGCATCATCTTCCACCTCTTTCTCTTCTTTCTCCCCCAAATCTCTCCCCAGCCGCCGCCACGGACCACCGGCCCCCACCGCCCGTGGCCGGCGGCGCTCCCGCACCACCTCGCCGCCCCGCCCTCCCCAGAACCACCCCCATCGCCGGTCTCCCACCGCCCCGGCCATCCCTCTGGGCCCCGCCGCACCGACTTTCACTACAACAAAACCCCCCTATACCAACGCATATCTACCAACGATATGATAAGATGTGTTGTTTGTTTCCACCTCCCACGCCCACCTCGCCAGCTTAGCGCTAACCTCCTCCTCGTTCCCTAGAAAGCAGCTAACCTCCCCGCGTACCCACCTCCTCCCAGATTTTTCTATCCCCAATCTCTCTCTCTCTCTCATCCCCAATTCCCCTCTCAGCCGAGCTCCATGACCACGCCGCTGCCTCGGGACCACTGACTCCGGTTAGCTCCGGTGCTCTCCCGCGAAGTTTCTCACTAGCCCGTCTGTCCCTCGGTGCTCTCCACCGACCCCGCGCCGCCGCGACGTCCTCCGCCCCCTACCGCAACCCTACTGGTCGCCGCAGGTCGCTGGCGCGGCTACCGCGCCTCCTCTGGTTTGTGGCTTGGTCTCGGCGGTGTTGCTCTGCCTTGGCTACCTCACCTCCGACATTGACGGTTTAGTAAGGCACTCTCCTCTACCCGTACTCTCTCTGGTGCTTTGTGAGGACATGGCCATCGTGCCATGGTCGATTCTTTGCTGGCAATCACGATTGTGATCTAAACTATCTTATCATTTGCCTGATGCACTACCACCCGCGCTCGCTTGTAACTGCATCCACGCCGCCCCACAGTCTTGAGTTCTCTACTGTACACTCAAATACAACTGCCTAGTGTTAGCCATCGTCGTATTGTACATCACAACTGGATAAGAACCCATCACGGTCAGTGATCTTGCTGGAGGCCCAAATATTCAGTTCATTTAAGTTTCGGGCTTGCATTATACATAGAGAAAGAAGTTTAGAGCAAAAAACAACAACACTGTATCAGTTCAGTATTACAAGAGAACAATATGGTACATTAACAACCGAGGATTTCTTTTAAAAGTGTGTACACCATGACATAGTTGTCACATATTCCTATCCTGATTAGTGATAAATAAAATTGGTAAAGACTAAACAGTTTAACGTGGATTACTGAAACCTTTTTATGTGTGTTTTTTAGAGAACTAATTACAACTGAATCAACTACAGATTCGATGTCAACTGGCAAAAGCAATTAGGAAGAAAGGATTGTCAATGCAGTTCAGATAAGTCAGCCAGCGAACCATATTTGTCTAGAAAAGAAAGGGCAGAAATGTAACAGGACCTAGCAAATATTGAGGCTACTTGAGTATAAAAATACCGAGTCATAAATTTGGACTGCAACCTGTCCCAAGAGCATTCTGACAAGTTATACCACTGCGTACAAATTCTAATGAAAACTATGTAACTTATTCAAAATGCAAAAATCAGATTATGTTAACTATGTGAACTTTGCTGAAAATCATTTTCTTTTTCGAAACGCACTTAGCATATCTTTTTTCTTTCATGAATATGCAAGCTGCGTATCTTTTCATTGATAGAAGGAGAGTACAAGCATGAGGTTGTAACACTTACAAGGCCATGTACATGCTAGGCATGGTGTACAAGCGTAGGAGCAGACTAGAACAAGGGGGTTAATTTGCTCAGCCCCAAAACAAAAAACTGGGAACTACGCGCCGGAGATGATGTTTTGTAACCCGTTGGCGCCAGCCTTGGCCCATAGGCGCACCTTGTCCTTGATGGTATCATGCGTCGAAGATGCATGCGTTGCGGTGCTTCCAGAGCCACCATGTCGTTAGAATGACGATGGAGGACGGACCCTTGCGCATGGAGGCCGGCGCGTGGTCGTGGGAAGAGCTCTACCAAGTCTGGAAGGGCGTGTCGGGGTCGGGGAGGTTGACTGCCGTGCGAGCCCAACCGAGGATCTCATGCCAAACTTAGCATATCTATTACTTAGTATATCCAGTTGTGGTGCATTATATATGTTTAAATTTTCTTGCTGATATGTGCACAGATGAGTCCTTACCTATTTCTTTGTCACAGTTCTGTAATACTATAGGAATAAGTCTCACATGCGTCCATCCCTAATCTCAGCTTCCCTTACAGGTTCTGAATTTGACCTTGCTTCAGCCAACATGCGTGTGGTCGTTCTGTCTCTTAACAGGTAAACTGATACACCATAATCCTGAATTTATTATATTTCATTTGGCTCCATCGTATGTACAATTATATACACTATAATCTTAGTTTGGGAGCAGTTCTTGCATTCATGTATTATCCAAGATAAATCATTGCAGAATCAGTAGAATATTAAGATGACACTCGCACGAATATTCTAACATGTGTTTGCATGAATCGCAACTAAATAAGATGCATTGCTGAACCTCTCTTCCCACGTCCTTTTTTTTTCTTAACTCACCCCACGTCTTGTTATTGTGAGTAGCGAATCAATTTTTTTTCTATAAACATCCTGATTTCCACCGTTTCTAGAAACAGAACTCCCTATTTTTTCCTAGAGAAGCCCAAACAAACCTGTGCCCTTTCAGGGGTCAAGGCCATGGCTCACGGCTGGGGCTCATCACATCTGAATCTCCGCTTGTGGTACATGTCCCCATCTCTGTTGAGGGTGGCGCTACAAGATCAAATCGAAACCAGATCACATGGCAGCTCGGTCTGGTATGTACATCATCCCCAACTGCTAATTAATTATTCTGTGATGTCTTCTCGTTTACTAATCAGAGCATGCTCTTGTCTGTACTAATTAGATCATGCATTCCTTCAAGGTTGAGTCAGGGCCTAGGTAGGTGTAATGACGACCACAAGTGGATCTGGATTGGATAGTTGAGTCAGGGCCTAGGTAGGTTTAACTCAATTAACACACAACAGATTTGTTCATAAGAAAGCAATGATCAAAAGTATTTGTCGGATGTTGGCTGTTACTCTCCTTTTCTGCATACAAAGTTGCTAATGTCATGGCCTTCAACTTCTGTATGGTGCCCCTCTACATTTTGTTGCTCTATTAACCTGATTTTCTCTACCGTAAGTTACTCATGTCATTTTTCGTTTCTGTAGATAAATGGATGATGCATGGCTCAGATGTTGATTGCAAGGCCAAGAATGGGGTTACTATTAGATAATTATAATGTCATTTTCACGATCAATGTTTCAAACATTGTAGTAGATTGCAAGGTCGAGAATTATGATAAAACTACATAGTTTCGCATCTTGTAATCTTTGGATCATGTTCTATGCAACGCTACACAATCAAATTAATATACGAGGAAGGTTTATTATAGTGTGTATGGATGTTGACCAAAAAATTCTGGATGGCAATATATAAAATATCATCAATCAATCATGATATTTAGCAAAGCCTCTATAGTAGTTGCAACGATATAACATATGATTGTGCAGGGTCGTTACCAACGCATCTGAAGTGTTGTTGGCCTTCAACTCTATATGTTGCTACCTTACAACGCATCTACATGCCGTTTACCAACGCATGTGTATACGTTGTTGTAGACCTTAGTAACGCCACCAACGACAACGCATAGAAATCCGTTGGTGTAGACCATAGCAACACATATATGTACATACGACAACGCATCGACGCGTTGCTGAAGGGGGGTTCTTGTTGTAGTGTTTTTTCTCCGGCGAATCCCCACACCACAGCCGCACCACCGCCCCCCACCACCGCCGTCCACCACCGCCCCATCCTGAACCCTAAGATAGACACCGGGGTAGCATGCCGAACGAGCTTCTACCTCCCCTCCGGCGAGTTTCTTCCTCCCCTCCGGCTATTTCTTCCTTCGATTAAAATCAACTGACCGAACTACGAAAATTTAGTCGACTGAAATGCAGCTATTTCGTCATCTGATTGCATGTTTGTGCAGGTGTTGGCAAGTCGTGCCTGCTCCTGCAGTTCACCGACAAGCGGTTCCAGCCCCTGCATGACCCCACCATCGACACCGAGTTCCAGATCTGGGACACGGTACGACGGTGTATCTCTTTTTCTCTAGGTGTGCCTAGATCGGCTGGGTCCTTGTACTGTACGAATTAGTACCAACCAACTGCAGATGGAAGGAGCTGTCGCTTAAAAATATTTTATGAACCTTTAGGATTATTATCGAAGCAAGTTTGGGAATTAAAAGTTGCCATTTGTAGTTGTTGACGCTGGGTTCACGACTTCACGTTGATACTTGTGACTTGTGAGTTTCCGTCCCAGAGTGTTTTTTCTACACCGTTGATGCCGGGGAGTATAGAAGTACTCCAGTGCAGATGTGTATATTGAGTTATACAAGGTTTGCCGTGCCATAAACATTAGCATCACATTGAGTTGTCAAGGCAAATGACCATCTCACATTACAGCCAGGTGAAGACAGATTCAGATCGATAACTAGATCGTACTACGATGAAGTTGATGGAGCTCTTCTAGTTTATGACATCACCAGGTACTTGTCCAATCCAAAAGCTACCTAAAGTGCGTGGTTTCCTGAACTTTTACCACGGTGTTTGTGTTAGAGCATCTCCAACAGCGGCGCTACGCGCGCCGCGCTAATCGCGCGTTTTTGCGCGGCGCGGTGCGCTTGCTCCAGCAGCTGCTGCAAAGTTTAGCGCGCGCAAGCTGCTCCAGCAGACGCGCTAAACTGCAGCGCGCGTGAGCAGCCGGCGCTTGCCATATATTGAGTTTTGAAGATAATGATGAATATTTGAAACATTGAAAACAAAAACATGAAAACAAAGACATAACCCAAACAAGTTCGTGACATAAAGTTCAAATTCATGCCCACAACATCATCCAACCAACTTCAAAATCCGAACGAAGTTCATAACAAAGTTCACACAAACGAATGGCACATCTCAAGAATCATGCCTCATCCTCGTCTTCGTCCTCCTCTTCCTCCGATTCATCTTCCTCATCCGAAGACGATTCTTCCTCCTCCTCTTCATTCTCGCACGCCGCATCATCATGTGGAGCTCGGAAGGTGTTGGCAAGATCTTCAACGGAAGGTGTGTGATGAGGCACACCGGAAAACATTCTGCCCATGCCGCCCGGAGGTGCTCCCATGTCTCCCATGAAAGACGCAAAGCTCATGCCTTCCATGGTAACTCCGAAGCCACCCGTGCCTTCCATGGTAGCTTCGAAGCCGCCCATGCCACTTAGTCCGCCCATGGTAGCTCCGAAGCCACCAATGCCTCCCATGCCGCCAATGCCACCCATGCCACCGCCACCCATGCCGCCCATGCCACCGCCAATCATGGCTCTTTTTTGGACCAAGACTTCTTCACGGGCAAGATTGACGTACTCATTTTGCTTCTCATCAAGAGTAGATGTGTCCATGAAGAACAAGTACTTCTTCGATTCCAACAACCTAGCTCGCTCCTCCATGGCCACCTTCCTCTCCTCCAATACCACCCTCCTCTCCTCGGCCGTGGCATCTTGGCTCCTTGCCATCTTCCTCACCTCGTTCACTTCCTTTCTTGCCTTCACAATAGCCTCCATAGCATTTTTTAGCTCGTCATCTCCTTTCATCTTCTTCTTTTCTTTTGCGTCTTTCTTGCATCCATCCGGTCTTTTTGGCTTGGAGTATGAAACCGAGTTTGGTGTAGGGCTTCTCTTGCCGTCATCACTTGATGCCTCCTCATCATCATCATCCAAATCAATAGTTCGCTTGCGTTTGTTGCTCTCATCAACATCATCGATATCATCACGCTTCTTCCCTTTCTCATCACCCTTCAATTCTTCATAGCAATGAGGCAAGGTAAATGGTCTCCCTTTCTTGATCTTCCCTTTCTTGGTCTTCTTGTCCTCTCCTTTGAACAAGTTTTGTGCAATATTGAGCTACATAAAAACAAAACAAGTTAGCACTAGTGCACTACAAATACCAAGAAGAAGCATGATGAACATGGAAGAAATGGCACTTACCCTATCTATATCATTAGTGCCACTTGGATTCAACTTGTCAATCGCCTTAAGTGCGGCCGCCCACCTTTGACAATCTCGGTTGATTGTCGACCACCGGAAGTGAAGAGATCTTTCCAAGCGGTCAATTCCACTTTTGTTGTGTACATCAAAGTGCTCCTTCATCCGGTTCTAATATGCATCTCTACTTTGATCCCCTCCAACGGCAGGATCACTTGCAACCAAGTATTGCATATCAAGATGTCTTCATCCATGGTGTAGTTGCCTCCTCTTCTTTTCGGTGCGTCGACGATGCCCTCACCATCCTCATCCAGCTCAAACTCATGATCATCGAAATACATGTCATTGGTTTGAGACCAATGAGAATTGTTGGAGCCAACACCCATAGTTAACATATATGCCTCATCATTCAAACTAGAAAGTACATACAACGAAGAAAATAAGCTATCCATATGTATGCATTCAGAAAACAACAACAACAAAAGTTGGCGAAATTTTATACCTTGGGAGCATTTCATCGAACACCTTGTGCGCGTCGGCCGCCGGCTCAACAAGTGAGCTCGCCGGCACTTCGGTAGCCGCCGCGTCCGTCGCACGCCATGCAAGCTTCTTCCTCGACGGCTTGGAGGAGCCGTCTGCCGCCTTGTTCTTCTTCGCGGATACCTAGCCCTTCTTCACCTGCGCCGCGTTTGGGAGCTTCAAGAGGGGGGCACGTGGCTTCACGGCGGGCGCCGGCGCGATGCCACCCGCCGCCTAGGTCGTCCGTGGCGGCATGAAAAGGCCGCGCGCGATACCGGTGCTTGGAGGAGCACCGGCGGAGGCGAAGCCAAAGCTCCCCCCGCTAGGGTTTGCGGCGGCGGCGGCGAAGGGGTCGCGGGTGTAGGAAGGGGTGAGGGGGGTGCCGACACGGCCGTCCATGGGGTCAGTCGCCGGCGGTGGTGCGGGCGGGGCGAAAGTGACGTGGCGGAGAGACTGCAGCACGAGCGCTCGAGTGTGCCGCGCGCGGAAGCGGGCGCACCAAATAAACCGCGCGCGATGGCGTTTCGGACCGCGCGCTGAACTCTTTATGCCGTGCGCGCGGTTATTGCGCCTCCGCTGGACCTCGGTTAGCGATTGCGCGCGCGCTAAAAACCACAAATTTGCGGCGCCCCATTTATATAGCGCGGCTATTGGAGATGCTCTTATGATGATCTTCAGTTTAATCATCTCGCGAGCTGGTTAAGGGATGTGAAGCGACTTGCAAAGGACAACATGACTATTATGCTAGTTGGAAACAAATGTGATCTATCTCAGAGGCGTGCCGTGAGCTATGAGGAAGGTAGGAAGTTTGCAAATGAGCATGGTCTGATCTTTGTGGAGGCATCTGAGAAAACTGCACAAAATGTTGAGGAGGTGACAGACTGACCCCTTGGTGCATCTCTGAAATTAACGCCTGTCTAGGCATTTTCTCATGCCATTTGAAATGCAGGGTTTCGTTCAGACTACTGGAGTCATATACAAGAAAATCCAGGATGGTGTCTTCTAATAAGCTGAAATTTCAGTCTATCATCAATTTGGCCTGCTTAGTGAATAATGAGCACCTGGTGAACAAGTGTTTTGAGTTTTGACTAGAGGGAGATGCCCCCGCTCGTAGGGTTGGCCTAGTTCCCGCCTGGAATATTTATGTAGTTGTGTGTTCTACTACAAAAACTTCCCTTGAGATCAAGCAGGGACACCTTTAGACTGATTCAAGACTGCTATGTGATCGTTATGTTGTGTTGTTCAGAAGTCGACAATTTCAGTCCAGTTTCCCTTGTATGTTTTCTCCACTGTGCACTTCAATTTGCAATGAAATTGGGCATGCTGTTTTCTTTCTTCTCCTGGTCCACATTATGAGTAGCCAAACACAATCGATTAGTCACACACTCACACTGGAGAACAATATTTGAAACGGCACCTCCTACTTTCCATGCAGCATACGTGCATCTAAATATATAGTTACCCCTATATATTCAAGTCTGTTTGGATCGAAAGTAGTACTAAAATAGAGTGATTACACAAATTTCCCATCCCCTACTCGTTGTCACATCCAGAACGCAGGAGGATCGCAAGTAGAGGGAGGGGCATAACTACTGGATATTAGGTAAGAGCGACCAGGCCCGGATGGTGTGGCCACGAGCTTGCCGTTCTTTCGGTAGCTGGCAGTGAACATCGTCACGCGGAGCAGATTGCCTTGATGGCCATCACACGAGCAGCGCCGCGCGATCTCGACGAGGCAGAAGGTCCCATGTCCTATGTGGACGAGCCTGCGGCACATGGCGCTCAACGGGGCCTGCAGGAACGTCAGGGGCTCCTTGCAGAGCTTCCATGCCGGCCGTGGCGTCGTGCCCTCGCCGAGGGACGGAACGCTGCAG
Source organism: Triticum aestivum (assembly GCF_018294505.1). Lineage (NCBI taxonomy): Eukaryota > Viridiplantae > Streptophyta > Magnoliopsida > Poales > Poaceae > Triticum > Triticum aestivum. The sequence continues at coordinate 542,470,735 of NC_057814.1, forward strand.
GAGGAGAGATGGTAATAGCCCTTGATCCCACCATCTGCGCCGTCGGAGTGCTGGAACTCGACCCAGGCGTCCAAGGCGTTGTCGTAGTACGCCTGGTAGATGAATGGAAGATGCCAGTTACCGTGGTATGTCCACTTGCCGTTGTGCTGATGGGTGTCCCAGGAATAGGTGCCCGTCCCCTCGCCGAAGCCATGGCCGTCCACCGCCGACATGAAGATGGTGCGCCCATCTGGATGCACTGCACGGTTGAGGACATAGCCATGTCTGCAGGGAAGTGATGAAGGGCTGCGGTTCCATGTCCATCGCTCCTCCTCCGCTCATGCTCTCTCACGATACGAAATTTCATCGTCATCCTCACTGTCAGGATCCTCATTATCATCACCATCGTCATCAGATTCAGGTTGTGCCTGCGTGTCGGCCCCGAGGTAGTAGAGCGGGGGCATCGTGGGGCAAAATGCGTACATCTTATCGCCGACAGCCACGGTTTCGTGCCAGTCTCGTAGATCTACCTCGTCCGGAAGGAGTTGCGCAATGTCCTGCCTCCCTGTCTTTGTGTCATAGACAAGGGTGAGACATCTGGGCCGTCCGGCAGTCTTGTCATGCGTGTCTTTGGCCATACCAGTGACAACGATGTTGCTGCCTAGGGCATTGATCCTCGCTGATGTGCCAAACGAACGGAATCCTAGACGAAGCACCGGCTCTGGGAGGCGGTGCAGGTCCACGGTGCCGGCGCCGGCGTCGTCGCTGAACAGGTCGTCCACGTTGAGCTTGTACAGAGCGTACCCCCTTGGGTCATCCAGCGCCACGTACAGATGCCGCCGCCGCTGCGGCGGCTGATTGGGTCCGCGGCAGCAGCCACCGCCTTGCCGATCCGACCATGTCCTCCCGGCGGACACTTGCGTGGGTTCCCTGTGTCTGCCCGTGGTGTAAGGGGTTCTTCCACCGATAACAGCAGGGATGGCACCGCCGCGTGCAGGTCGCCGGACTAGACAAAGACGGGAGAGAACGTGCTGAGGCCGGGCGAGAAAGGATTGCCACATTGTGTGCCGGCCCGGGATACGACTACGATTGTTGCGTCGGAGGCGGATCCAGCTAGCTAGGATGACGGCGGTGGCGCTGGGTCGGGTATCGGCAGCGCGCGGCTAGATTGATTGGCAGCGGCACTTATAGGGTGCAAAAGCGACTTGGTTTGGATGGGTTAGATTCGTTCGGGGTGTTAGAGATATATTTCATAGTTAGAGATTGTTCGGAGTTAGACATAAACTGTTTTCATCTTATGTCGAGTAGACGATTTACCTTTTAAGTCTTGTATTTAATATAGAGTTTGTCTAGGTCTCAGTCGACTTAGACTTCGCGAAGACTAAGTCGACTGATGACATCAGCATATGTACAGCCCAGGCCTTTTTGTTTTGGAAAATGTTTATGTGTTGCCTTCATGATGGGCTAGCCTGGTCTTCTAGTGGGCTTTTGTCTTATTTTTTCTCCTGTGCACCGTTGTGCAGTTGCCGGATTTGTTTTCTCTTTCTTGTACTTGGGATGTACCACTGCCCGTGTAACTGTGTAAGTGTATTTTGCTAGGTAGCTTCAGCCTCGACAAATGATGCAGCTTTGTTGTGTTCAAATTCTTGTTTTTTTTGTTTGCCAAAAAATCCTTGTATATGCTACCTGTAGTTGGGTGTGACCGTGTGAGCTATGGGCATGCTACTTATGCTGATTTTATATTGGAGGAAAAAAATATAAGTATTTAAACACAAAGAAATGAAAAAAAAATATTTTTGCACATATATAACCGTAACGCAATTATGTGCAACCAGCAGGGTGTGCAAACAATGATACAATAAAATAAGAAATGAAGATAAAAATTAATAAAATACACACATATGGGAACACCACACACTTCTAATCTTTTTTGCGCCATTAAGTTGGTGCTTATGCAGTTGCATGCGAGGTGCAGCACATGCAATTGCACGCTGAGGCGGACATGTAACTAGATTGCGCGATTTGTAATAAAAAAATACACCCTGTGTAGGAAAGAAAGAAAGAAAAAACCAAACACAGAAATAAAAATAAGAAAAGAAAATAAGTAAACAATTGAAGTTAAAGTCGCATTGAAGCACATGCAGTTGCATTAGATGGTGGAGCACCACACTTGTAGTTGCGTCCCTAGTGGTAGACATGCAATTGCCTCTCCCTCGATAAAACACCAGGGAGATGGAGTCAGGGGCGACACTTACAGTTGCTTGCCTAGTCACAAACGTGCAACTGCCCCTCATGACAAAACACCACATAGTTGACGTCGGGGCCGACACCTTGCAGTTGCATGCCTAGTGGAAGACAAGCAACTGCCCCCGTCCCCTTGACTAAACACCACAAAGCTGCAACCGCGTTGAGAACATGCAGTTGCAGTCGGGGACGATACTTGCAGTTGCATGCATAGTGGTGGACATGCAAATTGCCTCTCCTCCATCCGACAAAACACCACTGAGTTTGAACCACATGGAAGACATGCAGTTGCATTCGAGTCTGACACTTGCAGTTGCACAACTAGTGACAAACATGCAACTAACCCCTCACGCAACAAAAAAAAGTACAAAGTTGCAGCCGCGTTGAAGACAAGCAATTGCATTTAGGGGGCGATAATTGCAACTGTGTGTCTAGTGGTGGACATGCAATTGCCTCTCCGACAAAATACCGCTGAGTTGCAACCACGTGGAAGGCATGCAGTTGCAGCCGAGGGCGACACTTGCAGTTGCGTGCCTAGTGGCGGACATGCAACTGCTCCCCCCCTTAATAAAACACCACAGAGTTGCAGTCGCGGACAACAAATGCAGTTGCATGCCTATTAGCAGACATGCAACTATACCCCCCCTACAAACACCACTAAGTGGTCACATTGAAGACACGCAGTTGCAGTCTGGGACGATACTTGCACTTGCATCCCTAGTGACAGAATGCAACTGACCCACCCCCTTTGACTAAACACCACAAAGGTGCAACCTCGTTGAAGACACACAGTTGCAGTTAGGGACGATGCTTGCAGTTGCATGCATAGTGGTGGACATGCAATTGCCACTCCTCCGTCCGACAAAACACCACTGAGTTTGAACCGCGTGGAAGACATGTAGTTGCATTTGACAGCAACACTTGTAGTTGTGCAACTAGTGACAAACATGCAACTAAACCCTCACTTGATAAAAATGGTACAGAGTTGCAGTCGCATTGAAGACATTTCAATTGCATTTAGGGAGCGACACTTGCAGTTGCGTGTCTAGTGTTGGACATGCAATTGCCTCTCCTCCGCTCGACAAACACCACTGAGTTGCAACCATGTGGAAGACATGCAGATGCAGTCAATGGTGACACTTGCAGTTGCATGCCTAATGACAGACATGCAACTACTCCTTCCTTGATAAAGCACCACAGAGTTGCAGTCGGGGACGACACTTGCAGTTGCGTGCCTAGTGGCAGACGTGCAACATCACCCCCAACAAAACATCACTAAGTGGTCACATTAAAAGACACACGGTTGCAGTCAAAGACGACACTTGCAGTTGTGTGCCTAGCGACAGACATGCAATTGCCCTTCTCCCAACAAAAGACTAATAAATTACAGTCAATGGTGACACTTACAGTTGTGCCTAATAGCAAGCATACAAGAGAAAGGTTTTAAAAAGCAAAAAAAAGGAAAATATAAATAAATAAGGAAATAATGAAAATGTTTTAAAAGCAAACAAAAAGAAGGAAACTATAAATAAAAAGGAAAAAGGGAAATGGTAAAAATACAAATGCAAAATAGAATCAACGACACGAGGATGCCGATTTTTTTGTTAAAAAATACTTACAAAAATATTAAAAAGAGACAGGAAAAGCAAATAAAAAGGAACACACAAATAAAAGCGGAAAAGGTCAGACCATCACACGTCCTTTCCCACACATGTTTTTAGGGCCAGACACACCCTAAAACAGACCGTCACCAAAAAAATGGGAAGCAAACTGATTGGACACGAGAGAGAAACAAAATAAAGAAATAAACAAGCCTGTTACGTGCTTAAAAAAATGCGGCCCAAGCCACGACAAGAAAAAGGCAACGCTCGCACGCGACAAGGCCATGCGAAAAACAAAAGAAAGGAAATGGCCTGGTCGGCGCTTTTATACATGCCGAAACAAAGACAACCACACCCAACATGAATCTTGAAGCGAACAAAACATTCAACGACTGACTCGTGGACTGAGACCTTATGAAGTCTGATTCAGGTGATTGTTCGACCAGATGGCAAATACTTTCATTTTGAAAAATAAAATTTATTGTTTAATAAAATTTAAAACAAAAGGTGAACATAAAAATAGAAAAAAGTAACAACAACAACAACAATAATAATAATAAAGAAAACAATAAAAATAAAATAAAAGAACCAGAAACAAAAATAGAAAAAAGGAAAATAAAAATGTAGAAAGAGGGCAGAACACGAAGGCCACGCAAGAAATGTTCGACGTCACACATGCCTATCTCTTCTCCCGCTGTAAAAGGCAGCAACACAACATTTTTATATTGGTAAAATTCCGACAAACAGAGAAAAAGGGCCCCTTCACCTGACCTGGCACCAGCCCATCACAGAAAAAAAGCCTGCTCCGACACAGAAAAACAAACAAAGAGCAGCCCAACCATAGAAGTTTTCTACACGGGCCTATTACACGACATGCCCAGTAATGCGCTAATCTTAATGCAATAAATAATCAAACGGTCCAGGAATCGACTGAGACTTTGCGAAGTCTCAATCGATTGAGATTTAGCATCACCGTTTAATATATACACGTCCGCGAGACTCAATAATATCATCCAATGCATTACGCCAATCATTTTCTGTTCACTTACATGGTAACACCTATCCAAAAAACTAGCCACCGCCGCTTCCGCACCGCGTCGCCTCCGGGGCGGTCGATCGTCATGATCGCCACCGGAGGCCGCACCGCCCGTATGTAGGGTTCGTCCGTCGATCATGTTGAACGGCTGCCCTAGAGTCTTTTTCCCGATCCTTGATCTGGTTTATTTCTTATATCGGTCGTGTTGATCGGCACTTCGTTTTTGATTTTCAATCTATGATTATTTTTGCATGGTAATACGTGTTTCATTTATATTATAAAGATCAAAGTATGAATCACGTAAAGACCGGCATGACAAAACTAAAAAGACATCAGAACGTCTCAGAGCTTGACACTAACGCCCGTCACCTGCCTCCGACATCACCACAGCAGCCATCAAAGGAAAAAAATGACATATCACCTTCTCACCCGAACTCGACGCGACTCGGTCGTTGATATGTAGCTTTGCAGAAACCGGGGCAACAATGTGGACACGTCATCGAACTCCAGATCTGGCACCCCACTACGTCTAAGAAGTCGAAGGAGGAAACCATATTTGCCATCCATCAACTACGAACCCAACACATATTTCGTCTTTCAAATGTCATCGATGCGGACCACAATCTGCATCCGCTCCTTACTACCTCCCAAGCTCCACGCCGACACTGAAGCAGATGCCGTCACAACTATGGAGCCTGAGGACACAAGTTCACCACAAGGATGCCACCGCCGCCATGATATCCCCGCTTGAACAGACTGGTTCCTAAATCCATCACCGACCATAGAGACGATCGCCTCGCCGGAGAAAAATCCGAACCTACTTTATTTAGCATCACCGTCGCCGCCGCCGAAGCCAATACGTCGAACGATCCAAAAACCTAAGTTACTAGGGGCCTAGAATCTAAAGCTAAAACGATCAGCAAGTGCGGGATCCGACGACCCGAATCTATGATTGGTTTGATTTACCCGCCGCCATCCGTCTAGCGTGGAGTAAATTGCAAAAAACCATCACAATTGGGGACCCTAATTCATAAAACCGCCATCATTCAATTGTTTTTTCAAAAAAAAACCACCAACATTATGGTGACAGTTTTCAAAAAACTCTAATAGAGTGATTTGAGCCATTTGAGTGAATTTTTGACCGGTGGAGCCCACTGTCAAGTGCCACGTGGCTTAGGTAAGGACGGTGCTCGTTACACGCCGTTAAAAAGTTTTACTCCACGTTAAACAGATGTAGGACCCACCCAGCAGTGTGTTTGCTCCCCTCTCGTTCTCGAGCATTTATACGAACACCTCCCGTGCGCCGCCGTGGACGTCTCCATCACTGAGCTGGAGCTGCTCATCCAGGGGTCCAGGCAAAGGCGGCGCCGGCTCATGGTGTTGGACCTGGCGCGAGGTGGCGGCGCAGCCATGGCCGCAACCGGCGAGGTGGCTGGCCGTGGCCGAGCCAGGCCGTGCACGCGGCTCCGTCAGCAGCCGGCGGCGAGCGCGGCGTGGAGCAGATACGAAAGGACGAGGGGAAGCGTGCGGGAGGAGCTGGAGGTAGATGGCCGCAACCGGCACGAGGCCGCCATGCTCAGAGCCGCCCGACGACGCCGGCGAGGTCGCGAAGTGGAGGAGCTGGATCCGGCGGGGTGGCGGGTGGCGAAGTGGAGGGAGGCTAGCAGAGGGGGAGGTCGCGTCGGATCTGTCGTCGGGGCTGCGAGGGGGGCCGGCGCCCCTTGGATCCGTCGCCGGGTGGCACACCGGACGCACCGCGCCGTGTGCATCGCCGCCGGGTCTGACGCGATGACGTGCTCCTTGCGCGGGAAGGGGACCCGCCCTCGAACGGCCAGGTCGCCCGTCCAGCTCCCTGCGGTCCGGCGGGGCGGCGGCGGCTGGCACAGTGGATCGGGGCGGCGGCGGCGGCTGGCATAGTGGATCGGGAGGAGAAGAGATAATACACTGATATGTGGGGCCCCCATCTATTTTGACGGTCTACCAAACATCAGTCAAACGCTATTTGTTTGGTTGCCACATCATCACTTATGGTGTGACCTATCTGTCAGTTTTACCATCAGCAAGTGCTTATCTCAACGATTAGTGTTTTTTGAAAACTGTCATCACAATGTTGATGGTTTTTTGGAAAAAATCTGAATGATGACGGTTTTGTGAATTAGGTCCCTAATTGTGATGGTTTTTGCAATTTACTCGTCCAGCGTGCCTCTGCTCCACCATCGACGTTGACTATCATCGGCAGCTTCGTCATCTCTAGACACCACACAGCCCTGCAACAGTGTGGTGGCCCGGTGCGTACTCCCGCAACGTGTGCCCCGGCTAACCCCAATACTTCGTGGCCTCACGCGTGCCCGACTCCCATCCACGCAGCAGCAGCGACGCATCCTTGTGGATGCTGGACACAGATGTTTGGACACCTCACGCATCACCGACCTACATCACGCTTTGCCTTCTTATCGGATCATTTGAAGGGATCGAGTAAAGATCATCGTGGAGCACGAGCGTTCTTTCACCAATTGCACAACGGGCTGCCGCTGTGTTCCCCGTCGGACGGTAGCGTCGCCGCTCCGTGGTTCTTCTCGTGGTGGCATCGACCAGTGTGCTGCCGTTGCATCGTCCCTTCCGGTCGTAGTACCACGGCCTGCGGTTCACCGTCACCCCGAGGCCGTCACCATGGTTGCACCAATCTGCATGATGCCGCTGCGTCGCCCTTTCGAGCCGGAGCGTCACGACACGCGGTCGATGTTGCCGTTACAGGCAGTCCCTGCGGCTGCATCGACCCTCGCGCTGCCGCTGCAACGCCTCTTCGAGCCGTAGCGAGCGTGGCACGTTGTCTCTGTCACCGCCCAGAGGTCTTCCCTGCCGCCGGCCCGACCCGCGCGCTGCCAATGCGTCGTCCCTTCGGACCATAGCGCCGCGACAGACGGCCAACTTCACCGTCACGCACGTCGTTTTCTGTGTGGTATGCGTCGCGTCGCCTCTCTAGGTGCGGGAACGTCATCGTCTGTGCCGGTCTTCGTCACGTTGTCAGGTTCTTCCTCGCCTACTTCGTGCACTGCCGTCGCGCTACTAACCTAGTCGCCACCCCACTACCCTCGTAGCCACCTCCGCCGGCTTCCGCCTCTTCATCTTCGTCCAGCACCAGCCCATCGCCAGCATCGTTGTCATCTTCCCCGACCACTTCGTCTACTCCGGCAACTACGGTCGACATCGACACCTTTTGCTACTTGTGAGATGCGTTGGGATTTTCTCGAAGAGGAGATGATGAAGCAGTACAATAGAGATAAGTATTTCCCTCGGTTAAGAACCAAGCAAAACCTCGTTAGCAGCACCTACACACAGAGTGGCGTGGTGGGGGACCCGGTTTCGAATCCAAGCTTGCCTCCGGCACGACGACGACCCACATAACATGGAGGAGGGAGCGGGCTCTCGTAGCGCGGTGGTGCTGGCGATAGCGGCGGCACTTCAACCCACTTAGGGGGGAGCGCGCCCCCGTACATCCATATAGGCTAGGAGAGCTAGGGCCATCGCTGATGCTAGTTACTGCCCAACGCACATGCTGCCTCAATGGTCTCTTCATGCGTCAGAATTCCCTATCTTTTTCCCAACTCATCACATCATTTTCCCTCTTTTCTTCTTTCTCCTTTCTTTCTCTACACCTTTCTTCACCAAACAGCAGTCTCTTCTGCAGGTAGCACCTGACACCTTGAGGCTATCACTTTGTTGCCACGGTGGCATCTGAACCTAGATGGCGCATGGAGCAGCTGTGACGCCCCGGATTCGACCGTACACTAATCATACACACAAATGTGTACGATCAAGATCAGGGACTCACGGCAAGATATCACAACACAACTCTAGACACAAATTAAAATAATACAAGCTTCACATTACAAGCCAGGGGCCTCGAGGGCTCGAATACAGAAGCTCGAAACACAAGCGTCAGCGGAAGCAACAATATCTGAGTACAGACATAAGTTAAACAAGGATGCCTTAAGAAGGTAAGCACAAAAACAACAACGATCGAAGAGGCAAGGCCTCCTGCCTAGGACCTCCTAACTACTCCTGGTCGTCGTCGGGCTCCACTTAGTAGTAGGCACCCTCGGGGTGGTAGTAGTAGTCGACTGGGGTGGCATCTGGCTCCTGGGATCCACCATCTGGTTGCGACAACCAGAAAGAAGAAAGAAGGGGGAAAGGGGGAGCAAAGCAACCGTGAGTACTCATCCAAAGTACTCGCAAGCATCAGATCTATACTAAGTATGCATTGGTATCAAATGGAAGGGTTGTATGTGTGGACTGAACTGCAGAATGCCAGAATAGAGGGGAAGGCCTAGCCTATCGAAGACTAGCATCTTCAAGCAGCTCCAAGCATCTTGCAGCATGTAGAAGAGTAAAGAATAGCAGTTTATGATTAAAAAGCATGTTGTAGTAATAATGCCCAGAGACCCTTCCTCGACTCCCTGCGAGAAAGCAATCCCGGAGCCACATATCCATCACATATCAAGTATCCATTTCTAGTTGTATAAGATCAGGATACAAGTCTGAACGTCCATTACCGTGAACACGGTATTCGAATATATATCTTCCCTGCAGGGGTGCACCACGTTACCCAACACGCTCGATCACTCTGGCTGGACACACCTTTCTGGGGTCAATACCCGGCCTCGCAAGATCAACACGTCGCAGCCCTACCTAGGCTCAGCAGAGAGGTCCCCGCCGGTCTACATCCTAAGCACTCCGGGGTCTGGGCCCATCGCCCGTTGCACTCTGGGTCGTTGTGTGCAGGGTGGATACCAGCACCACCCGTGTAGTGGATGGCATGATCCGAGCATGCCACAATGCTGAACTGGACATCTGACAAAGCTTCGGCTGATACCACGACGTCGAGGCCCATAACTATTCTCGCGTGGTGGTTAGTGCGTAAAGGCCAAAGGCCAATTCAGAACAAATAACCAAACATGTTAGTGCATTAAAAATTAAAAGTAGTGACGGCCGTCGGGACAAGTCCGGAGCTACCACCCCCTCCTGGGTGATACCGCTAAACAGCCAGCCGCCACTGTCACATCGCACGGGTGCTCTCCGGGACCGCCCGGCTTTCACATCAACTGGCGGGTACCCCTCAGGGCCGACCCGACTTCAACAATGGTCTCAGGTAAAGTCAAGGTAACCGTGTGTCCAAAACATCAAGGAAGAAAACCCGAGGAATCACCCCCGGAGGATTCCACTCGATGTGACCATCAAGGTGAACGTAAGAGGATCCACCCTCGAGGTTCACACTTGAGGTGTTGCACGACAGAGCCGTATCAGGAATGGTGTCATGGAATTGTCACGGCAGATGTCCTAGTGTAAGGACTTAGTCGTGAGGCCAACGCATTTATGCGGTAGCTTGAGAGGGGTTGGGCGGAATCAAGAGACACAACACACGACAAGGATTTAGACAGCTTCGGGCCCCGGGAAACATCATCCGGTAACAACCCTACATGCTATTTGAGGTTAGGTCTCATTATGATCACGGGAGAGTCGCCGGGAACCGGCTCTCGGTGTCTAGCCCTAGAGATTGTTTCTTATTCCTTGTCCCTCTTTGGTGTGCCCTGCCCCTCCTTATATAAGTTAGAGGGGCGGGTTACATCCGGAGTCCTAGTAGGATTAGGACTAGTCTATCTTTCTTTATAAGTTGAATACAAGTCCGGGTCTTGCTTCATTGTAAAAGAAATAATCCTCACACCTTTCATCTTAAGCCGGCCCACCGGAGTATAAGCCAGCTTGCTGGGCCTTGGGCCGTGGCGTCCGTCTGATCCGCCCGCCGGGTCTCCAGTGAGTCGTCTGGTCCATGAACTGTTTGACCAATGAGCCGCCAGACCCATGAGTCCGGCCGGGTCATTGGTGAAATGCCAAGTCCGGCCGGGTCATACTTCTGGCCGGGTCATACCGCGGGGTATATCCCCGACATTAGCCCCCAGTTTAATTTTGATTTATCCATGTTAAACTGACCCTGCAACATAAACACAAGAACAAATTTGACAGGTTGTGCTCCGGGTTAAATATTCTTGTAAGCCGGCACCTGATCATTCTTAAGTCCTTGACATTTTCTCTTGGAATATCCGGGTCAATAGTCCAGCTTCATAATCCATTTGCTAACATTGGTTCTTGTAAAGAAATATTATAAGAAATAGTCCATTTGAGTCGGCCTTCAATGCTCTGATTTGACAAAAATATTAGTCTTGAAACTTTCAACTGATATTCAGCCCGCTTAAAGATGTAGATCTTGCCGATTTATGACTGCTAAAATTGTCGGGTTATAAATAAATGATGCCGGGTCATGACTGTTGCAGACACCGGGTTAATCTGGTCTACTCCAAACTGAGAATTTGAAGATTTTTTCTCCCTTATATGCATATCACCTGTAGCCCCCAAGTGCCGGGTTGTCATGCTTGCAGCAACCTGGGACTTGTAATTGCCTTATGCTCATGAAAACTTCAACCAGTGTAGCCCCCAAGGGCCGGGTCATTATGCAATAATGAGTAGGGACTTTGTAGATATAACCATGTAAACTTGAACAACAACGTGTAGCCCCCAAGGGCCGGCTTAGTAAGATAATACTGAGCTGGGACTTTGATAATAACATCATATAATATAATCTCCACCATGGGGCTTGAACCCACGTCCACAAGGTTAAGAGCTTTGTACTCTACCAACTGAATAGTGGATCGTTCAATATAATGGATTAATGCTTGTGTACCTTGAATTGTTGACAGGAGCAATTGGTAGCCCCCAAGGGCCGGCTCATTATAATGTGATGAGTCGGGTCTTCAATAAGATGAGCAAAAAATGACTTTGCATTAGCCCCCAAGTGCCATGGTGCCTGCTGGCAGTGACATGGGACTTGCATATTTGATGTGATCTCAATTTAAATAATGTAGCCCCCAAGTGCCGGGTCGTAAGCCTGCAGCGACTCGGGACTATTCTTTCCATTGTAGAATAAATCATATCCATTGATAAAATAATAGCCATTGCGCCAAAGCGACTTTGAATACCTCATCTGTTGATAAGTCAATCCGGAGTTTAAATACCCGGCGGCTCTTGGCCGATGGCGATTTAATACGCCTCCATTGTAAGCCGGAATTTGTACAACCCGGCGGCTTATAGCCTTTGAGAAAATCAAGAATTGATAACCCTTTTGAGACACCAATTTCAATCTTTGATGATGGGCTTGAATTTAATCATTTATGTAAGTCATAGCTCTGTAAATCCTGCACAGAATTTAAACAACATATGCCCTGGCGACTTAACGTCAAAAAGCCAGGGCGGGTAACCACCCAAATGTAGTCTTATCCTGCACACAAGTAGATCACAAGATCCCTTGGCGGTTTACCGCAGGGCGGGTCATAATATCTCACATATAACCATTGATGTGTAACAAGGAGTCACAGATAAGCCTGTTATGAATCATAACTTTGAAACATAACTATAATAATAATATTATACCTGTGATATTGAATTTTCACTGCCGGTTTATGTGACCTGTGCAGTAAGGGTGATAACCCAATCCTTAGAAGCCAATGCTTCCACATAGATGATGATTGTCATAAGCTGGCGATTTATCATCGAAAATCAAGCCGGGTTAAATAGCAACCACTCATATACACTTTAGATATGAAAAAGAGCTTCAAATAAAATCCAAAAATTGTTTGCAAAAAGAGACTTCAAAAATTTTGAGGCTTCTGATTCGAATACGATCAGAAAACCGTCCCAAAGGGGTTAAGCTAAGATTCGAATACGATCATATAGCCCCCAGTGGCTTTGGCGTTGCCGATCAAGAGGGTACCGACAGCTATGTTCTCTTTGGTTCGAATACGACCTATGTTTGAACAGAAGCCCCCAAATGACCTTGAGAGTTGTTTAACGACGCTGATTCAAATACGATCCACGTCGGTTCCCAAAATGGGTTGAGCTATGATTCGAATACGAGCAAGAAGCCCCCTAGTGAGCTCGGCAGTGTGCCAATCAAAAGGGTACCGACAGCTATGTTCTCTTTGGTTCGAATACGACCTATGTTTGAACAGGAAGCCCCCTAGTGATCATGAGAATATTTAACGACTCTGATTCGAATACGATCAGGGTCACACCAAAAGGGTTAAACTAAATTCGAATACGATCAGCTCCCAATGGCCATTAAAGCAGGGTACCTATGTTTGAGTTGTGCTTTGTAACCGACTCTCTTTGGTCCCTTTAATTTTTCCTGAGAATTCGAACTTTGCGAGAGATAAATTCTTTTTGAACCGGAAATTCTTAAACCGGATATTGAGAGTTTCAAAGTTTTGTGATAAACAAATTTACCTTGAACCGGATTTTGAACCGGATTTGAGAGCTTCAAAACTTTGTGGCAGATAAATTTCCCTTGAACCGGATTTTAAACCGGATATTTAAGAGCTTCAGTGCTTTGTGGGAGATGTCAAGTCTCTTGAGCCGGATCTAAACCGGAATCCTTCTTTTTAAGCCGGAAATTTTCTGACGGCCTTTAAACTTTTTACCAATATGGCGGTAGCCTCCGGGACCGGGTTATTTTCCCCTCCAATGACCCGGAGTTCTTGAATGCATTGAAACCGACCAATGCTGCCGAGTCATATCATTGTAGCCCCCGAGTCTCAAGACGACTCGAGGAGTTGGCTTTGAGATTCTCCATATTGATCATAGCATAAGGTGTATATCATTGGTATTGATAGCGCGATGTGAATCCACAGAAGGTTGAAGTGACTGCGGCGGGTTATAAATGATCCCGTATGAGCCGTGTCAGCAACTCGGCCAATGGTTCCTTCCAACTGGATGTTTTGAAGTTAACCAAACTGTAGTGGCGGCGACTTGTGCGCCTGCCCATTGAACCATCCAGTGCAGACGGCGGCTGATAATACATGATAATTCGCCTCCAATTTGTTGAAAGAAAACCGGGCTTCCCAAGCAGTGACTCGCTCATATTCAATAAATAGCTCATGCATACAGGTGCGGCCCAGTGTGTTTATATAGACCAACCCGCGAGAGACGGATGGTAAAGACGACCGTTGCATCAGAGGCGGCACGGACAGATGATCCGACCGTGGTGTTGTAAGCCGGCCCGGACGGGCGAATCGATCGCCGGCGCGGTAAGCCGCGCGGATGGGCGAGTCAACCATGTTGTGTTGATGTAGTGAACAATTGTCCTGTATCAAAAACCTCGTAAGCCAGAGTAATTGCTCTTTTTAAAGAAAACAATATATAATATATTTACTGGATTGATTTCACCTGATATGTCAGGCCAGAAATTATCCACCGCGGAGTTGATGATCATCACGGTGAAGCTGAAACCAACCACGGCCGAGTCGGCCGCGGGAGCAGACAGATGAGCCGGCCGCGGCATTGTAAGCCGGTCGCAGACATGTGAGCCGGCCGCGAGGGTGGACGGGCAGGTCGTCCATGGCATTGTAAGGCGGCGCGGATGGGCAAGTTGGCTGGCGCGTTGATGTAGACCGGACCGCAGGGGCGGCGGCTTGCGCCACTTGTAAAGGCGTCGGCGGCTCCATGCGCGATCGTGGAGATGGCAACTGGTAGCCCAAGGTGCGGCAATTGTCCTGTATAAACAATATCGCAGACCAAGTAATTGTTTTTTGACAAAAACAATATATGCTAAAAAATAGGTTTAGATGGATAGCACCTGATTCGTTTAAAAGGCCGAACATAACCCGCCATGAAGTTGATGATCACTAGGTGAAACTGAAATCATTCACGGGTGAGTCGGCCACGGGAGCAGACCGATGAGCCCGCCGCGGCATTGTAAGCCAGCGCGGACATGCAAGTTATCCTCCGCGTTGTAAGGCGGCACGGACGGGTGAACCGGCCACGACTCTGTAAGCTGGTGCGGCAGTCCGTTGAATAAGGACGACCACCTGTGCCGAATGATGTTGGCACACCTCCATCTCCGTGGCGTAATACCACTTTGTAATGGATAATTCTCCTGCATATAAAATACAGCAGGGCAAAGTAATTTTGTTCGGATAAAATAATATGTGCTTAAAAATAAATAAAATAAATAGCACCCGATTCGTCCAGACGACAGATGATCTATAGCTGGCGGTTTACAGTGGCCCCCCTCTGCGCGGTCTACCACGGCAGAGATGGCAGCAGCCGGTAACTCGGCGCGGACGCTGCCGAGGAGGCCCCTCGCGAAGGTGGCTCAGGAGCAGGAGTCTGGCGCAGCAGCGTGAGGTAGCGACGAGGCGGAGCCTCTCGGCCGCGGCGACTTCCGGCGACAGAGGGAATCCAAGGTGCATCGGCGCGGGTCGCAGCCTACGCGGACAGAGCGGGGCGGCAGTCGACTGGGGAACCCGTGAGGCGAGGCGGGGCGCCGGGCCGTCTCGGGACAGCGCAGGCACGGATGCAGTCCAGCGACCACTTGGCATAGGAACGGATGGCGCGAGGCAGTGGCTTGATGCGAGGTCCTCGTCCGAGTCGTTGTTGGATTTGCACCTCGTGCCTTCCAGATCGTGGCCTCCCCTTTTTTTCTGTAATTCCTGGTATTTTGACCTTTGACCACTTACCTATTAGCAATACTTAGTCCCACGTTGATTTGACGGATCGTCCTTATCTGCTGATGTGGGCGTGGAAGATCATGCGGCGGCTGCTCCCCTTTTTTTTAATCAGATCTTTCTTTCATAGCAAGTCCGTGCTCTAGTATTAGCAAACCACGTGATTGACCCGAACACAGCTTGAGATCAGGCTCAGCGTACCCCGGCCGGCTGGCTTGAAACTTCATCTAGTAAGCCTCAGATACGATAGTAATCGGACACGGCAACAGTACACATCGAAACTATAGCAGATTTTTCAGGCCTCGAGCTGGCAACCTGCGGCGGCACACGAAATTGATATGGCGGCTTGCGGTGGTGCCCAAGATGCAACTTCTGACTTCTCTTAATCGAAGATCTCATGTCTGCCATTGCTGTGACCAGTTCTCGATGATGTAGATCCTTAAAAAACGGTTCTTCTTATCCCAAAAAATTGCGAACTTCTCGATCCCTAAGAAGGATCCCTCCAAGAACTCACACCACCGTGCGCGAGCCCCACGGTGGGCGCCAACTGTCGTGGAATTGTCACGGCAGATGTCCTAGTGTAAGGACTTAGTCGTGAGGCCAACACATTTATGCGGTAGCTTGAGAGGGGTTGGGCGGAATTGAGAGACGCAACACAAGACAAGGATTTAGACAGCTTCGGGCCCCGGGAAACATCATCCGGTAACAACCCTACATGCTGTTTGAGGCTAGGTCTCATTATGATCACGGGAGAGTCGCCGGGAACCGGCTCTCGGTGTCTAGCCCTAGAGATTGTCTCTTGTTCCTTGTCCCTCTTTGGGGTGCCCTGCCCCTCCTTATATAAGTTAGAGGGGCGGGTTACATGCGGAGTCCTAGTAGGATTAGGACTAGTCTATCTTTCTTTAGAAGTTGAATTCAAGTCCGGGTCTTGCTTCCTTGTAAAAGAAATAATCCTCACACCTTTCATCTTAAGCCGGCCCACCGGAGTATAAGCCAGCCTGCTGGGCCTTGGGCCATGGCGTCCGTCTGATCCGCCCGCCGGGTCTCCAGTGAGTCGTCTGGTCCATGAGCTGTTTGACCAATGAGCCGCCAGACCCATGAGTCCGGCCGGGTCATCGGTGAAATGCCAAGTCCGGCCGGGTCATACTTCCGGCCGGGTCATACCGCGGGGTATATCCCTGACAAATGGTGAAAGAGGAAATCACCCTCATTGACCACGACCGAATAGCTACACTACAGAGATCTCATCAGGAGTGATGTAAGAGGTTCCACCCTCGGCACTCGATGGTAACTCTGCAGAGTCGAGCAACAAAAAGGGGCGTGATGTGATGTGAGGTGTCGGGCTCTGGTCGTCGATCACGTTGATCGAGTCGTCGATGATGAAGCAGGGGCAACAAGGACAAGGTGGTGGTCACTGATGGATCTCTAACCAACCTATACTAAGTAGTTTAGGATAAGCAGGTAGGTAACAATAGCATGTACAAAAGCAGGCTATGCATCAGAATAGGAGCAAACAATAACAGTAGCAAAATCTAATGCAAGCATGAGAGAATGGAATGGGCGATATCGGGATGATCAAAGGGGGGGCTTGCCTGGAAGCTCCGCTGAAAGGGAAGAAGGGTCGTCGTCGACCTAGTCGATCACAGAGGCATTGGCAGCGGTCTCAGGGTCTACCGGAGAAGAAGGGGGGAGAAACAGTAAATACAAAGAAAACAAGTGTATATAATGACAATACGTGGAGCTAGGAGTGTTCTAACGCGGTGCTACACAATACCGGCGGAGGGTGATAACATCCGGAAAAGTTTTCCCGAAGTTTGGCATTTTTCGGACAGATGAAACAGAGGGGGAAAGTTCAATGTTCGCTATGCTATGGGCACGTGACGGATGAACGGAGAGCGTATTCCGATTCGTCATATTTTTCTCAGCAACTTTCATGTATAAAACTTTTTCATCCGAGTTACGAATTATTTTCTATGATTTCCTAAAGTTTTAGCAATATTCTGAAATTATTAATAATTCGAAAATAAATGCTAAAATGCTAGATGCACCCAGCACAGGGTACACAGAACTGTACCCAGTGGCTGACAGGTGGGCTAGGGGGTCCCAGTTGACCAGTCAATGTTTGACTGGTCAACAGGGGGTGGGGCCCCCATGTCATTGACTCAGCTAACTAAATACTGATTTAACTAACAAATCTAGTTCATTAGATTAATTAATTAAGTTAATTAACCATTTAACTAATTAATTAATTATTTAATTTTATTAACATTTTTCTACAAAAGGCAGGGTTGTGGGCCCCAGCTGCCAGTGGCCCAGGAGGCCACTAGAGAGGGCGTTTTGTGACGCCCCCGATTCAATCGTACACTAATCTTACACGCAAACGTGTACGATCAAGATCAGGGACTCACGGGAAGATATCACAACACAACTCTAAAAATAAAATAAGTCATACAAGCATCATAATACATGCCAGGGGCCTCGAGGGCTCGAATACAAGTGCTCGATCATAGACGAGTCAGCGGAAGCAACAATATTTGAGTACAGACGTAAGTTAAACAAGTTTGCCTTAAGAAGGCTAGCACAAACTGGGATACAGATCGAAAGAGGCGCATGCCTCCTGCCTGGGATCCTCCTAACTACTCCTGGTCGTCGTCAGCGGCCTGCACGTAGTAGTAGGCACCTCCAGTGTAGTAAGATTCGTCGTCGACGGTGGCGTCTGGCTCCTCGGCTCCAGCATCTGGTTGCGACAACCAGGTAGAAGGGAAAGGGGGAAAAGAGCGAGAAAAGCTACCGTGAGTACTCATCCAAAGTACTCGCAAGCAAAGAGCTACACTACATATGCATGGGTATATGTGTAAAGGGCCATATCGGTGGACTGAACTGCAGAATGCCAGAATAAGAGGGGGATAGCTAATCCTGTCGAAGTGTAACACGCCGGATGTAACTTTCCATATTTGTAACTCCAACTCTTGCCATTTTCGGCTATGTGTTATGATATTCCATTCGTGGTCGGGTTTTTGTCTTTCGTTTTGCATTTTGTTCATGTCATGCATCTCATATCATGTCATCATGTGCATATCATTTGCATACGTGTTCGTCTCATGCATCCGAGCATTTTCCCCGTTGTCCGTTTTGCAATCCGACACTCCCACACGCACCGGCGCACCCCTCTTGTCTCTTTTCGTGAGCGGGTGTTAAACGTTCTCGGAATGGACCGAGGTTTGCCAAGTGGCCTTGGTACACCACCGGTAGACCACCTGTCAAGTTTCGTTCCATTTGGGGGTCGTTCGATGCTCCAACAGTTAACCGGGTAACCGCAAAGGCCTTTTGTGTGTTCTAGCCAAACACCCCTCCAAACAGCCCAATAACCCACCTAAGTCACTTCCATGCTCTCCGTCGTTCGATCATGATCGTGTGGGCGAAAACCGCACTCCATTTGGAGTCTCCTAGCTCCCTCTAGCTATAAATATGTGAGCCTCCCCGAAATCCCGTAGTCCAAAAAACCCTAGCTCCGCTCCCTCCGCGCGCCGGACGTGTCCGGTCCGGCCGGACAAACCCGCGCCGCCGCCCGCAGCCAATCGGGAGGTGCCACGTCAGCACCTCCGGCCTCCCGCGCC